>NC_139511.1:1257500-1326613 GCF_008360975.1 Lichenostomus cassidix
GGCCTCTCCCAGCCTGGCCCAGCAGGTGCCCGAGGCATGGCCCGAGAGCCCGGGGCCTGCCCAGCCGGGAGCCCAGGCCCTCAGCCAGCAGCCGCTTCCCCGCAAGAAGCGTCCCTCGCGCTTCAGGCGGGCGCTGCGGGCACTGCGGAGGGCCCTGGTTTGCTTCCCCTGCATGGGGACACTGCCCGAGGATTAGTGCCTGCGGCCAGCCCTGTGCCGGGCCTGCAGATGGCGGCTGGGCCAGACTGCCCATGAGACACCATGAGGGAGCTGCACGGGCAGCCTTGGCCTGGCAGCACCCATGGGGGATGCTTGGTGCTGGCGGCTCAGCGCTGCATCCCAGATGACCAGCCAGCTGGGAACAGACCTGCAAAGCCACCCCGTGCCACTGTCAGCCTGGCAGCAGCGTCATCACCCCCAAAACCATGGCCCCAAGAGCTACATGCACACAACTCTTGCCCTCTGCCAGACATGGTGACTCCAGCACTTCCCTCCCTGCTGGACCTTCTTCCAAGGCCTGTCCTCTCTGTCAGGGAAGAAGTGATCCTCAGAATAATTCTGCATGTCTTCTGCTGGAATCCAAGGCCATTTCCTCTCATCTGGAAAGGATTCCATGCTGATCCTTTGGGATTTTATCCATGAGGATTCAGCACAGGCAGGAGGTGTTGCTCCCCAGACATGACTGCAAACAGCCAGACTGACACACACAATTCTTACAGAACAAAGCTAAGTTGCCTGTAAGAAACAGTAGAAGTAAAAAAACCCCAGACCAAAAAAAGCAGAAACCTCCACCCAAAAGCACAAAAAGAAAAAGAATAAGGATAAGAACAAGAAGATAATGGATAATCCTTCCTTCCTTCCTTCCTTCCTTCCTTCCTTCCTTCCTTCCTTCCTTCCTTCCTTCCTTCCTTCCTTCCTTCCTTCCTTCCTTCCTTCCTTCCTTCCTTCCTTCCTTCCTTCCTTCCTTCCTTCCTTCCTTCCTTCCTCCCTCCCTCCCTCCCTCCCTCCCTCCCTCCCTCCCTCCCTCCCTCCCTCCTCCATCCTTTTAAATTTATTTATTTTTAAATAAACCCACATTAAAACTGGAATGACTTGGAAAGTAGGAAGTCCAGCTTTCCCCCTGCCCAGCTTCATATAGGATAATGACTTCACAGCGATGTAGCAAGAGTTAAACCAATAGGCTTCAAAATCCTTTTAAAAATTTTTGGACAGGAGTTGCCATAAGAGTGAAAACAAAGTCAGTGTCACCATCATGCTGTCCACGTTTGACAACTCAGAGAGAGCTAGAGATGAAAAGTCTTTGGAGTTGGTCACTCAAAGTGTCCTCTGGACCCAGGGGATCCTGTTCCTCAGTGTCAATGTGCTTAGTTTGTGGTAGTTTATATCTCGAGTACCAGTGAGAAATCAGCAAGGAGGAAAAGCTGTGTGCATTCTCTAACATACACACATAATTAGTCACTTTTTGCAAACCCTGGAAATGGCACAGAGAAGGTGCAGTTTCAACAGGAAATGGCCCATTTGAAGAAGTATTTGTTGTGCTTTTTTGGCGTGTGTGTGGTGACTTTAAACGGGGAAGGCTTATTATATTAATAACTCAGTGAGCAGTAAATAAATAAAATGTGGGACAGTTAATCTAAATTTAAGTGCCAGGGCTTGTGTCCAACTTTGGAGGATAACACAGGAAGCTCCAAAACTTGTGGTGCTCTTTGCAGGGAGAGTTTATCTCAGTGTGGCTGTCTGGCACTGAGGGATGGGGGGCCCTGGGGCTGATGGTTTGTGCAGCTGGGGCAGCCCAGGGGAATGGGGTTGGCAGCTGAGGAGGGTCCCTGCCCCTCCATGCAGCCCAACAAGAGCTGTGACAGTTTCCAAGCTGACTGTCAGTTATGGGTTATTTCACTTTCCAGAGGGGAAGAACAATGGGAAAGGAAATCTGCTTGACCCGTGTGGTCTCTGCTTCTTCTGGATGGGGCCTGAACCTTCCTCTGTCACAGAGTTTCATTACATTAGTCAGTGGAGATCATCAGATATTTTGAGATCATCAGATATGTTGTGACAACAGCAAGTACTGATGGCCGTTCTTCTTGACGTGCGTGCAAGAATAATTATTAATGTTTAGTGTAAAAGCTCAGAACTGGGGTTTCTCACACTTAAATTTCCTAAGAGTACATTGCCTCCAGTGGACATTTTGTTACATATAACAGGACAAAAGATGAAACTTGCCATAAAAAACCCACATGTAAGGTTCAGCTTGAAGGAATGTTAGCTAGAGCTACAATTCTCTTGTAGATACAAACAAGCTTTCAATTCTGAAATTGAAATTGAAGCTGCTTTACAGAGAAAAATGACTTTACACTCCCTCTTCCTGTGTAAGGAGCCTCAGGTGTATCTTATATCCTTTCCAGGCCATTCTTTGCCCAAAAGTTCTGGTGTGATTTGGTGCTCTGCAAGTGACCAACATCTTCACACTGGAATCTGTACAACAATCTGGGTGCAGAGTCCAAGGTGTTCTGTAGGAAATGACCAAGTGAGTTTGTTCAGACATTTTATTGCCTCAACAAGTCCCAGAGATCTGCAAAGTAGCAGAGATCCTGAAAATAATAGGAATGATGTAGTATTTAGGAGGAGTAAAAAGACCACTAGAGGCCAATAGGGCTTCCTTAATAAAGTTGTATGGTACAGATTTTGTGAAATATTTAATATTTTGCAAGAATCTCATTAAAATAGCGTTAAATTTAAAATGTGTTAAAATGAGGTAAAAGTCAACAAAGTTTAAAGACTTAACTTTTGGTCTGTAATTACTGCAGTTTCATCAATATTTTTGAGTTGTGGCTTTGCCAATCAAATACATATTTCTTTCTGCTTGGTTTTATTCGTGGGTTTTTTTTAATCAACTGTGCTTAGATCCAGCTTGGTGGTTTTTATGGGGTTTTTTTGTTTTGTTTTGTTTTGTTTTTTTTTTTTTTTTTTTGTTTGTTTGTTTTTTGTTTTGTTGCTGTTGGTTATTTTTTTTAAGTTTTTCTGAGAGCAAAATCCTGATCACCTTCCCTTGTATTTGAAATTCTCAGTGAGCTCAGACTTCCTGTATCTCCTCTGACAAAATGCTCCAAAAAGAGCGGTGGAAGGTGAGACAGTGGGTTTTCTAATGGAATATTTCCAGTATGGTGCCACAAAGGTGCTTTTTGGCTGTTTTTCTGATGCTCTTTCTTTCCAGCTCTTAGGGAACTCACCTTATTTTCCTTTCCTCTGCCCCTCACATTTCTATTGATGTCTACAAGTATGTGGATATGGAAATAAACATAAACACATGTATTTATATGCAAAAATATCACAAATTGTGCCATTTGTAGCATGTCACTCGTGTTCTCTAAAACTGTAATTCTACTTCATTTTTTGGCCAGTTTCTAGGTTGTTCCAGGCATTTTTTTCTCATCGCTCTTGGAGTTGAGATTGTTTTGGATGATGATCCATCCCCTTCCAGCCCAATGTTGAAAACTTCTTGGTCTTTCAGTGATTTTATTCTTGGGCCACAGTAGTCACCAGGAGAAAAATATGTTATTTTGTTTTACGGATCTGGAGCTTTTTTTGTGTAGTATCTGCCAACACTTAATGTAAAAATATGTCAAGCTTCCTATATTGAATTTCTGGGAGTTTTCCAGCTGATATTAACACTTTTTCAGAAGCACTGCTTCAAATTGGTGAAATATATTATTTCATTTGTGGCTGCTGTGGTAAGATTAATCATAGTTGTTGCCTTAAGTGAGAATTATGTACCTTTCTGACATATCTTTTGACAGCAGGTGTGTAACAGTAAGACAAACTTTTATGTTGTGACTACCATCCTGCTTTTCCCTAGCTCTTGTTTCACCAGGCTTTGATTCACACTCACACAAATAGAAAATTAAATGTATTTTCTCATCTCCTGCATCAAATACATTTCAGAGAAATGGAAGCTGTTACATATGTTTTGTGCTTGTGTTAGGCAGACAAATGTTTTTGATTTCCTTTCCTGTTATGTGATATAGTCCTGAAAAGGCAAAGACTCAGCTTATTAGAGTCACTTCATTATTTTCTTACACTGGAAAAGAATCTAACAATGCTATTTGATATTGAATCCTCTTTTCTGCAGTCACTCTGACCCTGTCTTCATCTCTTTGGAATTTTACCTTTTTCACACCCCAACTATCCAGTGAGGAATCAGACTACATGAGAGAAACCCTTCCATGCCAGAGCTCAGGACTTCACCAGTTTCTTTGCCAGATCTGTGACTTTAACATGCAAAATATTTTTAAATCTTCATTTTGAAAAATCTGCATTCCTGCTTGATTGAAGGGTCCTTAGCTAATGCTTAGAGAGCATGATAAAAGCTTATAACCAATTAGCAGAGTAGATTAAGGCGTGAACTTAAAGCTTTTATCCAATTATATGTACCAGTGTATTACGTAAACAGTGCTTTTTGTATATAATAATGCTTGCTTCCTAAAATGAAGTGACATGACACCGATACTTCTGTGAAGATGTGTGTTATAGTACAGGTGACCCCCAACTTGGTACTGCAAAAATATTGTCTCTTTTGGGATCCTTGTCTTCAGGTTTTCCTCTGGTTTATTTTGGGGTCAGAAATGAGTTAGTTGCAGCTCTCCATGATGCTGTGGCACCACAAATCCTGTCTGCAGGTGGCCTGGAAGAAGGAGACAATAATTTTAATAAGTGTTTTCTAATAATGATTAGAATATTATCTTTGTAACATGCAAGCCATCAGCACTCCTAAATTTGTTGTTGTTGTTTTGTTTTTTGTGGGTTTTGTCTCATTTGTTTGGTTGGTTGGTCGTTTTTTAAAAAACTTTTGAAGAGCTATGGTCAGGAAATTTTAATTGGAAACGAGTGTATTAAGTTTTTCAAATTTCTAACACTCCTAAACATAAGGAGTTTAAAAGTTTGCTTAGAGCTTAAATGCTCTAGAGCTTATGCTTTTCATGAGTGATCACACTGAAAAAAAAGAGAAAAAAAGGCTCATGGGCAATCCAATATACAAATTGAAAGTATATTAGCGAGATGGTAGAGCAGTAAAAAAAAGGTAGATTATTCTCTCCTTTCCCATAAAACCAGGTAGAGAGAGAAAAGAAATCCACATCAGAAATTAAATAGAATTCACTTTGCTTAGCTATTTAAAGGGATACAACATGACTGTCTACATTATTTACACGTAATTATTGACACAAAAGCCTCTGTTTTTAAACTGAATAGTTCTTGGGAAAGAAAATGGTGTAAGTTAAAACAATGAAAGGAATGAAATTTTATATATTCATATATATTATGCTAGTTTGAAAACCCAAACAATTGTCAGGGAGGATTGCAAGGTGTGGACTTTGCAACATTCATCTGTTCTGGCTATTAATGATTGCCCTAACCTCTGTGGAATACAGGGATGATCAGAAATACTTGAGAAACTGTAGGTTTAGCTGTATGGCTGCTAGAAAAAGCAGAAAATAATAATATGGTATGAGTGGCATTTAATCATGCTGAAAGAATTTGGAGGAGGACCCCATGGTGATTTTGGGTGTATTTTTTATGTACATCTGATTCCATGTCCAGTTTCTACCTGTTTGCATCTGGAGGAATTATTTCCCTAAATGATCCAGAAGTGTCTCTTCCATCAGGATTCCAGGAGGGGGAAGCTCTCCTTTGTCCAACATTTAATCAGCCCTCAGAAACCTGCAGCCTAAATTTTCACAGTAAATTTGGATTCTGTGCCAGAAAGAAAGACAAACTGAGCAGTGATGTCTGGCTGCAGCTGACAATTGTAAGTTATCTATGAAAGGAGGTACCCAAATGCATTGTAAATTCAGAGATAAACAACTCAGTTTATCCACATTTAAATATCCTCTGAATCTAACAACATGATAAACCAATCTCTTTGAGAAAACACATTTCTCTGCAATAGCTTTACGGCTATTTTAGTAGCCCTTGTCCTTTTCTGGGTGATGGCGACTTTTGGATGTTGTTTATTTTCTCAGTTGTGCAGTATAGCCAGAGCTGTTTGCTAACAGGGGGAGTGTGGTGGGTAATCACCTATGCCAGATTTAAAATGCCAGCTGGAAAGTCACTTAAACAAGGAAAGATTTTATTTCCAGAGGACACATGCCATACTCTGCATAAAGATCTGGGAGTGCTTGGCCAACACTGAGCTCAGTGGCCCACTCACTACTTCTACATTGTATTTTTTTAAGTTGAAAAACGTTTAATTTTGGCCATGGAATGCACTTTGGAGAAACATTGCTTTCTAATTTTCCTCCCACAGTCCAATCTGCCTTTGCTCAGCAGCTCTGTGGTTTCCCTCTTGAGTGAACTGCTCAGTTGTGTAGAGAAGGAAAGAGATATTTTAAAAGCTTTTACCTCATTCTCTCTCCAGGATTTAATTTGAAATCCTGATACTCTTCCTGGCTACATTTTCCTGCTGCAGAATTTGGAATTTTGGATTTCAATATGTCAAGAAAAATCATCAGTGTGTATATCTCCAGACATATGGATCCTATTTGCAGCCTCAAAAGATAGTTTATTAAAGTATTGAATAAACAAAAATAAATTACCAGGTAAGCAGCAGAAAATGTTGTCTGATTAATTTTTTTTGTGAAGGTGAAGGCAGGTACAGAGAAAGGTCACAGCCTGTTCAGGCAAAGTAATTGCCAGGCTCAAATGAGGAGTCAGCAGATCTCCACGGAAATGTGTAACTCACATCCACCTCAAACATGAATAAAGACTGTAACCAAGTAATTTTCATAACAATTACTATTTCAACAATATTCTCAAGTCTAGAACCATTGCATGTAGTAGGTGTACTTGATAAAACTGTTTGTCCAAAAATCTAATAATTCTGTAATATTAAAAAAAAAATTCTGTCTGCTTTCAATAAATATTTACATGCTCAGTATTTCATTCCCACATAATAAACTCAGAGGAATTCCAAGACACCCAGAAACTGGTAAGAATCCATGAAACATGAGTGTAACACTGTTCATACAATAGGAATAAACCCACATACTCGTGCTGCATGAGCTGAATGCTGTGGTATGTCTGGAAATTAAGAGTGCTCTGGGGATATTCAGAGAAAAACACATTTTGCTTTGTGGAATGCAAGAATTATTAATTCGTAATCTCCTTCTAATTGAATTTCCAAACCACATAGATTAGCAATATATTTGTGATATCTTGATTCATCATAGTGCAGCTGACTTTGCCAGCCTGCACTTAGCAATTTTCAAAGAATCCTTCGTTCTGGTGAAGTTTCACAGGGGAAAAAGAAAATAAGATTTAAACCGTGAAAATTCTTAACAAGGTTGGAAGCCTATCCCCCACTTTTTTATAAAATGATTTTGACATGGTTGCTACATGCTGAGAGATGTACTGTGGTTTGTGGCTTGGATTTCCATGCACTTTTATGCTTCTCTATTTTCTTTCCTGGTGGCTTTTCATGATTCCAGAAAATTAAATTTCTATGGGTCTGTAATTTTTTTGGGTAGGATGCAGTGGTGAGGGAGTCTGTTGCAGCTTGAAATAAGTGCATGGCATGGTTTCTGATTAGGGTACCACCACGTACCTCAAATGTGCATAAAGGTTTTAGGAAGAATTTTACTGTTTTCTCCTCATGGATTTCCACTGTTAAGAGGCTGCTGCAAAGCTGTGGCTAAAAACAAACAAGTTTTCATGATCTGGGTGTGGGGCAGTAAGTCAACTGCTGTAGTGCATCTGTTTCTGTAACGTGAATATATTTACCTTTATCAGCCGTATTTATAATCTCATAAATTTTTGTTTTCCTGGCAAGATGCATTTCCCATAAAACTAAGCTGATGATTGGAATTGACTTTAACTATGCTGCTGATTTCTAAGTGAATACTTCTCATATCAGTCTTTCACACATTTTATTTAGATCTAAATCATGCTAACTGGGCTGTGTTTTCCCAGTAGGTATGTTGTGTGTGCTTATTAAATTCTGCCTCAATATTCTTTTTTTTCCCTAGACCTTTGAAATTTCATTGTCATTCAGAACTTCATTAGAGGTCATTTTCTCCACATGTAAGGATTTCAGTTATTCCCTCTCTGTTACTGATATTTTTGTTATAATAAGCAACAATTATTACTTTTACCTTAACAACCTCCATAGCTGGTAGCAGAATATCCATCTGCAATACCTACTTCTGCAATGGGACTACATGAAATCTCTTTCCTCCTGCACTGTGGTGGACATCATTCTTATTTGGGATCAGCAGAGCCATAAGGTACAATTTTACCTATAGTATCTCCTGCTTAACCCTTGTGGATTAACCTCCATCACCTGGCTATCTCTGCATTGGTTGCTACCAAGTATCCCTGCTTGGCACAAGTATTTATTTCACTTCCACCTCCTTTATTAAACAGGCTTCCCCTGGGAGAAGCCTTCCCTCACGAGGAATTCCCAGCAATCCTTTGTGTTTCCCTTGGTGAAGCTGAGGGATGGAGGTGTGTGGGAGATGGATGGTGCAGAGCTGAGCAGAGGCCAAGGGACACGGTGAGATCATTCCAGACCCTACAGGAGCCTCCTCCTCGCCAGAGTCTGCTTTGAAGGCTGGAGGCTTTGGTGCATCTTCCCATCTGTGGTGCTTTTTCATGTTAAAGTTGATGGCAGAGATAAGCGACAGGGATTTATGGTGTTTTCTACCAAACCAGCACCACAGGACTTTCAAGTCAGTCTTGACTTCTGCAATTAAAAATAGTGCACGGCACATTTTTTCCATTAGTGTGAGAGTTATCACAAAAATGATTTGTTGACCAGAAGGGAATATCCTATTCTTTGTTCAGTTACTGTTTAAAATACATTTCTTAGCGCTATTAAAGCATGGATCTCTAATTCACCTTTACATTGGCTTAAAACTGACTTTCTGAGATGTCTTCCCTGACATTACAAGTTTATGAAAATTTTTGCAGCCTAGTCATGGCTGGGTGAACTAAACCATTTGGAGCTGTGTTTAGAACAATTTGAATTCAAATAAAGACATAGTGATAACTGCTGAAAGTCCTACAGAAGTTATTTGAGATGAAAATAATTCGAGAGGCTTGCAAAATAGTATATGTCTTCTCTGCTTTTCTATCTGTCATGTAAGGTTTGGCAGCTTGGAAACTTAAATGCAGAAAAATAACGGGTATAAATGCTTTCTGGCTCGGTTTTTTCTTCCAAAGAAAAGTGACATGGGACTGTGTAGAGACTGCATCTAAATGTTTGCTGCTTTATCAATAAAAGTTTTTATTCCTCCCTCTCATTTGAGAAGCAACTGGGAACGACTGGGAAAAAAATGAGGAGCCTTTGTGTTAATATCAGCATTGAGTCCATTTTGATGTAGGAAGAACTAATGTCATGGGTCAGAAGGGAGTGGTACTAATTGGCAGCTTTGTTAGGAATCTCTTCTTGCTTACACAGACTTTAGCAGCCTCTACAAAACCCTTTGTAATTAGAAACCACAGCAGAGCCGTGGCTTCAGATTTTTCTCTTTCCTATTAGTACAAAGAGCTTTTCCTTTCTCTGTCACTGCTAGTGCAATGGATTGCTTTATTTTCACACATTCCTTGCAAATTAAAGGAGGAAAAATAATAACAACAAAAAATAGACCACCCCCAAGACAGTGGTGATTTTATGCTTCATATTTTGGGATGGACCCTCTGTCAGGAGGGTGGTTCTTCCAAGAGGCTGCACAACCTGTGAATTACAGCAGAATTAATGAGCTTCCACTGGGGTAGGTGCTAATCACTCCCTAAGCCATGCATCCAGGGAGATGTGATGGCATCTAGAAGGTGGTTCAAGAAGGAAGCCACAGTCTCCTTCTGTTGTCTGTGCTGATTTGGTGTCAGCTCTGCTGTCTGAGGCTGCCCTCCTCCTCCTGTCCAAACTCAGCCCTGCCACGCAGGAGCAGACTGGGGACCACACGGGTGGGAGTGACCCAACCCAACAATTATCTGGATTATGACAGTGCTCTTGTGAAAAAAAATGTGGAGTAATTAAAAAAAAAAAAAACCCCAAAAAAAGCAGGAGAATAAAAAAGGCTTCAGGAACTGCAAGGGAAAAAATCTCCAGAGTTTAGCTGCATAAAGGGACCCTTTAACAGAGAAAAGAAAAAGCCTTCCAAATCAGAAACAAAGATTTTTAAAAAACCTCACAGCTCTTCTTACTCTGCTTTTGAAAATCAGTTACCAGAGGTGACTGTATTTCTAATATGGTTTTATTTAAAAGCTTTTAAACAATGTTAGGAAAAAAACCTGCTACTCGGCTTGACCTTAGCTCGGTGTGTTAGCAGTACACATGGTAGGAGGCCTTTTTGGTAACGAGAAGCAGCTGTTACTGCCCTCAGCACATAATCTACAAAGCTATTCAGTGGAAGTGAATAACTATTTATTATCCCTTTTCTTGCAAAACTTTTTAGGGCTAAACAGTAGGTTCATAAGCACGCCAGAAATAGCACCTCATTTTCCATTGAATAAGGTCAAAACAAGTCATTGGAAACTGATGATCACCTACTTTAGCAAATAAGAAGTGCATGAAATATCCAATGCAAATCAACCACCCGAGAACATCTTTCTGTCCAGCACTGTAGAGTGGGTAGACCCTGGTACCTAACTGCTGGAATTTTTCCTGGATGACATCACCACTGGATTTAGAGTTTTGTCAATGTTGCATCATATATCTCCTTGTCTCAAAGGAGATTTTCAAAAGAAAGTGAAAAGAACTCCAGGAAGACCAAAGAAAACAGTCTCAGAACATGCTCCCTGTTCCCTTTTTTTTATGGTGGTATTGAGAATTAAAAATTATCAGGATTTTAACCTTTTATTTTGTCCAAAAAATAAGCTGTTTTATCCACAAAATGTTATGCCTTTCATAGATCCATGTGAAAATCCAAAGGGATGTTAAAGTTTCCCCTTATTAAGTTGTAGATGTTGTCTCAGGGAAGTCTGAACCCAAAGTTTCCTTTGCTCTGACAGTGTAAGCAAGAAAAGGCTTCCTGAATCCATGTGTATGAAAATGATTAAATCTGATCTAATCACCAATACCATTGCAGGACAATTAGACTAACCTGAATTACAGACATTAAATCATACAGATCTCTGTGGCCATCAATTACAATGGCCTTCAAAACTTCTCAGCATAGCAAATTAAAACTAATGAATTTGTGTAAGAGTGCAATGAGGCTGGTATGGCTCGGTTGCAGAGTACCAAATTCTCAAAAATACACAGATAAAGAGTTTTCAACATAATTTCACAAATTCTGTCTGATTTAGTCGATAGGTTTGTAAAAATGGAACAGGAAAGTATCCTTAATAACCACTTTCTCCCTGCTCTGTTCCCACCAGGATTTTTGGTATCCATTAAAGTGTATCAGGGTAAAATCTGCCATCCAGCACGGAGTGTTTTAGGACTGGAGGTGTGGACACTGGACTTTATGAGCAGGTGAATGGACAGCAGAAACAGCTGGGGAACTAACAGAGAGGTGTGGAAATCTCCTGGGAATTGGGCCACTAGCTGAAAAGGCATAAACCTCTAGAGATGTTGGATAAAGCACAGAGATTTTGTGTTGCAGAAAATAAATAATTTATTTTATTGCAAGAAAGAAATAAAACCCCCAAACCAATGGGTCAGGAGAAAATAAATTCCCTAACAGCTGTTCTGATTTCTCTAAAATAAAAGTGAACAGTTTTTTGAATGCATGGTTACAAGTCAATTTCTGTACCTACAACCTAACAAACTTGGCTTTGTTTGGCAAGTTCTTGGATATCCACTTGGGTTAAGAGCAGTGATGTTTGATTTAAAAAAGAGTCTTTTAACTCACGTTTCTCATGTAACAGGGAAACTAAGAAAGGTAACTCTCTTTGAGGAAATCCTAATATGTCTTTCTTTTGGGTTTGCAGATTATATTTGACTTGAATGACAAACTCAGTCCTGAATTTGAACTAAATAACTAAAAATGCATTGAAGTAATAGAGGTGTTTTTATGCTATAAGTTTTAATTAACATAAAACCATGGCACAATGAATTTTTGTTTCCACAATAGTTGCCACAGAAACATGACCCACCTCTAACCTTATATACTGCAGAATAAATATGAAAATGGTTAATGACAGAGCAGTATTTTCCATTTACTAGTTCTGAGAAAATTGGAAGCATATGTTTAAACTGTGTGTCTTTTTTCCCCCCCTTTTTGTTTACCTGATAAAATACAAATGAGTGCAGGTTCAGGCCTTATTAGCTCCTTCAGTAACTGAAGTATTCCTATTTATACCTGGCTGCTTTGGTTTTCATATTTCCCTGGTTGCCTAATTAAGTAGCAAAATGAAATGCTTAAGTTGGTGTGTAAAGAGGTGACAGAGCACAGCTGAAGCTCGATTGCTTTCAGCAGAGATGCTCTGGCCTTGCCTCTGTGTAAACTAGAGAAGTCCTGCTTCTCAGGGGGTCCAGGGTCTCAGGAAGATTTTGGAGGCTGTTGGTGACTAATCCTGAAGGGGTGGGTACAGCCTGTGAGGTCCTTGGGGGAAAACACCCCCATTTTGCAGGAAGCTCAGGATAACATCAGTGCAGAGTGTGGCAGCTTCAGCACCTCGTGTCTGCTGTTAATGAGAGATCACTCCTCTCTACTCAGTCTTAATTAATATCAAGTCATTAATATGAGTGAAACACACCTGGGCTGTGAGAAGCACTGGTCGGGTATTAGAGTTCTGTGGAAAAGGGACTGGTTTTAATTAGTCCTCATTATCCTGAGGCAAGCTCAAGAAGGAGCAAAGCCACATGGATAGATGTTAGGCTGATATTTTAATGGTTATTCTCCAGCTGTATGTGCCATCTCACTTGGGTATTGCACAAATTCTGTGCTCACCCTCACCAGGAGATGTCTGAAAAGCCAAACCCACATTTTGCATCCACTGCTTGTTTCCAGCTCCTGGGCTGCACTGCTGGAACCTCAGGTGATTGTGCACCATTCCCATGACTCCTAAATGTATTTGGCTCTCCCAGGCTGGTTTAGGGAATACAGAGATGAAAGCACCGCTTGATCTGTGCATGTCTGGGATGGCAGGTCTGCTGTAGAAGATAAAGTAGCAGAATGAGTCAAAAGCTTTGGAGGTTATCTGTTTTTTAAAAAAATGCCCTTTAGATAATAAAATTTATTTAGTTGTCACTGGAGGGAGTGGCACTTTATGAATGAGGAGTGCTGAGTTTTGGACATAATTTTGCAACGAGGATCTGTGACCGAGAGAACACTGGTGCCTATTTGTACTTATTTGTGTGGGAGAGTGAAGGAAGAGTAGTGAATTAAATGTCCCATCCGCCAGAAACAAGTGATGGACCTGATTTTTCAAATCCTGAGTAGTACTCTTGGCATTTTCTGTGGAGGTGTGAGATGGACCTGTTATTTAGGGGTTTTCTGGGTGTTTTTGAGCTGCTGAGCAGAGCACACAGACCCAGCACCGGGCTGGGAGAAGCACACTGCATGGGGCACACATGCGGTGGGCACACCAAGCTCAAAGGGTGGTGGATGAGGCTCTTCAAAGACCTGTACTGCTCTAGTATTTTTATTTTTTTTAAGCTTCCAAGCTCCAGATTTTATTTTTAAAATTTGACTGGCAGCACAGGTCAGCGAGTCGAGTCACAAATCCCTCATGCTGATGTCTCCTTTTCAGGTATCAAACACAAGCATGTTTGAGGAACAGAGCCCTTCAGGCTAGAAAAACAAACACTCCGATGAGACCCTTTTCCCACTGCTACCACAACCCTAACTCACAGACAAATGAAAACCCGATGAAGGATATATGACAGGACCTATTCCACTCCCCCTCCATGACCTCAATCTATCACGAATGCAACTGGCCTGTATCATGGCAAGCAACCCAGACAACTGTCAGTGCTGCCAATAAATCACCGCAATCCTGCAGTTACGAGCTCCCCACAAACGCTGCCGTAATTCCTGGTCTTCAAGTAGCCACATGCCTTAGGGCTGCAGAAGTCCTGAATGAGGTTTGCTTGCGTTGTGCTGTTAGATCAAAAGGAAATGTGCCCTCCTTGCAGAGGGAGAGACGGGAGCAGGTTTATTGTAGCTTCATTCTCGGGGCAAAAAGCCCCCTTTGTTCTGCTGCCGAGGCACCCACCATCATGGGAAGCATATGACAGATGCCTTTCATTCACAGAAAAGCAGGTTTTCTAAAATGAGTGGGGTTCTGGTCCTTCTGTAGGAGTTGGCGTGTAAAGAGTGGCTGGGAGGGAGAGCTGTGCTGGAGGCAGCTCTGCTCTGCAGTGCCATAGGGAATTTTGGCTGAGCACTTTCAGTTCTCTCACCCCATTTTTGCCTCTCTCATCCCACCTGCCATGAAACACGGGCAGTTCTCAGAAATGGAGAAACTTTCTCCTCCACATTTTAGCCACTGATTCTCCACACTGACGTAACAGTACCAAAAATAACATGGTAATAATTGTCTGCCACGCCCATTTCTGCAGAGTAAATGTGATTCCAGTTGGTCCAACACAGTTAGGCTTCAATAGGCCTGAGCCAAGAGAATATTCTGTGCAGGAATAATAGCAGTATTCCCTGCAGATGGCACCATGGCCAGACCTTGATTACAGCACAGAGCCCTGAGCCCTGTGTACAACACAAAGTTGGGAACAATCTGTCCCTGCCTTTGTCCATTCCTAACAGGAGTTTGTTGTTGCATTGCATAATTTTAATTTTTTAGAGTGAACAACGCAGCAATTGCTTCTGTGCTGAAAAGAGAGATGTTTGTGACTGTTAGAGGCTTCGGTTCAACCTTTTTTTTAGCTTTTCCATTTTAACAGCATTGAGACCAAGGAACACAGCAGCGCTCCTGATGTCCTCATCCTACATGCTGGCTGTCATTTCTGTCATTTTGCTTCCTCCAGGATGACAGATACATTGCTTCTGAGCAAGCAGAGGCTTCTTACCAATCAGTCAAATGTATCTCTGCTTACACTGAATAAAGGCACGCATTTACTGGCACACACCAGAATGAAAAGAAAAGGGAAAATAAAACCTGAATTTTTGAAAGAAAGAAAGCCTTTCCAGATGTGATAAGAAAAGCATCAGCCTTCTATGAGAAACACAGAAGAAACACTTTAAAATTGGAACTGAACCTCCAATTTTAAAATCTGCTTTGAAATATGACAGTAATAGAGTTGCTGTGGGTAGGAAAATCTAGGAATACAAACAATAAGTTTATGGGGAGGAGCTATAACTGATTTGCTAAATCAGCTGGTAGAATACTACAAGAAACAAGCTTTAGGGCATGAAAAAAAAGTCCTTTCAAGGTCTGAAATGCAAGTATGAAATGCCAAACTAGGGAATAACCAAATGCTCTGCTCTTGCCTTGATTGCAGTAATCAGTTACTGATTTGTGAGGAAAGAGGGCAGCAACATCTGAGAACTGAGCTAGTGGAAATATTGGTCAACTGTTCCTTCTGTGACCCTGGGGTGAAGTCATATCCACAGAACTCAACAAGGAGCAATATATTTAACATACTTAGGGAAAAATATTACATAAGAGAAGTCACTAAGCATGGTCTATTTAAAAGGGAAGAAAAAACTCTATTTGCATCCTGTCCTGAAACAAGATTATACCACAGAGTCTGAAATACAATTACAGAATTTTCAGACTGTGATGTTTTCTGCTACAAGATTCAGACATAATTTTCGTTATTGTATTTTGCCTTTTCCACTCACTATGATGGTAGTTTGTTCATAACAGCCCTTTAACTCTCTTCTCACAAATTATTTGGAAGTCCTAGGTATGGATGAAGACTCTTAACCAGAGTCTCTGATTGTCCTCAAGGTTGCCTCAAGCACTTTAAAATTAAAAATTCCTGTATAATGTGCAGGTCAGGGCATATAGTTATAGATTTGGCCTGAACCTCATATTGTTTTGCCAAAAATATCTTGCTGCTACTTTTATAGGTAGAGTAATTTCACCTTGTCAGGGTCATTCCCACATTTCAATTCTCTCACAGGTTTTGGGAGGAGTAAGACAAGGGATGAAGGACTGATGGATACATATCCCTCATCCATGCAAATGCCCCAACTACTGGTGGAGCTGTGTCAGTGGGAAAATTCTGCCCCTAAATCCTGCAGCAGAAAAGGCCTTTGTGTGGGTCAAAGAGGGGATTTCCCCCACCCCCTCTCTTGTCCTGCTACAGCTGGATAAACAGGGTTAATTTTAATGTCTCTTGTTACTCAGATCCCATTCCATATGTCCTAATTAACCCTGTCTTATTCTGGCTAAAGGTTTCTGTTAACACCTTCTTTTCAGTGTTTCTGGCATGCTGAATAAACAGTCTCGTGCACAAAGCCCCATTAACATGCAAATGCCCAAGTTACACTTTGTGTTGGGCTTCATTAGTATGGAGAGATGCATTTCCCAGTGGGAGGTCCTTTGGACAAGAATTAGTGCAATTATGCAGTTTGGGTGACAGCTCAATATCACGTGGGTGAATACTGCAACATTTTTCTTGGAGTCTTTGCTTCAGTGAAAAATGAATATTCTTTGAGAATGCACTGCACCCATTTGCTCAACTTTTCTGCTGAGTAGATACATTGCCAAGTAATCTCTACAAATTTGATATCAAATTTGGTATACATTTGATGTGTGGGAAGGTTTGTGTAAGGTTTGAATTTATAAGAAGGGTTATCTAGGACCAAATTGAAGAAATGTACTTTCAACATATTTCTTCACTAGTGGGCAAATGTAGATGGGCATGTCCAGCACAATAAATTTGCCTCGGATTTCGCTCCTGATTTTCCAAAGAATCAAACAGAATGCTTGTGAAATATCTTCAGTTCCATATTAAAAAAACCCCACCCATGAAACAAAACCCAAACAACAACAGAACAAACCCCCAAACCTAATTATAATTTATAATATAATTTTAGTCATTTCAGATCTGGGCAGTTTGGAATTCGTCCACATGAAATTAGGATAAATTGATTAGCAATTGTGTTACTCAAACTCCTTTCACCCATCCTATTAATTACAAATTATTCACTCTACTGGGGTGAATGTAGAACATCAATACTTATTATCTTTAAGCTAGAAAGCAAGAGGTATTAATTATCTTATTCATTCTAATGTGTAATAAAGATATAATATTTGGCCTGGAAACTTACAATGAGCTTGGCTGGGTTTGCAAGTAACTGTCTAACCTTAAGTGCTAATATTATACATGTCATACAATTAGCTGTGTGACCAATTAAAAATGTTTAAGTTTGTATAATTTTATGCACATGTGCTTTATATATACTTAAACCCCCACATCTGTGGCTCCACATGTCAAAAGATATTTGCACAGATATCTCCGTGGTGTCACCAGATTTTTTTTCATTATTTCTCAAAGGACCTAGAGTTTTGCATGTCTTTCACCTGCCAAGTTGGTGTATAACTGTAGCTTTTTCAAATCCTCTGAGTGTTCCCTCATCCCAGCAAACTGAAATAATTTTCCTCTATTTATAATTGGGTTTTTTTTTTTCTCTTCTGGTGGCTCTTTCTACCATACTTGAATTCCTTCTTCAGAGATGTTCTTAGAAAACTCTTTACTGCCAAATATAGTGCCTTTGCAGAATAGCATCTATTTCTCTCATAACCTGACCTGGTCTGGTTCCTGTGAAAAGTAATCTATTGAAATATTAAATATATGTATTACATGGAAAAATTAGGGTAATAATTTTTTCTCCAGATATTAATGTGTTTGTTTTACACCATCCATGTTGAGGATCCATCAGAAAGCTGTGGTTTGTGCAGTGCCATAAACATTTTCCAGGGGACAAGAGGAAAGGTTGCTCTCCAGATTAAATATTAACTTTCTGCATAGTGTCAAGAGAGTTATAGCTTTACCTGTCTCATGTAGACTTAAAACTGTATCTGTTTTAGGTAGACATAAAATTTGAATTAGTTTGGTTTGAATTACCAAACAAATCACAGTTGGGTAATGACTGAGCTGGATGGAGAACGAAGCAAGGAAAGACTGCAAGAGTTTCCCAATGGAATTTTTTAAAGTCTAAAACAAAAGTTGTAGAATGTTCCAGGCTAAATCATGTTGGAGTGTGTGTGTTGGGAAACAAATGTTTTCTATCTCTGCTCTAATGAAGGTCAGCAGCAATGGCAGATAAAAGGGAGATGAAGCTCTTGCTGTGGAGAAGAAACCTGTCAGAGAGAGAAGGAGAAAATGGATGACATATCTAAGCTCTCTTTTAAATAAAGAGCTTTCAATTTAGTTTTAAATAACTTCAGAATGGACAAATCTGAATTAAAGCCTAAATCACAATATAGATAATTTAGACTATCTAAATAATCTGCTTCCAGGTAGGCAATTAAAAAAGATAACACTGTTCCCCACAACCCCTCCCTCTATGATAAGAATAGTAGCAGAGTAGACCAAAAAACTTAGTTCTAATGTAGACAAAAAGACAGCAGCTTTGTAAAATCTCACTTCTTTATCTTAAGGGGAACTTTTCCATCCTGATTTTCCAGGTTAGTATGCTAGTAGTAATTTTCTGTGTAGCAGTATTTTTCCACTGTACACAAATTTAAAGTGCCTCCTACTTGCTAAGAGATTAAAAATAAAATTTACTTTGTTCCTTAAAAGGTTGAGAGCTGACTTGAGACTAAATACCTTTCTTTTTTTTTTCTTGAAAAAAATGAAATTTTCCTTCCAAGTCCTAATGAAATCATAATTATTTTTGCATCTCAGAAGAACAAAATTTCATCACTACTTTTAAATTTTTGTATTTTTTAATCCTGCACTGGTTGTTAGGGATACCTTCATTAACAAATTTGTAATATAGGAATCTCAAATTTTCTCAAGCCACATTGTTCCTGTACATATCAACACAAAATAATTTCTTTCTATAGAAAATTCTTGTAGGGAATTGACTTATCAGAGAAATTTCTGAAAGACAAAATGAAAAACTGTCCACACTGGTTTTATTTGGAGGGAACTCTTCCTTGGTCGTGCCATTTTCTTTAAAAAATCCCCTGCCAATTGCAATTTTTTGATGAGGTGGTGATCTGATATTGGGATAAAGGTAGTACAGAGACAGACAATTATGGAGCCACAGTCAAATGTATCCTCAGAAATAAAATAAATAAAATGTTCAGAAATAAAAACATCTGTGTTCTGCCCATGTTGCTCAGCATCTTTTTGCTCACATCAAGATGTTAACATGTAGGCAGCAAAGTTTTGGTGTTTGCACATTGCTTTGAATTCCTCACTGGGGGAATGGGTGGGGTTTTCTCGCGAGATCCTGGCACATGCAGAAAAACTGCAATATAAATCTATGCCAAAATCCTCATTTTGGGTGGGGGGAGAACCCCCTCATACCTCTCCAATTCACAGCAACTGCTCATTTCTAGCATTTAACATCACAGTAAGTGCACGTTACATGTGTACTCTGCATGAACTGCATTTTGAAGTAAATGAAGTTACAAGCTCTGTTCTTTAAATCCATCTGACTCCCAGCAGAGCATATGTAATGTCTCATAACAGACTGCAGACAGGATAATATTTCTGCCATTTGAATTACCAACAAATCTAATTCATGAGTTTTAGTCCGTTTTTAAAAGAGTGCTTGGCCAAGTGGTTTTGTTTTCTTGTTAAATATTATGCGCAGAGTTCCTTGAAAAGTTACCAAGGTCATGCTAATAAAAACGTACCTTTTAGCAGATTTATTTCAAATATATGGTATAGGGATAGATGAGATTTTCAAGCAGTTTGGAAAGGGAAAAAAAACAACCCCATACAACAAAGCTGTTAGGATATAGAGTATTATGAGACATTTGTAATTAATGCAGTTTAAGAAAGTTTGATTTCTGCACTGTAGCAGCACCCAAAGCTGCTGTCCTGTGGCAATTTGGGGATGTTGCATCGTGACTTCAGAAGAGTCCCCAAGTGTGCAATCAGTCAACACCAGAATCTGCACAACGGATCAAGTTTTGGGCTGAATCTCGTTCTCCTGTCTCCTGCACTTGTTCACAGCTGTGGATTTGGAGCAGCACAACCAAACTCTGTCCATTTCTATGATTCAGCATCTGTTGTGCTGAGCTACATCATCCATGTAAGGATTTGAAGGGATCAGCTGGGCAGTCTTATAATTCTGAGTGTGCACTGAAATCTACCTATAAATCATGGCTGTGGGATGGGACTACAACTGAGGCTGGATTTTCCTGTGAAGAACTGTAAGAATGATTGTGTTTCATCTCTACAAATGGGCTGAGAGGCTAAAACCACATTTTTTGGGGGGGAGTATAAGGATGGATACATTTGGCCTGGATATATTTTAATTTTTCAAGTGAAATGAGAAAAATCAAATTTTTTTTTTAGCTTAGACAGGGGTTTAATTCATGTTTAATGTAACCCACTCTCACCCCAAAAAAGAGAGGAAGCAAAACAGTATTTTAAAGTAAAACACTCAGGTGTGTTGTTAGGAAAAAAAAAAATTTGAAATGAAAACATGAATTTTTCTTTCTTTTACTTGGTTAAAAATCTTTGTAAGCAGTGGACCATGGTCTTTAGTCTGAGCTTCCTTTTTGGATTAGGAGTTTTAATGCAGGTTTCTGCCCACAACTGCAAAAAGAAGGGTCCAAGGGTGCACTTGGGTCTGTATTTTGCACAGGACTGAAGGCAGAGAAAGAAACAAGTCCAGATGGATCCCTTTGTAGCACAGACATGATGGAAACAACATTATTTGTTTGAAGAAACTAAGATACCTAGAAATACGTGATTCCATAACCCTAATGCACCCACTGATTGGAGAGAGAGAAAAATTTTGAATCTTTGAGCTGTGGAAATGTTCAGAAACATGCCAAGCACATTTTTGAATAATTTTGAATCCTACTGAATATCGAAGATTGTCTGTGATCTTTGGTGCTCACAAGGATTTAATGTTCAGCATGACCTCCGTGGGTGCATTCTCTGTCTGCCCCCTTGGCACCGTGGCTGGAGGTTATTGATAGAACACCTCTGTTCAGCAGATATCAGCTCTCTGGGAACTCAGGAGCTCAGGACTTGTGCCCTTTAACAGCCTTATTAAAAACCTCTGGATGACAATTCTGCCCCACAAACTGCAGTAGCACAGCTCGAGCATCACACTGTGCTTTGAAACGTCATCCCTTCCTGTGGGAGCTGTTACACTAAAGAAATGTATTTTTCCACCTTAATGATCCTGTGATTCCATGACATTTATTTTGTACAGCTGAGGGGGCAAGGAAACAGAGGACATGGCAAAATTTTATCCTTAGCTTGTTGCTTAAAATATATCTTAAAATAGAAATATCTAAAAGGAATATCTTAAATGTCTTTAAAAAGAAATTCTTTGTTTTGCTGGTAGTGGAGAGTAACAGAGAGTTGCAAGCTTGTGCTTTATTGTGCTTTGTGGCTTTTATTCAGTGTTGCAGCCTATACGCTTTCTCACAGAGCTTCATCCAAGGATCTGCCTAGGGACAATTAGACAAGTATTCCTTCTCACTACACATTATGAGGCAATTAAATCAGAGCTGTGCTCCTTGGAGAGGAGACAGAGTGCGATGTGGGGCATTAATTACCAAGATATCATGAGAAATTGGTGAAGCCAGGCCTCTGTTTGCAGGCCGCAAACTGCAATGTGATCCTGCAGCACAGGCCCTGTGTGCTCCGGGGGAGAAGGGAGGCAGCAGCAAGGAAAATAAACTCTTTTCAAAGCTTTTCAGAGACCTGGGAGCTCCTTGTAAACAAGTAAAGCAGTTGCTGTTAATCCTTCAAAAAGAAAGTGCAGGAAATAATGGAGGCACCCATTGGTTTTGGTTTTAATGTTGGCTGTGGCGAGGAGAGGCTGAGAGAGCTGGGAATGTCCAGCCTGGGGAGGAGAAAGCTCTGAGGAGACCTGAAAGCCTTTCTAGTGCCTAAAGAGGCTCCAGGAGAGATGGAGAGGGACTGGGGACAAGGCATGGAGGGACAGGACACAGGGAATGGCTGCAAACTGCCACTGTAGGGCTAGATGGAATATCGGGAGGGAATTGTTCCCTGTGAGGGTGGGCAGGCCCTGGCACAGGGTGACAGAGAAGCTGTGGCTGCCCCTGGATCCCTGCAAGTGTTCCAGGCCAGGCTGGACACTGGGGCTTGGAGCAGCCTGGGACAGTGCAAGGTGTCCCTGCCAGGGCAGGGATGGGATGGGACAGACTTTAAGGTCCCTCCCAATCCCAATCAGTCTGGAATTCTCTGATTCCTGTGATATTTCTCTGATAACAATGATTTGCTGATTGTGGGGTGCTGCCTCCAGGGATGGGCACACTTGGAGGCTGCCATGGCCAGATGAATTTCTGGACATACTCAATGCGTAGGGAAAGTAACAAGTGTAAAAATAATTTCTATAACAAAAGGAAATCCAGCAGGTTTCTTCAGTGTCCCCATTTGAATCTGGATCCCATCACCCCTCTGAGAACAGCTCCATGATGTCTGTTCCAAGGAGGCTCACAAATCCATCCCTGAACCCTTGACAAGGCTACACTTCTTTCACAACATGCTGTTATGGCTGTCCTACCACCCTGACAGCATCCACTGCTGGTCCATCTGCCAGCTTGAGCTGCTCAGAAACAAGCTCTGATCTTGTCCTCCCATCTCTTCCTCTTTCTCATCAGCTCAATTTCCAGCATCATCATGGGTGATTCCTTCCCCTTCCTATCAAATGCTCAGGTCCGTAACCCAAGCACCCCATGTCCTCCTCCTCCTCTTCCTCCTCCTCATGAAAGCCTTCTTGCAGCCATCATGCCTGACATCTCACCACACAGAAAGCAGGACGTTGTTAAAGTTATAAGTCAGACCCACAGAGCTCAGGAAAAAACATGGGACTGTCTTGGAAAGTATGAAATCAATCACCAGTTTTACAGCCACCTTCTCACTGCTTTGGCCCTCACAACAATGGAGAACTCAGGATAAATTCGTTCAAGTGTGCTTTACAGGGCACTTTGCAGCAGCTGGATGTTTCAAGGTTTTGCTACTTAAAAACTCACTCGAATAATATAGAAAGCCTTTTTAAATTTTACTTTCCTAATACTAATTAATACCTAATTAATCACAAGAAGTGTGTGTATAACATCCAAGCAAGCAGCCTTACACACCAAAAACTTGTTAATCTTAGGTTAAACAGCTCACTAGAGCATAGTTAGGTTTGAATCTTCTTAGGTTAAACAGCTCACTAGAGCATAGAATCAGAGACTCATAGAACCATGGAATTGTTAGAGCTGGGAGGGACCTTAAAGCCCATCCAGTGCCACCCCTGCCCTGGCAGGGACACCTTCCACTGTCCCAGGCTGCTCCAAGCCCCAGTGTCCAGCCTGGCCTTGGACACTTGCAGGCATCCAGGGGCAGCCACAGCTTCTCTGTCACCCTGTGCCAGGGCCTGCCCACCCTCCCAGGGAACAATTCCTTCCTAAATTCTAGCCTAAATCTCTCCTCTTTTAGTTAAAACCATTTCTCCTTGTTCTTTCACTATCTGTTCATGGGAAGAAAACTGCATGCGGCCCAAACATGAGCCTGGACCTGTGGCCAGATGACACTGGCAGCAGGGCTGAGCAGGACAGGGAAGAATTTAAAAGCCCTGTATTTCAGTGTATGGAAGCTTATTTCTGCAAAAAGCAGCAAAACGTCACAATAATGGATACCTAGGTATCTTGGAACTCAACTCCCTAAATTTGCCAGGAATACTTTTCCCTGCACGATTGGCTTGGGTCTGGTTTTCAGAAGCATTAGCTATGGGCAGATGCTTACAGCTGAGTCTTTACATTTTTCGGGGTGAAATAAAAAAGAAAGGAACAATACAAGCTTGCATACTCATTGCTCAGCTTTCTCTTCTGTTAGGTTTGGAGCAAAAAGCAAAGAATCTTGAAAGCCCACAAGTATTTGTATTTAGCAATTCAGTGGTTTTATCTCTGCATGAGACCAGGCTAAGACAGAGAATGCCTTGGAAACACAGATTAAAACAGCTCCTTAAGTAGTGGTTCCCAACACCCTCCCTGGAACTTCTCATGGCAATTTAATTAAATTAAGAGAAGGAGTCTGACTAACACCTCTGAAACCCAGGGACTGAAATACCTGGAACTTCACTCCAGTTATGCAATATGCTTGAGTACAAACACTGAGCAAAGTTTTAGGATGGATCCCATCGCTACTTGCCAAACTGCTTAAAAATGTGTCATCCACTATTATGATTATTATTTCTGAATTCTCCATCTAGGAAAGCCAGTGGGAAACAAAACATATTTGTTTAAAGCAGCCCAGAAAGCCCTGCCTGTGAACAAGCTGTCTTCAGACCAAACCTAAGGCCAGCCTGCAGTCTGACAAGTTTTTGAATTAATGGCACCTTCTCTTTGCTAGCAAATGAGAGGCTTTTTAACATCCTTTTAAACTTGCTGAGTGGTTTTCTGAAGTTTTCACAGTGTGCTGCTGCAGAACATTGTGATTTTCAAGATGTAATTAGTGACAGTTCAGGTTTGGAATAATTGGCATCAGCCAGGGTTGACTGCACCCAGTTTTCTGTCCCAAATTATTTGTTTGTGGTGAACTCTGCTGTGGGGTGAGGGCACTCAGCAGCTTCCATGTGCCACACAGTGGCAGTGGGAGAAGGATATGGAGCGGACAGACAGACATGCTAAGGTGGGTGTCCAGTTTTGATACCACAAGACAAATTCAATTTGTCCTGTTCCTTCCTTGCAGCTGGAGCCCAGGACAGGTACTTCAACCACGGTGACATTTTCAGGGACATTTCTGTGGATGAGAAGGGTAGTGTGAGAAAACATTTCTCCCTGACCTCTTATCACATGTATTGGTTCATCTTTCCTTACAGTTTCCTTACAGTCAGTCTTTGCTTCAAGATAATACGAGAGGAAACTGCCTCCGGTTCTGCCAGGGGAGGTTTAGATTGGATATTTTCTTCACTGGAAGGGCTGACAAGAACAGGAATAGGCTGCTAGGGCAGTAGTGGAGCCACCAGCCCTGGAAGTGTTCAGAAGACATGCAGACATGACAATCGGGGACATGGGGCAGTGGTGTGCTTGGCAGCATTGGGGAATGGCTGGACTCAGTGGTCTCAGAGGACTTTTCCACCCCTAATAAGTCTGTGATTCCCATCTGGCACTGCTGGCATGCCAGGGGAGGTCACAGGGCTGATCTACAGTGGCTGGGAGCCGGGTGAAGAGAAGCAGACACCTCCAGAGGGGTTTTTCACACCCATCCTGCCTTAGGACAGGGTGAGTCAGTCGTGAGGACAAGATGTCTCTTCCCTCTGACCGCAGAGGAAGAGGAGCCTGCTGGTTTAGGCAAGACTGTGGGTTTTCAGTGAATGAAATGGGCCAGGATGGGGCTTGCCCTCAGAAGATGGGTGTAGAGATGCAGCCTGGCATGAAATTTGCCATGGCAAATAGGAGACTGACAGTGCTGTCACTGTCCTGGAAGCCAAGAAGCCACAAGATTTCCCTTAGCACTTAATAATGACCAAAGCAGCTATTGTTTGTTGATTGAATTCCTCTTGGAGCTCATGTTGTTCTCCCACAGCATCCGCAAGAGTCTCTGCATCTGGTTCTCTGCGACCTGGGCTGAGATTTCGTGGGATCCAAAGGTGTTTTCAGACTTTGTCTACATTCAGCAGGTAATTTTTGGGTTTTGCCTAAATTCAGCAGGCATCCTCCTCCCCCTGGAGTCACCACTAGCATAGTCAGATGCAGTAGCAGACCCCCTGGAGCTCAAATACACCAAAATGGAGCCTGAAACCAATAATTTACCTTTTCTGCCACACCCATGGCTTGTGAAAGCTTCAGGTGTGTGTCTGCATGGAATTTCACAATCCACTTTTGCCCAACACCACCTACTTCAACTTTTCTGGTTTTCCTCTGTTCAAGAGCTCTTAACTGGTGAGCACATGAAGGAGAGAGGTTTTCCCTCACTAATGTGATGGTTTATCATGCTTTCATAACGTTCCTGAATTTCTGTGTGTCAAATATCCAATACCTCTTGGCCAGATTCATTAAGGATGCTTTACAATTAAACTGTCTTGTTCTGAGCATTGGCTGTCCTGTGGACGTCACTGATCTAGAAGTGAGAGAAATTATGCATTTGGCGATACATCTTCATGCAAGAAGGACTTTCCTGTTGTTGTCATATAAATACTCCTCTAAAACAGTACCTAAGAAGTGGAGACATGAGAGAAAATGCAAGGCTCATGAATTCCTGCTCCTGGGTGGAAAAGAGCAGTGGAAATGTATATGAAAAGCAACTGTGCCACCAGACATCTCCATGAACTGGCACTGGAAGCCAGTGGCACAGGCTCAGCCTTGACTAATCTTGTTTAAAGGATCTGGCTTACAAAGGGAAAAAAAGGAGACTAATAAAAGCATCCAAGGATTTTGAAACCCAGCACAAAATTGCTGATGCAAGGGAAAATGTGGAATAATTCCAGCGTGGGTCTGTAAAGTCACACACTCAAAGGACCTGAACGACTCCAAATGCAGCTCACACATCCAATGTGAGGAATAATTAACTATATCCAATGAAAAATGGAAGCTGAGCACACATAAAAAGGGGGAACCAGCATGAAATGTCTTACTGCTTCCAATCAAAACCTCTTTCATTAACAGCCAAAATATGTCCCCTCACAATACTTTTCTGACACAAAAGGTAATCTTTGGTGCTCTGAATGCTCAGCTGGCTGCACAGGGGATGAAGAGGAGAGACACAATAAACTTGGACTCACAACATCTATTTCTCACTTCTTTAGTTATTACCAGATTTTTTTAACATTTATCTTATTGAAACTGTTAGGATTTTTTCTTTCAAAACGAGTGAAAACCATCTCATTTGAGCCACATAGTCTAAAAAAATCAGGAGCCAGCAATCAAACCCAATGTGAATACACTAATTCTAAATTCTTAATGTAAATGATAAAATGTTATGTAAAAAACATTTAAATCTTTCCTTTTTCTAATTGAGCTCTACCCTTCTGCCTCTAAACATTTATGTTTATGATGAATATCAAGTCTTGGCCATATTTAATGGACTTTATTAATATTGTCATACTGGCATGATTTTCTGTTCCACTAAAGACGCCAGGACTTAGGAAAGCCTTTCTAAGAACACAGAGCTTTATCCAAACACAACTGATTTCAAAATTCATTGCTTTGCTTCATGAAAAGAAAATAAAGAAGAGAGGTTTGGAGCTAGCATCTTGTTTAATCTTGTGGGTTGGAAGACTGCACTGTTAACTTTGTACTGATACCTATTTTTTGTTGATGTCTGGTCATAGCAAAATGCACACCAAAGGAATAGTCTCATTGCATTTTTATTTTAGAATTATAAACGATTTGAAAAGACATTATATTATTATTATATTGATTTTATTATTTTATTTATTTAAAACTATTTTATTGTTTTCATTTTTGCAACAGTAGTGGCCAGAAGCAAGAGCACTTCTTGGGTGCTCTCCAACCCAAGAAAGAAAAGATGATTCCCTCCATCCAAAATCTTGCATCAAGGAAAAAATAAGCCTGTATAATTTGGCAGGAATCACTGTAATCACAGCATTTCAGCAACTGAGCTTATATCAAGTGACTTTTATGCCACCTCCTGAGATATCAGCAATTTACCTGACACCCATGAGACTCATGAACATTTCTAATTATTTTAGAAAGCTCAAAACATTTTTGAATTTTGATGCTTAAAACAATTTCTAGGGTTAAGTGAAATTCCTACCTCCATAAAAAAATTACTTTATGAGATGAATTGGGATTCTTTAGAGTGCTAAAAAAACCTGAGTTCCAAACTGTTCTTGTTGTGAATTTTAGTCAGTTCCACCTGGAGAGGAAATCAAGTTACTGTCTGCATAGAAGACCCACTTGTGCATGTGCACACACACAGACAATTTCCCTCTCACTTTTAGTCTCATATTTTGACTTAAAGAAGAAAGCTACCCAATAAATACACATTAAACATATTATCTCCAGTGTTTTCTATTCTGTCTGCCCAGAGACTCCACTGAAGAGCAAATCTGGCCAGGGATGGCAAAACCCCCACAGGTGGAAAAAGACAGACCACCTATTTCTCTGTTCCGAAGAAACTTTAACAATAATAATGCCATTAATAGACCATTTTTAGCCCATAAATCCCTCCTGTGCTGGAAACACCAACATTCCCAATACCTATGTGGAAGATCAGCTTTAGCCACTCCAGTGATTACCCAGTGGATGTGTAAACTGGGCTGCCCACACTGCCAGGGGATGTAAAACTCCCTCCTTGGGACAATCAGAGCTGTTCAAACTCCAGGATGTGAGGTCTGCAGTGCTTCCCCTGGCTGAACAATCAGGTAACTCTTGGAGCAGCAAGCCAACCTTTTTTTTTTTTTTTTTTTTTTTTCTTTTTCTTTTTTTTTAATAATCTGCCATATTTCATGTAGTTCTCTGCTTTGGTGCCAGTAAGATTTCAGGAAACCAGGTGGGAGGCACATAATACTTTCTGCTGAAGAAATAAGTGATATTGAGTGAGAATCAGGCTACACTGTACAGTTCTTTCTTCATAGCTGGACAGGTTAAAAAAAGGATATGCAGCAACAACTGTTCTCAGGTAGAAAAGTGCAGTTTAATTATCAGCTTTATGGCTGAGCTTACATGGGCATGTGTATAACTGGTACATCCTTTTTTCCCCCTTAAATGCCTGAGCTCGGTGTGAAATTGCCTTTTTTTTGCAATACAGGCTCTGAATCTTTGAGGGTGAGCCCTGCTGGGGTAAACAAAAAAAGTGTTGCTGAGTGGGTAAGGCTTTAAAGGTTTAAAACTTTCTCTCCTCACCCAGAAAGAGCTTGGCTGAGGTGAGACCTTGTGGGCTTGCTGGAAACCTCTGTTGTTTTCCTGGGATGTAAGGGAGCTCAGGGGAAAACCTGTGGCTGAAGATGTGATCTGAAGCCATCATCCTGTTCCAAAGTGGGTAAAAGCCATTACCTGTGTGTGTGTAGGTGAGGAATGGTTTGGAATGGTCCTAGGAATCAAAACTAGGAAATTAAATCTGTATGTGCTTAACCAAAAAACTGTAAACCAAGCTTATCTCTTGTCCTTCAGCAACCACGTTTACTTTATCTGCTTTCTGCTATGAAGCTGAAGTTCCCTCAGGCAAGGAACAGAAATCTACACCCTTCTCAAATGTGATTAGAAATTAGGTGAATGCTATGAATAAGCCAAGGGTTCAGGCTGATCTAAACCATTATTTTAACTAAGTTATCTAAACTGGTCAATTAAATGACTATAAAGCAATTTAAGGCCTCGTTTCCTACGGTTCTTTTAATTCTCTTGAGTGAATACATTTAGAAGTAATTTATGAAAATGCAGTGCACTGGAAAATATATTCACCCAGTTCTTTTCTCAGCTGTGCTGTTTTGCAGTCTGCAGCAAATTGGCATTACTCTCCCCTGTTTCTGCAAAATGCTCAGCAAGTTCAAATGGCTCTCAAATCTACTGAGACAGTTGAATTATTGCAAAAGTCTGTCTAGGGCCGTAGACATGTGTTCTTTTGACTCCCCCTCCATCCTACTGAAAAATAAACTACTGTTCTTCATGGCTTATTTTGTCTCTGTCAAGGAAACTTTCTGCTCTCATCTCAGGAGGATTGTACAATAGCAATCTGATCCTGACCTTTCTACCTCTTCCTTGAATAACAGATGAAAATTGGACAGTGAGAAGTGGTGTTCGCTCCATAACTTGTATCCCAGGCACAATCTAATGACACTCCTCTCCTAGTAAAAACAACAGTTGCAGCAAAGGTTAAGGTAAACAGGTTTAGCTAATTACCTCTTAATCAAATCCAGTTATAATTTACTGCTGTCCTCTGAAGCTCTGTGCCTGCTAAACCATCGACTTTGGCTGGATTAGCTTATCTCTGATAAATGCAGTGTGATTAATTTTTCTCCCACAGTACAGCAGCACGTAAATATCAAGTGAGAATAATATATGACCAAATAAACTCAGCTCACACACCATCACAGCAGAACTCTCCAGGGCCCCCCTGTACCAGGCACTGAAATAGAATCCCTCTTTTTTACAGAAGGTGACGGTGGGGAAGCAATCATTTTTGTGTTATTCTTTGTCCCGGGGACAAAAAAGAAAACACCAGAAGTGAAACACACCAGCGCTTTCAGGACTAAGAAAGTCTTGCTGCAGTCCTATAATGTGTACTTTTGTGTGTGAAAATCCTTGCTACAAATAAATCAGGTGTACACATGTGACAGAAACATGCATTTGTCCTGCTGAGCTTTGAAATTGTGGCTGTGGACACCTCCAGTGTCTTATTTTTTGTAAGCTGTCTTTCTAAAATATGAAATAATCTGTTTCTCAAGGAAGTGAGAGGGAATAAAGAGAGCTCAATTAAAAATCCATTTGAAATGTTTATATGAGATCTGAAACTATGTATACTTCTTGAGTTTATACTTTGGTTTCAGGCTCAGGCTGGTTTAATCAAAACATTTGTTACTTCTTGAGCAAACTTTAGACTATTTTTTGGAGAAGCTGCTCTGAGGTAAAGTTCTGTGTCAAAATAGTAAGGAAGCCATAATCCCCAGAGCTTTCCTAGAAGCCCTGTGAAACGCAGCAGTTTTCATTCAGCTGCAGTTTGTTTTTTTAACTTTACACAAATCCAAAACCTGAGGCAGACAGAAAATGTCTGCATGAAGTCCTTGCTGTGGCGGGAAGCAGCAGGGCTGGATATGTCAGTGCTCTGTCATCCTCAGTGAGATGGAACCAATTTATGTGATCTTAAATACAAATCTCACCTTGCTTTGGCATTAACTTCACTTCAGTGCCACTCTCTTGCTGCAGAGCAGAGAGTTTTTTGTTTGCAAAACAATTTCATTGAAAGTCTCAACGCTGTAGGTTTAGAGTAGACAGTAGGAGAAATTTGTTCATGGACAAATGGAACACTGGAACAGGCTGCCCAGAATTCCCTGGAAGTGTTCAGAAAAGTATGGATGTGGCATTTGAGGACATGGGTTCATGGTGAGCACAGTGGTGGTGCTGGGTTGACTCGATGCTCCTAAGGTGTTTTCCAGCTCGGATGGTTCTGTGATTCCATGTCCTTCCCCAAGATCCTGATGAGCTGTTGCTACACTCAGCAAACTTTGAACACAAATTCTCATTTCTTCATTGTCAACCACAGAGTGATTAGTGTGGGGTTTTGTTTTTTTTTTCACTAGCAAAAGCCAGGACAAATTGTTTCTCGAGTCCCAGCACCAGCCTACATTTTCTGTGTTGGGTTGCCCTGATGGGCAGGGACACCCTCCACTGTCCCAGGCTGCTCCAAGCCCCAATGTCCAGCCTGGCCTTGGACACTGCCAGGGATCCAGGGGCAGCCACAGCTTCTCTGGGCAACTCACACTTTGTCACTGCTGCTCTAAAATCACCAGGATTCCGTGTTGGAAGGGAACAGTGAAAGGAAACTGAGAAATCCAAGCTGGGCGCAGCAGGTTTGAATATTTTCTAAACAAGTACTTAAACTTCCAGAGATCATGACTCTGCAGCTCAGAACCAATTATGACAGGCTTTCTGCAGTGTTGAACTGGCCAACCTTGGAGGAAGGAAAATTTAAAAAGAAAAATCTGGATATACGAGTGGTCCTGAAGTAGCTGTGGTGGAAAACTACTTTGAGACAGATCCACATCCTTTCACAGAAATTATTAAATCCCTTCAGTGGGGTTTTTATAGTGACATGCATGCTGTAGACAAATGATGGGCCAAGTTATAGGAGGCTTCACACCTCCTCTCTGCTGGGCAGATTTGCAGTTGTCACTAGCCTTTGGTTTTTTCCTGCTTACATGCATTTTTTCCATCTCTTCTGCCGTGTGCCTCATGAAAAGACAGCTCAAGTTCAAGGCTGTGTGGGATTTTGCTCAAGCCATCAGAGCTCCAGCCAGACAGTAAGCATCCCAGCACACAGGCCAAATTAATTCCATCATCATCAAATAGAAACATAGTGCCTGAGACAAAGTGACTGAGAGGTCAGGGAAATCTGCAGCTGAGGATCAACCCGGGGCCGGTTGGGAACTCCATAGTTAAAGGTGAACGAGGGGGCATTTTCAGAGCTTGGGGTGCACTCCAGTGATTGCACGCAATCCTTCACGCTGCTTGTGGCTTTATCTCAGATTTATTGTTGACTGATGCACAAGATGAAACAACAAGGCTTGTTCTGGTATGTGAAATTTCCTTCTTTGAACCAGTTTTGTGCCGCTGACGTGATTGCTGCATGAAGTGACTCTTTAGAAAACATTTTAAAACTCCACACCAGCTCAGAAAAGCTTTAGTGTGTCTGACAGCTCTGGAGCTGCCTGGTCAGGACACAGGTCAGGGTTCAACCTATTAAACTTTTGGTAGCTGCAAGATGCGACATGAGCTGAATTGCCCATCCACCAACACAGGCCTGATTGCTGCTCCCATTTCCTGATGCTGCAGAGGACAAAGCATGAAAGAAATTAATGCACACATTTTATCCCCTGCAGGGCTGACATCTTTCTGGCTGACTGATAAAAACCCTCAGATGATCAGATAGGAGAACTGTCTCAGCTACATAGTCGGTTTGCCTCAGAGCAGCACTGTTCTTTTAGAGTCACTTCCATTCAATGGCAGGTCTGGGAAAATAGGCAAAAATCCATAAGCTAGCTTTTGGGTGAAAACAGCTGTGTGCTTTCAGTACAATTGTAATCTGGCACCTTAAATTCGTGACCCTTTAAATCTGGTGTCATGTGAACCCTGATTACTCATCCCTTGGGGGAAAGGAAGCCTATCTGAGAAGCTCTCACACTTCCAAACTGCCCCACTCTTTGTGGCTTTCTGCCACGTAAAAGCAATTACCCTTCCATGAGATACTGCTCAGTGGCTCTTGGAAATGCCTTGGAATAGGACTTAGCAGATTTGAATAAAACCCAATCTCTTGTTTTCACAGTGTCTGTGGATTAAAGTGTGAAATGTAACCATTCTGATGAAAATCTGTGCCTTCCCACAGCCCTGTTTCATGTCAAACCTGGAGCATTTTGGTTGCCTGTTGGGGGATGCCATCTGGCTCTGTTCTGCTGGAGCAGGGCACTGGAAGATTGTGAACATTGTTCATGTTTTGAAAAATCATCTCTTGTGTCTGCCCAAGCCACCCAGCACAGCCAGGTGAACCCTGAGGATTCTCCTCTGCCGTTTGGAATCCTTTCTTGCCTCCTTACTCCTTGCTTTTATCTCCTCTCTGCACACCCTGGCACAGCAGTGAGCTCAGAATTTCATTAATCTTACCTCAGCCAACATCTTCTCTCAGAGCCTTGCCTCTTGGCCCAGACTGCCCCTCCAGACAAAGTGTAGGGGACATTATATGGAGAGGGTTGTTCAGCCTGTCACCATCTAGATGTGGAGCTAATTATCCTGGAAGGCTCCAGGACGTGAGGCACTTCAACTTTTCATTGCTCTATCATGGACTCGTGTGTCTGCTCCAATCACCTCAGATATCCTCCACAGTTAAGAGAGACAAAAATAAAGGTGCTTTAAGGTTGTCCTTCATCTCATGGCTGAAGATGGGGGATAAATCCCTCTCTGGTGTTCCCAGGGGACAGTGGAATTGCAGGGGGATGTGGATCTGAGGTGAACTGTGGCATCTGGCTGGACTTGGTGTCCCCACTGTGTTGAGGAATCCCATCCTGGAGGGACTGGGTTTGGAAGTAAGGAGCCTCCAGTAAAATTCTGACAGTTTCTTAGGAGGAACCTTGGCAAATAGAAACTTTTTTTTTTTTCAAAATGGTTCTTCTGTGAGACAATTAAATTTATTAAGTTATGCTAAGTCTCTTTAAAACAGATGATTCTTGGCAGATGTTAAGAGATGAAGCATTGCACATTATTTGCATTTAATTGTTGAGTCCTATTGAGCTAAGTAAATTTTATCTCTTTTTTACCCTTCTCTAATGCACAGAAATAAATGCATCCTTTCCATATAGCCCGGTCAGTTTTACCTTGGCGCTTTTTAAATCTAATTTGTAAGGTTTGGAAAGGTTGTCATCTGGCTATGACACTGATGAATTTGAAGGAATTAATAAACATAACCTGCACTGGGAGAGCTGCATCAGCTGGAAGTTTGAATGCTTATTTCCAGTGACATTAGCTCTTGAGAGCAATTCACTTCTGAAAGGGCGTGGAATTCTTCTTTTGGGATCGCTCTTGAAAAACACAGATTAAAATGTGTGTTTGGGCTTTTCCCTCCCATATTCCCATGGGGGAATTGTCTGTGTGTTTTTGGCAGCCCCAGCTCTGTGGCACAACTCTGTCCCTCATTTGTCAACAGCCTCAGGTTTGTTGGTCTGCAGAGGTCAAGGCACCAAGGAAAGGAGGATGCTCTTAGCTCTTCTCATGTTCATCCATGAGTTTTTTCTCCTCCTCTGTTCCATGAGGGCACCAGATCCAGATCTGTGGGTCCTGCAGGAGTGAGCTGCTGAAAAGCTGAACCTAAATCCCCTTTGTGGATCCAGTCCCTTTGTAGGTGCCAGCTGTGCTTGGAAATTTGGCTTAGGATCTTAAAATCACTTTGTAGATCCAGCCCTCAGGCACCTTTGACAATCCCTCCATAGGAAATGAGGTTTTTTGCACCATAAGTGTGAAATAGGGTATAACTCTTACTAGTTTTAGAGCAGCTAAGATCACGTAGCACTTTTTATAGACTGCCAAAGGGTCTAAATATGGTCAGTAAACCAGAAGGTGTTTTAAGGGGAGTAGACAGAAAGGGGTTAGGTCTGCATGGGCTCATTGACATCTGTATTTAAGACATGGGGGGTACAGTGATGCCTTTGGGGAAGAATGCAGTTACTTGCACTTTATTTCATTCCTGCAATTTCAGTGCCAAGCCACTGGACTGGAGGAGAGATGATTCTTTTCCCTTTTCTTGCCTCTGAACACACAGGCAAGCAAATAATGAGACATTGTGAGCTGGTCCACTGTACAGAAAACTAATTCATTGAAGAGCTTGGCCTTTCAATGATTACTTTTACTTCCAATTTGTTACTTCAAGCAGGTTGGGTTTTCAGCACTCAGCTTCCCCTAGGAGAAAAACAAACCAACACTTTCCTACGTTAAGTTGTGTACATGAATTGTCAAGTAAAAATGACTGTGGGCCACTGAAGGTCCAAGCTAAAACCACCCCAAACTCTGCAGCTGAGTGGATCCATGCTTTGCTGGAGTGAAGGGCTCTCACAACCAGCCTGCTGTCCTCTTGGAGCCTGAGGTGAGCCTCATGAATCTCGTGGAGACAACAATCTCTTTTGTTTTGCAAAGGAAAAATATGTAACTGTATATTTGCTTTAACAAAGAAAGGTATCCTGTGAAGTTGGCTCCTGGGGAACTGGAATTTTACCATACGGGCTCCAGGCTGCAGTCCTAAGAAAGGGTCTGGGGATGGTTTGTGGTCTACAAATGCACTGACAAATGTGTGATTTAATGTGGAGAAACACCAGCACAATGATCCTTTCACAGGCCTCTTAAAACATTATTGCTTCCTGTCTTCCAGCAGTCACTTCTGGAAACTCGAATGCAACGCTGAACCCTTCAGTGGTTTTAATGTCACCTTCACATAACTGCTCCCCTCTGCACAGAGATGCACAGGTGTTAATCTACTCATGCTTTTCATCTCTTTTAAAGAGGGTTTTGAGGAAACACTCTCTGTGTTTCGCATTGACCAGCCCTCTTTGCCTTGCCTTACAAGAAGGCTTTGTGAATGCAAAGAGTTTTTCTTCTGCAAGCCCTGGAATCTTCCGAGGATTTGCTTCCTGAGTTTTACTTTGTGCAGCAAGGCTGTGGGAAAGCAATCTCAGAAGCTTTGAAGTAGCCTGATGCTTTCTGGAAGAGAGTTTTGGATACTGGAGCTAAGGACACAGCAACATCTCTTTTTGTATTTACACAAAATCTCACTCTTGAGACTCAGTTGCATCCCACTTGCAATCCCTGCTTGCTCAGGTCCTTAGGTGACACAGTCAATAAGAACCTGCTTTTAAGAGCAACTTACGCCAGAGTTTACTTACTACCACTGAGGTTTTTAACTCAAATTTTAAGTTCAACAGGCAATGCATTGAAACTTTAAGACTGTATGTTGTGTGTTTTCATGTCACCTTTGCATGGTGCCTGAAAGGGGTTTAGTTACTTAGGGGACACATGGTTAGGTTAATGGTTGGACTTGGTGATCTTAGAGGTATTTTCCAACATGATTCTTTGATTCTTTGTGTAAATTCATTCTTCTTTGATTGTGTACATACAGAAATGTGAAGCTGTTGAAGAAGCACTTGAGCCTCCTTCAGGGGGAACAAACTAATAAAAGATGTATTTTTTCCCCTGACAGTTTTCAGTCTTTTCAGTATCCTTCCTTGCAGTCTTTCACTATCCTTCCTTGCAGCAGAAACATTTATTTCCACAGAACCTCCTTGATCAGCTCATTGTTTCAGCAGCAGCCCAGCCCAGAGAGTGCAAGGAGGGTGAAGCAAACCTGCATTTTGGGGGAATAGCGAGGTGAGTGTGCTCTGGAGAGCTCAGGCAGCTCTGTGGATCACAGCTCTGCACGTGCAGTGCTTTTCTTTCAGGTACAGATGAGGCTGGGAAGTTTAAGGTCACAGAAGAATCAAGCAGAACAAGATGTACAGTTCTTCTAGATGTGAGTTCTTTTTTTGATGTGAGGTTTCTATTCACGAGCTTTCTGCTGAATCAAAAGGTTTACCTAAAAATAAACATTTCAAAATTTAAAATAAAATTCCCCCTGTCTTCTCCCAGCTCCTTGACTGTTCTGTCAGGAAAGGACAGTGGAACAAAGCCAAACCTGATACATGGTTCATCAATGACAAATTCTAATTTTGAAGTTGTGTTTGCTGAAAAACCAGGAAACCTCCATTTGAATTGCTTCAACAGATGTTTCTTTTAACATTTAAATTCACCACGAGGATCTGAGAACAAGGAGACCCAAACAGCAGCTTCATAAATGAAGAAGTCAGTCTATATTGTCTCTGGCAGCTGAAAAAGTCTCCTTTCTATACACAATAATTAAATGTGGGTGTAAATTGGAGCCTCAGCTGAGGCATTAATGTATTTTACTATTGTGTAACAGTGTCAGACATAAGTGAAAGCATCTTCAGCCACACAGTTGTACAAGAAGAGGGAGGAGAAAACAGTCAGTGCCCCAAACCAGCTTAAAATGATGAATCTTGTTGCAGGAGAGAGGGAAAAGCACCTTGTAAAGGATGGGAAAGCAATGGATGCAGGAATGGTTCTGCAGGTCAGCATGGATATGTCTGCTGGAGAAACAGGAACATGGAATTCTCATGGAATTCCAGGAAAACATCACCCTGAGAACCTCACAGGAGAAAAAATTCAGAAAAATAGAGAAGTGCTTTGTCAGGTGTGAAGAGCACCTCAGAAAATAAAGAATTTTTTATTTCCTGGAAGTCTGGGATGAGCAGGAGATCCCAGAGTAAAGCAGGGCTGAGGGAAGAGACAGAGTTTTTCCCCAGTATCTGGGAGATGGGAACTGGCATTTCACAAGGAGGTATCAAAGAGGTGGCCTGAGAGGAGACAAAACAATTTAGATTTGTCAAATTGAGCAAAAGGAGACAAACCAGAGCAGAGAATAGCTGTGAGGAACCAGCATGGAGATGGCAGCTGAATTAATGGGAGTGAAAGGTGTTCAAGGGGGGCACAGGGCTCCCTGAGCTGCAAGTAAGGATTCTTAATGCAGGAAATAAATACATATATATGTATATAAAATGTGTAATGTTCTCATTGTAAAGTTCCCCTCTTTTCCCAAAGAACATAAAAATGAGTGCTGTGGCACTAGTTGCCATGATGGAGATTTATTCAAGGTATAAAGGAATTTTGCAGCCAGCTATGCACTGTGATTTATCAAACAGGGACTCTTTATGTATGAAATATCACTGCACCTCAGCACAGCAAAAATCACATAACTGTTTTCTGAGAAATAAAACACCACAGTCCTCCCATTATTACAAATAATCCTCAGCTGCAACTGGAAAACCTTAGAGATAGTTAATCTTTTGTCATATTCTGCACAAATAGAGACAAAATGGAATACATTTCCAGTATTGAATTACTTGTTCATTTATTCCAAGTTAAAGATGCTAATTACTATCTGTATTTTCACAGCCTTATCTGATTATATTAACCTGACAAAAGGGCAGCCAAAATTCAAGATTAAGTTTCCAGATAATGCTAATAGATTCATTTTCCCTCATCTCTTCTGTCTTTTGGCTGATTTTCATTAGTTCATTTGTAAGGCTCCTATTAGCCCATGGTTATTTCAACACAGTGTGCAACATAGATGTGGAATTTGATCTTGATGTTATTCTCCACTATTTAAAATCTGACTTCAGAGCTGTCTGTCGCCCGAGGAAAGCAGGAGAATGCAAATAATGATCTAAGATTCAAGAAAACAAATAGGCAGAGAAGCAGAAAAGTCTGCTTTGAAAATGCCTGCTGGAAAGGTGTAGAAGGGCAGTGACAAGGAGTCACAGAGATGTGTTTTACTCGCTTTCAGGATGAGAGAACCAGTCAGCAACACACTCTGAACATTTTCCAGAGTACCTCTCGTGTCAGTGGCCTTAATATTCTCTATGGGATGTGTGAACTGTAAAAAGGCAGAACAAGACAGCAGTTTTGTCAGTGCTTTCAAAGTTATTACCAGTTTTAGGATTAAAAACTCATCTCTCAAATTTTACTCTCAGGTGGAAACTACATTTTGAGTTAAAATGTAGGAAGGGTACATTGCTGACCCTCTTCATTGCACAAAAACCTGTATGCAAAATGCTGTGTCTGTCCAAGGCTATGGCAAAGAGAGAACACTATTTTTAAAAGTCTTACGGAGCTCCAGCCAGTACTCTGAGGTCTTCAGTCAAGGTCTCTAGATGACTACTGTTGGTGCTGGGGAAATGGTGATTTTTGTCTTATTTCTGTCAGAATTAGAGGTAAGTGATAGCTGGAATCAACATGTCCAGCTGATTGTATTTCCATCCACTTGAGAGTTCCAGCCATTTGGGATTTCCAGTGTTAGGAAGATGCTGATGTCCTGCAAGTGCCTTCACACCTGCAGGGTGCAGAAGCTGAATGACATGGGGTGTGTTTGTTCTAAAAGGAAGGTGAGAGGAGTTTCTGTAGGGATGAAAGTAAAAACACGGGCCAGAGAAACACCTGAGGGGAAAGAAGAATAGGAATTTATGGGCTGTGAGTGTCAGTTGTGAGAGAATGAAATTTGCTCTTATGTACATTTGCCGTGCATGTGCAATCCTTCCCCAAAAGGGACAAAGCTCTGACTGTTATTTCCACCAAGGAGGTGTTTCATAGGAAGGGTGGTGGAAAACTTAATTCTCTTGCTGCTCAGAAAGTGGCAACACCAAATTACATATTATATCTAGTCCATGCTCTGTATCTCAGCTGCTGCAAATGGAAAGGTGAGTGGGAAATTAATGGTTTTTTATGGAAGTGCTGTAACAACGTAAGCACTGGGGAAACCTCCATCCCATCTCCTGAGGGCTCCTTGGTCTGGCTCACTGTCCCTGATGAAAAATACAATTAATCCCTACCCACAGGAAAGCTCATGCACAGGGCAGCACAGATCCCCTCCTCTGGTGCTCCTCTGCCTGCCAGGAGAGGATTCTTGTGAAAGTCCAGGTGAGATCCACTTCCCTACACCTGGGGAGGTGAACACATGTTACAAGGATGTATTTCTCCCTATGGATGAGGGGAAAATTCAGGTGTCAGGGCCACATGTAGATGTTTTTGGGGATGGCTGCAGGGCTGTGCTGAGTGAAGGTGCTCTGCTCCATGGCTGGGGCTGCTCTCCTCCTGCAGCTTACATCCACGAACACTCCTAAACACACTCCAGCCAAAATCAAAAAAAAAAAAAAAAAAAAAAAAAAAAAAAAAAGCCTAACACAACTTTGCCTGCCCTAAAAGGCATTTTCAGGAGTGCAGGAGCGGATTTGCACACATGGGAGCACCGAGAGGACAGTGCTGGACACTGGGGTGGTCTGGGGTGGCAGTGGGTCCTGCTGGACTCCTGGCTCAGGTCCTGCCCAAGTGCCACCTCCTGCCCAGGGCACAGGGACAGGCTGGAGTCGATCTCCTCCATTCTAATGATTCCATTTCTCCAATGAAAACAAGGTCAGATGGAGGTTTCTGGTGTGGGTTTCACTCGTCTGGCTGGTGAGGAGGAGGAATTGCTGTCATGGATCCTGAAACAGGAGCAGAGGATGTGGAGCAGGCAGAGTCCCCTGAATGAGTGACTACGTGTGCTGCTCTGCTTCCCTGGCAAAAACTGGAAACAATCTGTCCTTCTCTAGATGGTCCAAAAACCTACTTAAAAAATCAAACACTCAGGCTGGGTTTAGCTCAAATTATTTGCAATGGATCCATTTTATATTTTCAAAAGGATTTGATGCCCATGTACAGATATATGGCTTTGTATTAAACGTTCTATAAAAATAGTGGAAATACTGGTGAAACTGACTCTGAACTGATCAAAACATTAGTTTACTGGAAGTAACATTTTTTCATTATGCTTAGAAGACCAACAATCAGATATTGGCAACAATATACTTATTTGAATAATTTCCTAAAGTACTGATAAGGAAAGAATACAATAAAAATGTGCATAACTCAATGCAAATGCTTTCACAAACCAGAAATGAAGGGCCTTTTTTTGGAGAGAAGTGTTTTACACCTGAGCTGCCCACCTGAAAATTTTAATAATTAATTTAGGAATGTGTGTGTTAGTGTCTCCTGATTTCAGATATTTGCTCCCCCAGCATTCTGCTTTCATTATCACTCTTCTCACTGCCATATCTGCAGATCTGTGTGCTGCTACACCCACAGGCTTGGCACTGAAACCTCAAGGCACTCAAAATCAAAATCCTCTTTACATCAATATGCATTCTGGATGCATTATATGTGAGATTTTTAGCAATGTCATATTTTGTGCTCGATGTGCACAAATGTTTAGGCATCCTTTGCATAAGGGCAGGGGGGAAATTAATGATATGTTTGTGTTTGTGTTATGCCAGCAGGGGCCAAATCTGGGATTTCTGTAGAGACCTGGCTTGCAAAGCTATGACTTAATAAAAGAGGAGAGGCTGCTTCCTCTAAATCGTCACCCTGTATTTATAGGCTGATTTTCCACCATTCCAGGTAAATCTAAACTGTGTTTAAATAAAGAAATGCCATTTCAAGGCATCGACTAGCACTTGGAACCCTTAGATTCCAGGATTCCCGATGGTTTTCACTCCAGGAGCTGGATCAGCACAGCACTAGAGGGCAGGCGAGACTAGAGCTACCCCAAAAACAGCAATAAAGGACTCGAGGGCGCGAATCCACTCTGAAATACAGCTGCAACCAGAAAGAAAGCCGTGCCTCTTACCAGAAGCCTTTAAGGGGAATCAAGCCACCTCGCAGGGATTATTTTGCTCTTTTTGAGGTGTTTTATTTCGGAGCACAATGACAAGTGGCTCTGCAAGGGAGCAGACATGGATTGGAGGTCAATGCAGCTTTCATGGGGGTTTTGTCCTTCCCTCCCTGCCCTGGGGGATGCTGAGAGCTGTGCCACCCCATCCTCCTTCTTCACTCTCCCTGGACCTTTTTTTTTTTCTTCTTGTCGAATAATATCCCAATTCTGCAAGTAATTGTGATGTATTTGCTTCTGGGTCATGCATGCATTGGGGCAGAATGAGGAAAAGAAGGATTAGGGGTGACCTCAGTGTGGCCTTCAGTGCCTGAAGGAGCTGCAGGAAACATGGAGAGAGACTATTGACAGGGGATGGAGGGACAGGACACAGGGAATGGCTGCAAACTGCCAGAGGGCAGGGATGGATGGGATATTGGGAAGGAATTGTTCCCTGTGAGGGTGGGCAGGCCCTGGCACAGGGTGACAGAGAAGCTGTGGCTGTCCCTGGATCCCTGCAAGTGTTCCAGGCCAGGCTGGACACTGGGGCTTGGAGCAGCCTGGGACAGTGGAAGGTGTCCCTGCCAGGGCAGGGGTGGCACTGGGTGAGCTATAAGGTCCCTTCCAACCCAAACCATTCCATAATCCTGTAATTCTGTGGTTCAGGATGATGGGATGCAGAGCTGACCCCTCCAACCTGCTCTGCAGAGAATCAATCCCTCTCGGTGTCTCAGTTCTGCAGAACCCAAACTGCAGTGACAATCCTGGTGTCTCTCCCGATGCTGGGATGTGATTCCTTTCCTCCTCACACCATCAGGTGCCAGTGGGGCTGAGTGAGCAGGGGCAAGCAGCCTGGCCTGGTGGCACAGAGCCACTGGCTGAGGAAAAATATTGGTGTGAATAAATTATCCCTGCAGCAGTTCACACAGGAGACACAGAGCTGGAATGGAAGTGGATATATGTATTTTTTTGTTCTCTCTCTTGCATTTCATTTCCATCCCTTATCACTTTCTGTTCAGATTAACTAACCACTCCAAACAAATTACTATGTGCTCTAAGTGTACTTTGAAAAACTGTGTGCTAACTGTGAAGATGTCTTAGGTGTTTTTGTCCATTTCTCCATCAAGATATATTATGTCTTTATAGTGTGTTTCTTACCACTCAGTCCAGCTTGAAAGTGCCTTTAATTTAGGAGTTTATTCCAGCATTTTTGAGGCCAACTTTACCCCTAGTATTACATAAATTATTGAAACTCTCTGATCCTTAGTCACAGTAAAAGTGACCTGCAATAAGATTACAGGTTCAAGGTATATTTCCTGGTTTCTTTTATGATGTCCTTCCCAGAACTTCCCACTGCTGCTCAGCCTATCTAGGCTATCAGTTCCCCTTTTACTTTTATAAAACCAAACTGGAATAATTGACCTGGAGAGCAAACAAAATTAACAAATTTTCATAAGACTACCATGGACACATAAGTGGAAGAACACATAGCTCTGCACTGTCTTTTCTGACACAGCAGCGATGGACAGAATGAGATGAATTATCAGTGTCTGCTCCTGTTTCAGTTCTTGGGACTTTTCTTTGCGAGTAGGACAAACCCTGAGTTCCCAGGATAAACAGGAATTTAGCTGAGCACCAGCCAAATAAAACCTCCCTTAACACCTTAGGATTGTGCCCTGACTGAACAAACATCCTGAGGGGAGTTTTCTGAAGTGTTCTGCCTTTTCCTGACCTCGTGTCATGGGAACTGGAGGAGGGCTGATATTGATTTTGGGGAAATGGGTTTGTTTGGTGCTGATTTCTCAGTGTGCCACGGGTTTGTACCATGACATCCTGAGCTGGTGGCTGAGCTGAGCCCAGGTTTGCCCTCAGAGGGATGGTTAGAGCACAGGGGAGCAGCTTTTCTTGCTAAGGAGAGATCAAAAGTATCAAAAGTTCCACTTTTCCTTGTAAAATTTGCCTACAAAAGTCACCTGCCGTGTGTGCTCCACGAGGTGTTGGGTGAAGAAGTGAGAGTGCAAGAGCAGATGGGAAATGGAGAGCACATGCTGAGGGCCACTGGAGATGGTGGATAAATCCCCAGGGATCTGAGGGGCTGGAGAGTGTCCAGGGAAGGGAACGGAGCTGGGAAGGGTCTGGAGCACCAGGAGAGGCTGAGGGAGCTGGAAAGGAGCTCAGCCTGGAGCAAAGGAGGCTCAGAGGGACCTTGTGGCTCTGCACAGCTCCTGACAGGAGGGGACAGCCAGGGGGTCAGGCTGTGCTCCAGGGAACAGGGACAGCAGGAGAGGGAACAGCCTCAGGCTGGGCCAGGGAAGGCTCAGGGTGGATGTAGGAAGGGCTGAAAGGAATGCCAAGCCTTGGAAAGGGCTGAGGGGGTGATGGACTCACTGTCCCTGGGAGTATCCAAAAATTGTGTGGATGTGACCCCTGGGGACATGGTCAGTAGTGGGGGCCAGGCTGGACCTGATGATCTCAAGGGCTTTTCCAACCCAAAACTGCTCTTTTTGGGGTTTTTTGATTGTCTGGATCCAGTCTCGACAGCCAGGAGCAGGACACTCATCCCTCATTCCCTGACAGACTCCTGGCTAAGGGTGAATTAAAGACCTCAGCATGATCACAATGCCTTTATTTCGTGTCTTGCACAGCTCCATGGAGCACCAGAAGGGTTTTTGGGAATCCAGCTCTTAAGGAATTCATGCTGTATGGTCTTGAAGTTCTGCATGAACACAGCTAATCCGTGAGATTTTATAGACTAGATGGTGGTTCTTCCTTGTCTTACTCCCAATCTTTCTGAAATTCCTCTGCAGAACCCCACACTCAAATTTAAATGCAATATTCCCTGCAAAGTATGAGTGTCAGCAAAACATTTCAGTATGACTTTAACATCTTTGATGAGGTTTCACTTCATCCTTGTGCTGCTGAATTGCAACTTAGATTATTTTTAGCACAGCATTGGTTCCATGGATCATTAGAGAATATATTTCTGTGCTGTATGGAGCAGGCCTATTATTATAAATTAAATATTCTTTATTATACATTATGTATAATAAACAATATCAGTAATAAATATGATATAATTCATTATGTTTCATGCAAAAACCATAGTAATACCTATGTAAAACCATAGTAATACCTAACATATTTATATCTACTTATCTCTACAATATTAAATATGTAATACATAAGAATAATGCATAGTGTGTAATATACAGTATCATATATAGAACTCCAATTATTACAATGTAATATACAAATTTTTATATTACATATTGCATTTACATATGAGGCATTACATATTAATTAGTAATATACTATTATTACAACTATACATATGGTAATATACTATTATTATTACTATACTATTGTATTACTACTATTATAGCACAATACTATGCATTTATATACTATAGGCAATATTTATAGCTATTATAATTCTATATTAATTACTATTTATTTTACATGCAATTTGTAATGCATAATTTGATATACAGAGGTAGATAACATTTAGCATAAAATACATAGTATATATCATAATATATAATTTATATACTATATATATAATGTATAGCTACGCAGTATGAATTATGTTATCTGCATTTTACACCCACACTTGACATTTGTAACTTGTTTTCTAACATTTGTTTCTTCAGGTTAGTTTTCCAAGTGTTGTTCAGTTAAGTGCTTATAAATGTGTCATTAAATCCCAGATTTTGCATGTTTAGAACATTGAGCCAGTATTCTTCCTCTCTCAGGAAGGAGGTGTAAGAGCAATGAGGGAATAAACGTGTGAATGAGGTTGTGGTGAATAAGTCTGGAGAGCTTTAGTCACTCTACAGTTACTCAGTTTCCTGTGGTTTTCTTGGTTGGTTTTTGTTTGTTTGTTTGTGGGCTTTTTTTCTTTGGTTCATCTGAATAATAACTTCTGAATGGAGAAACAGCTCTAATCCATTAAATTAAAAATAGTGCATACAAGTTACATGTGAATTACATTCACAGAAACCCATTTTCCTACTGAGAGCCTGATTTCTCTATTAATGAAGTCAGGATTATGTGTTTGAAGTAAAAACTGATCTTGAAGTCATTCTGGAGGCCTTTCAGTCCCATCCCTCAAGACCTGCATTTACACAACACCCAAGTTACTCAGCCCATTCCCACTCGGAATGCTCTGTTTCTGTACATTTCCACATAGGAAAAGCAGGTAATGTTCTTGCTGTCTCATTGTAAGTTTGATCCTTGTTCTCAGAAACAAGCGTGAGCTATGTCACTGAACGATTTGTAGCACGTTGGGCAAATGGAATATAATCCTGTATAAATATTTAAAAAGTTCTCCGTATTTATAAGGGCGATTCCCTGGGGAAGCACAGTCTCTCAGGGCAGGAGTTAATTCAAAGCCAGAGCAGAGCAGCTGACTTTTCCTATTCCCCCTTGCTGCTGAAATGTTGATTGATTCAGGAGCTGCTCTGGAAAGTGATGGCGTTGACATTAAAAAAATATAGAATTACTCGCCGTCGGTAAAATACACAGAGAAGGGAACCCCCAGTGAGGTCTGATCCCAGCTGAGATGTCACACAGGAGACGAGACATTGCTGAGGAGGGAAGTGTGGTTGGGGCTTTTGGAACAATTTCTATTTACCACCATAGCACTGCCCCCATTCCTCTCTGTGCTGACATCAGAGAGGGGCAGAAATGCAATTATCTTGGAGAAAATTCAGATTTAATCTTCCCAAGCCACACTTTCACTGTCAAAAAGAAGTTAGTGATAATAAAAAAAACCTTAGTGTGCTGAAGACACCTGCCTGCACTCTTTCACAAAGAATTCTCTTTCATAAAAACAATACTGTTTTCCTAGTTCAAAATATTTTTATTATTTTTAATAATAAGTTAAGCTGTATTTATAATGACCTACTGCAAGGAAGTGTTAATAATTTCTGCCATAATTTCAAGCCAAAAATATGTGTAAAAATTTAAAAGGATTAGAATGGTGTGTCATTTTTAATACTGAATGACATCTCATAATTCAAGTTTTGGAGGAAATGAGAACACTTAAAAAATATTATTTTGCAGCAGAAGGAAAGCAAGGACTCAAACACAAACAAACCCCAAGGATGGAGCCCATGCAACAGCCCAAGTCCCTTTGTCTCTTCTCCTCTGGCACTCTTTGGAGGCCCCTTGACTTCTAATTGGAGTCTGTGAAATGAGAAATCTATTATTATTATTATTATTATTATTATTATCATTATCATGGTGTTTCTGGGCAGAGGCCAAGGCTGTTGTGTGTCACTGCTGGTGCCACACATTAGACACATCAACGCTGACTTCATTGAGTGTTGGACAACTTCTCTCCCTGCAGTTTATTGTTTGGTTGGTTGTGGGTTTTGGGTTTTATCCTTTTTTTTTCCTTAATAGTCTCAGACTAGAACTCCCTGCATCTTTTATCTCCTCTTTTGGAATACCTTCACAGTAGGAAGCTTCCCAGCTCAGTGTCCACAGTGCTCTCGGCTTGTAAGGTTTTTAAAGTGTCTTATATTTTAAGCCTGGATAATTCTGCTGAGGGAGAGAAGTCACAGGTGGGCAGCTGCTGTGTCTGTTTTATTCTGGAGATGCAGGGCTTCTAAATGTGGAGGAGAAAAATAGTCAAGGTTTGGTGAAAGAAATGGAGCATTTATCTATTTTCCTTTCAAAGTACCTCTTGCTTCTCCTGATGTATTTCAGGACTCTACTGTATTTATGGGCTTGGTGTGGCAGCTTCCATCTGAATGAAGTTTCCTAGATTTGGGATACAAATAAATCAAGTTTTTAACCCAGCCTGTTCCTCTCCTCTTCTGGCAAGATCTTTTGGTGGCTGAAATGAATTTACATCTGCTGCAGGTTTGTGTGAAGAGTTAATAGTAACAGTTTTAGTCAGAAAAAAGGAGCAAAGATTTTGGGTAGATAAGTTAACTGGCTGCCTCAGCTATTTTATTTGCTCTTTCCTGCAAATGTTGTCTCAGTTATAACCTAAGGGCATCACACCCACCAGTTAAAGCATCTCCACTGTATTTTATCTGTCCATGCAGGTGGTGTTCCTCGGGAATTTCTTTTAGAGGCAATGAAGAACTGGTAAACTGTACATTTTAAGGTGTTTGATCCACGTTCTCCTGCAGAATGTAAACAGCTGAGGCTCTAATCCACTTGCAGGGTTCCAAAAGCAATCCAGCTGATGTTTTCCATGATCTTTTTCATACAATCTGTGCTGTATCCCATTTGTGGCATTGTGAAGTTTTAGAAGAATGGATCATTGAAACTCTGTAAACTGTTTTTTAATCACATCTTATTCTGTCACCAGATTGCCTATTTCAGTAGGCTTCTGCACATTTCAGTTCCATCATTGTTCCCAGAGCTCAAGTGGAAAAAAGCCAGGGATGGCTGAGAAACATGAAAGGAAAATATGAACAAAATAATCATCCTAAGCCAAGTGTTGGTGGGAGGTGCTTTGCACGATGGGGTAAGCCCACGTTCCTACAATAAAACCATCACATGATAGAAGATAAAGAAGAGTCACAAATAATGGTGGGAAAGCCTTCTGTGAAGAACTTCAAGAACAAATGTAATTACCAAAGGCGTTATTGATTGTGGGGAGAAGCACTGTGACCAGCCTTTCCTATGGTGTAGGATGTTTACCAATGCTGCACTCGCAGCTTGCCAAGCCAGTGAGAACCAAAGGCTGTAAAAATGTCAGCAGCAGGAGGGAGGAGCCTCTGTGTGTGCCTCCAAGGGCATTTTGGTAGTGCTGAACAATCCTGTGAATTCACCCAAGCCCGAGTCACCTTGTGCCTGCAGTGATGTGTGACGTAACCTTGCCAGCATGCACTGCCAGCAATCACCACATTTATATAATATATACCTATTAATATATACCTATACACCTGTGCTGTGTCTGAAGCTGCCTCTCTACAGTGCCAGGGGGTGTTTCCTCCTTTTCTTAGCATCAAAACCCATGTGCTCTAGTGGAAGGTGACAGGGGGTGCAACAAGAAGAGCTCCAACACAAACCACTCTCTATTCTATTCTATTCTATTCTATTCTATTCTATTCTATTCTATTCTATTCTATTCTATTCTGTCCTGTCCCGTCCTGTCCCGTCCCGTCCCGTTCTGTTCCGTTCTGTTCTGTTCCGTTCCATTCCATTCCATTCCATTCCATTCCATTCCATTCCATTCCATTCTATACTTCCTATCCCATCCTATCCTATCCTGTCCTATCCCATCCCATCCCATCCCATCCCATCCCATCCCATCCCATCCCATCCCATCCCATCCCATCCCATCCCATCCCATCCCACCCATGCTGATATGATCAGGGCTGAGTTAGTTGTTGCTAGCTAGAAAACTGGTTTATTATTTATGTCATGGTGTCACAAGGATGTATAACTACCTTTGCAAGTCTAAAGATAAATCGCAATATTTCTTATTTTTGCTTTCAGCTGTGACAGTCTGAAATGTTCCCTCCTGTAAATTAGCAAAAAAGGAAATGAAGTCACAAAAGATTAAAAGCCAAATGAAATGGAACATGGGGAAGATGTCTTTGAAGTAAAATACACTAACTGGGCAGAAAAATACTGTTCCTGGTCCCAATGACTGGAAATCTGGAAGATTTATCATGTATAGTACTCCAGCTCCTTTCAAAAATGGTATGTAATCCCGATTTAAATATACAAATTCTGTGTAATATTTGAATGGAAAAGGTCAGCCTTTTCATGGGTGAATTGTACCATAGAGTCTGGGGCCTGTTTCTGTGCTAAACTTCATATCCTTTTACAGTCCTATCACAGGGCTGACTGTACAGAAAGCTCATTGTTCACAAGCTGCACAGAGAATCTCACTCCTCCACGAAACAAAACATCTTTTAGCTCCGTGGCACATCCTTCAGCAGAAGCATGTCCACAGAACGGCAATTTATCACCAAGAAATGGCAAGTGGACCTGGGGACTTGACAGCAGCGTCCTCTGGAAAGACCCGGTTTCAGAAATCGCTGCTTCCTTGGCCAAAAGAAATTTGAAAAGCCCCTTGTGGCTCCTTGTGAGGGACTCTGCCCACTGCACGGAGCTTCCAGACAGCTGCCAGTATTTATCTCGCTGAGTCCTTCATTTCATCTTTCTGTGCAACCAGACCAAGAGGGAGAAAAAGACACACACAGAACTTTACGAGCACTGAGCCCACATCAGGGACATTTGATATTTTGGCAGTGAGCTTTCTATTTTCCAGCTGTGCCAAGTTAAGAAGCATGCTAGGAAAAGAAACTAGTGCATAATTAAGTCTTCCTTTTTTTTTCTCCTTGGAGACTTCTCAGTTGACTTTTATTATTCTCCTTCTCTCTCTTTTTGTCTCCCGGCTTGAGAATTTGCTTTGTTTGTAATTTTTTTTCAAGGGAGCTTTCTTGCCAAACAGGTTTGTTTAAGTTCTCACCATTCTCCTGATTACTAACAAAACAACTCAGCTTTCAAACACCAAGCCAGAAGAAGAGTTATATTGTGGGGAAAGGGAAACAGGGATGCAGCACTAATTTTTATTTTATTACTATTAATATTACGTTGTCAATGCTGTTAAATGACTCCTGCAGTTGGTGCCATTTCAGTCATGGGTCTTTCCCATTTGCCTCCTGCTCCTGGTTATGGTCTGTGCCCTTTTCTCTGTCCCTTAGGTGAGATTATCTTCATATTATTTTAGCACCCATCTTCTTCATAATGTGATTGGCTGCTTGGACAGATGAGAGGAGTTACTGCAGGCAAAGACAAACATGTGAATAGCAAAAGTTCTTGGGCTGTGCCCTGCCTTGACTGAGGTGCCTTTTCCTGCAAACAGTGCTGAACCCAGGTCAAGGGGCATTCTGAAATACAGTTATTAGTAAAGGAACTTCTGGGGCATTACTGCAAACACCTCAGTAGAAGGTCCAATATAATTGTGATATTTAAGACCCTGGAGCAGAATACATACATACCTACATTATTTTGCTTTCCTGTCTGCCATGCTGGGGAATTGTTATGTTTCTGCTCATTTAAAGGAAAACACCAGTTTTCATTACCTGAGTGTGACTGCTCACTGAAAATGTCCCTACTGATAAAATCTAGGCTGGTGAGAGGCAGGCTGTGGTGTTGGGAACTTACTGCAGCTGTTTGTGGGGCTGTGCTGCACCCAGCTGGGGCACAGGGAATTTCCTCCCCTGTGCTTGGGTTTGAGCTGAGCACAGGTTGATCATTCAGAGATGTTTTTGATATTGTTGGTTTTCACAGGATGGACTAGCAGGCAAATCCAGTTGATACTTTAGCTAACAAAAGGAATGAGTTTTTAAATTTTGAAATCTATTAAACAATTTTTTTGTGAATTGTCACAGTATATTGAACTTTAAAAAGAAACTTTGGATTTGCCTTTTTAAAAAATTTTCTAATTAAGTAAGTTCAGAAGATGAAAGGATCCTCTGAGCTAAATGGAAGAGGTGTCTTGTTTCAAAATGTAAATTTTTCAGAGCGGTCTTTAAAAAACAAAAAAATGCCTGAAGATCTGTCTTTTCAGCCTAAGCATATTTTCTTCCTCTTTTAAAACAAGCTGTTCATCGAAAGAGGAGAAGTGTTTTTCCCCATGTGTAATTGGGATCTCCTGTGCTGTCATCCACACTAAAAGCTTTGTCTTATGTCTTCCCGAACAAAAAGCGAAGGGATTAAAATAGAAACTATGCAAAACAACTGCTTTGTTGGGTTAAACTCTCTAATGCTTAAAAAAAAAAAAAATAAGGGAAATATTTTGTACTATATTCTGAAAGTTGTAGAGGAGAACATTGAAGTCTCCCTACTTGGCAAAATTTTGCTGCAAATGTTCAGTCAGTTGCTCTGTTACTGCCTTCTGACTCCTGCCCTCATGCTCAGATAAGATTTTTCTTGGGATTCCAGGAAGCAAGGACTGCCAAGCACTCAAATTTGATTTTTACAGCCACATTTAAAGTGAGGTTGAGTTTTGCAGAGGTGCCTAGGGGATTCAGATGCTTCTTTTCAAGAAAAGCGAGCATTAACTTGGAATGACCAGATAAAATGTTTTCCCTCCATTCAAACATAACCCCATTTTGCATATTCAAAGCACTAGGGAAGGAAGTGTCTGGTGTTGGTAATTTTGTTTTCCTCATTAGTTTTGTATGTTTTATCCAAGGAGGGGGAATCTGGATCTCTCACCACAGACTGGAGAGGCAGCTCAAGTCGACTCAGACAATGAACAACAGGGAGGAGGAATGCATCCCCAAAACCAGTCAGGAGAGGCATTTCTGCCCACCAGAGGAGAATTCCTCCAGGCCAGCTGTGATATCATTTAACAAGGCAGTGCAGATGTGCTCCCAACGCCTGGTTTGCAGCCACCTCACCAGATAATGATTTAAAGTCACATCCTGCTCTGGCCAGCTCTGCCCGTGGTGCTCTCTGTGACAACTGCCACCATGGAGGGGGACAGCCTTGTGTCCTCCCAGAGGGAATTCCCAAAATCTTGGGCCCATCCCTGGTGAGGAAGAGTTGGGAATAAGCTTTCTCCATGGGTGGCCTGGGCTGGCCACGTCTGCCTTTGAAGTGACCACACTGGCCACAGTCAGTGACAAGGGATGGGACAGCAGCTCCCGAGGTCCCCCGGAGGTTTTGCCCCCAGAGCATCACAAATACCTTGCTAACAACATTTTTTCAGGGGCTGCCTTGGGAATGGAAGGGACTGGAGAGGTTCCCATGAACTCTGTCAGCCCTTGCAGTGCCCACCCCCCTCCATCCCAGCCCCAGAGCAGCTCGCATGTGTCTGGTGAAAAGCCACTAATGCTCATCTCGCTCTGAGTGAGGCATAGCTGGATATTTACATGGCTCAGGGAATGCTTGGTCTTTCTCAGGGCCAAGAAAAATAAAGTCACCAGCCACCCCCCATAATGAAAAATGAGGTGCTGCTCCCAGCCATCTGCAGCAAGCTTTGCTTGATTGTTTGTTTGTTTTATTTTTTTTTAATAACCTTCTAAGGCTTGGTTCAGATTATTTTACTTCCAAAGCCTTTGCCCCTAAAGAAACAAAAAACTTTCTTTTTTTTTTCTTTTCTTTTCCAAAGAAATACATGTATGGAGGGACATCCCTGCATATTTTGAAGAGCATGGCACACGAGAAAGCAGGTTAGTCTGGGACAGCTGGAACTACCAGCTGGCAGCAGGAGATGCAAAGAGGAGTACTGTCTTTGTCAAAAATAAATGAAAGCTGGAAGAAATTATTTCATTATATTGAAAACAGCATCATCCAAGGAGTTTGCAGCATTAATTGAACCATGTGTCCCTAAAATACAATTTTTGCCTTCCATTTTAGGTCCCAGTCAAGAGATAGCAGCACATGTGTGATTCTTGCCCTGAGCATGAGGAGGTGAGCAAGTTGAACAAAGGATTGCCATTTATGAAAGCCTCGGACAAGGGTGAGGGGGAAGGAAGAGAAAATCCTAGTGCACAATATCATTCCGCAATATTAATCACCACGAACCACGTGTTGCTGGGAGCTCAGCCTGAGGGAGAGGAAGCTCACCTGACAAATATGTGGTGATCTGCAAGCACCAGGGTGAGCCACTGCTGGCTGTGCTCGCAGGGAGGGAGGTGTTTCTGGGTGAGATAAAGCCTTTTCTCTTCCAGCAGAGCAATTCCTGCCTGGGTTTGGCAAGATCAGATGATCCATGACTAGGTAAAAAAATCCCCATAGCAAACAATAGTGAAAAAAAAAAAAAAAATCACTGATCAGAGATTCCGATTTTATTTTTTTAAATTTAGGATGTATATTATCTGGTGGGAAAACTTGCTGGACCAAACAGTTTTCTCAGCCCCAAAGAGCTCATCAGAAGGGAAAGGGTCTCAAGACATTAAAGCTTTAAATACATTTACATGTAGAAAAGTTGAGTGTTTTGCTGCAGGTTTAATCCACATCTGCACAAGCTGTTTTGGCCCAGATGTGTGCTGCTTTCACAAGCTGCACCTCACGGCATTTCAGTTCCTCTGTGACAGGAGGAAAAGCTGTTGTGCTGTAGGAAACATGTCCATGCAAAGGAGCCCAGGGCATGAGAGAGATGCCAGCTCCCACCACAACTCCATGGATATTCACAGGTTACAGAGGAAAGAAAAGTTCATTACAAGTGCAGTCATCTATCTGTGGGTAATTCCTGGTTGATTCCAGTGATTGGTGCTCTGAGATGTGAAGCTTGATGTCATTCCTCAAAAAGCAAATTTTCTATGCTACTAGAGAGGATTTCCTGTGCAAAATCCTAAAGCATAATGAAGCTTCTCCTAAAACAGGGCCTGAGCATTTCTTGGTGGAGTCAAAAATTAACTCAATCAACTGAAACAACTGAAAAAGGTGAAGCAGCTAGCCAAGAGATGGTGGATTGGTCTTCACTCTGAGTGTTTAAAGCAAACCAGAGATGATTTTCTCCAACCGTTGCCAAAGGCTGGTGCAGGAATTGCAGACAGCTGGAGAAACTGAGGTATTATAATGACCTGTTTCATCCTAGTGAAGGTCACAGGCATGGAATTGTTTGGATTGGGAGACACCTTAAAACTCAACTCATTCCACCCCTGCCATGGGCAGGGACACCTTCCACTATCCCAGGCTGCTCCAACCCTGTCCAACCTGGCCTTGGACACTGCCAGGGATCCAGGGGAAGGATGTTTATGCTAAAATCACCACTGTTTTTTCCCCAAAATTTGTGTGCTCCCCTCTGCAAGTGTCACTCTGAGGAAGGGAATTAAGCAGAATTTTTTCATTAGAAATCTTCTGACTGGGATAGGCAGAAAAGTCCCTCCCAGAGAGCCCTCTGATCTTCCACTGTGTTTTTGAGGTTGATCAATGAAAATACGTGACCCAGCTTGATACAAAAGCTGCATGAGACAGCTGTCCATACATGAGATGTTCTATTATGAGCCCTGCCTCATCATTATGTTCAGAGGCCACAGGAACTCAAACATATCTCTTGGGCACATCTCCTATTTGCCTATGATCCCCTCAGAAGGTTTTTTAAATTTATTTTGGGAGTGTCCACTCTGGAATCCGTCAGCCACATAGTTCTAAGGATTTCAATTGTATCATTTTACTTTAAACATCTTCCATAACTTGCTATAAAATAGTGGACTCCTCCAAATGTTAAGTCCAATGAGGGTTAAATTTTAAATAACTATGCTCTTCTGCCTGCAAAAATAAGTTTGCTATTAATGGTTGGCTAAGTTGGTGTAAAATACAGCTATAAAGTAGCATTTTTTTGGTGCATGAGAAGACCACATGCATATTAAAAAGTACATTGTGTCTAATACTAAATAAATAGATATAGAAGGTGTGTTGCCAGACTTAGAACAGATGACCCAATCCTCCTGCTTTGCTGAGGGCTCCTCTGTACTGGGAATGGAGGAAGAAAGGCAAGAGGCAGAACGTGAAGTCTGCAAAAGGCATTGAAAAGTTTATACTTCCTTTGTCACACATCTGCTCAGTAATATTTAGCCACTTTTCTCCTTGTTATCACAGAGTGGCAATTATGGAAGTAAAGGAAAATTAGAGGTACCAGGTTTCTTAATGTCTGATTAGTAATACATGAAATTAAGGGCAGCGATGAGTCAGGCTGTGTGAAATAAGGATAGAATTCCTGATGGATTACTTCAGAGACATAAGAACAGACTGCTTCCTTTAATTATTGTTAACACAGCTAAATGTGGGTAAATTCCCCTTTTCAGTGTTCCTAATGGCCTGGTGGGTTTGTCCACAGGAGCTGCAGAGTCACAGAATGGTTTGGGTGGGAAGGGACCTTAAAGATCCTCCAGTTCCAACCCAATATATATGCAAGACTATGAGTTCTGACCCATCTGTGTGAAATCCTGGCACTGCAGGGGTTTCTACGCAACCCAGGGATGGTGTGGGGTGGTTGGCCATGGGCTGAGACCCCATGAATGGACTTGACTGCAAATGCTGCTGTACAAAATAAACAATGTCGTGACAGCACTGGCAGCTCAGGGTCTGCCAGCCACAGGAGCAGCTGATTGTTTGCTGGACTGCAGGGAAAATATCCCTGGTCTTTGTTCAAACACTTAACATCAGGATTTCACCTTTGACTAATCCTTATTAGATTGCAGAGTTCACCTTACACCACTGGGCAATGCCAACTGAAGAAAACTATCTGATCAGAGTCTGAGTGGACTTTTGGTAGCACTCAGTATGGCTTTTTCTCTCTCATTACATGTTTCTTCCCAGCCAAGCACAGCTCTTCCAGAAATTTATGGAGGGGAGCTCTGCTGCCTGTGGGTTGTTGTGTCTGCAAGCCACACAGCCTGGACCCATCCCACACCTTTTGCCACAGCCAGGTTCTGCCACAGCACCCGCCAGCTCACAAATAAAACAAGACATCTCTTTTCCTTCCTATAACTTCTTCATCCAGAATTTCCCAGGCCTGCCTCCTCCTCAAATGTGAGTGTCTCATAGTAGCATCTGGCGTATGAAACGAGATAAAGCCCCATTTGTGTGCAACAAGAACAATAAACGGATGTCACGTTCTGTGTAATACTTAAGGCTTTAATTGCATCCCTTCTCTTAAAAAGGGAGGGGAGCTGGCTGTGATAACACACTGTTTATCTCACATTTGTCAGCAATTAGCCTGAGTGGGTGCTTGTCCTGAAAATGTTCTGACCAGGAGCAAGGGTGCAAGGAAAAGTGTTTTGTCACGGTGCATTTTCTTACTGCTGCTAATCCCCCCGCTTTGATTGATTATTGGCCACATGGATTGTTACCAGAGGGGGATTATCCACGGCACTGATAGCAAAAGGCTGAGGGGATCTGGTTTGTTTCTTCCTTGATTTACAGAGCAGGGCAAAGCTGGGAGGGAAGGAGGAATATGTGGATGTGCTTTTTGGGAGTGTTTTCTTCAACCTCAGCTGCTCTGTCTGGGATTAATCCAAGCAGCCAGAGCTGTCCTCGCTAAAGCCACACACAACCACAGCAGAAAAGACCACTGCAAAAATGTTAAAATCAGCTTTTTCCTAAATTCCTCACTTGTTGTGTTGGCTTGTCTGGCTGGGAAGCTGGCAGACTGTAGGAGGCTTTCAAAAGCAAAGACGGCTGGAGGGAGACAGGTGATGTTTAGAGGATGAAGTGTTTGGAGCTCTCTCACACCACTAAATCATGAGCACAGGGTATCAGGTCTCCTTTCTCCCCTGTCTGAGTTTCACACTGAAAGAACCTTCCTGATGGGCCACACTGGGTGTTTTTCACTTGCTCTAAAAGTCACTTGTCTGACACAGCTGAAAATATTTACAAATCTCAGGACACAGTGTCTTAAGTCAACTGATGAGGTACCACAGGTGACATCAGTGCAAATTTGGCTTGACTGAGGGGGAAAAAAGGAATCAATGTGAAATTGTGTTGTACTAAACCTCTGAATGAGTCAAGGTTCTGAAGTTTCAAGTGCTTTCATTCTTTCCAAAAGAAGCTCTGAAAAGGAGCTCACTGCTCCTAAGGCTTAGGTGAACTATTTTCAAGAAAAAGAAGAATAATCTTGATTAATGTTACTGAAAACACTGATGATGAGAAAATGCACTTAAGAATAATATCAGAACAGATGAATAGGTTTCTTTATCTATCATTTACCTGAAGAGACAGAAAGTGTGTGACAATTTTTCTGAAGTTTCTTGCTAATACCTGTTTATCAGCTGTTTTCTCAAACAGTTAATTTTGAAAGGGCAGATTTAAAGCATTCAGATTTAGAACTTAGGGTATAAAATAATGACAATCACCCTTTTGGCAATGCATTTACAGATCATAATCCTTCAGGCTTAGCACTAAGTTTATAAATTCTGGTTTATGAATTTGATTTATAAACTGGTATTTTACCTTCACATGCACCAGACTCAAAGCTGTCACTCTGAGAAGTTTTAGTGATGCCTTCTGTCACAGGTGAGTGAGAAACTGAGACATAAACAAAAAGCATCTGAGGGAGTCCAAACTGCAAGCTGTGTGGACAGATCAGCTGATGAAAACATCCTGCTTGAGGTAAGGTTTATGTAGGGAATACTGACGTTTTCTGATTGAATTTATGCCAGCAACAGAGGTGAAGAAACCAATTTTTTTCTCATGTAAATGCTCTTGTGTGTGAAATTTGACAGAGCAACAATGCCTCAGCTCTCAGAAATTGCTGCTCACTTGAATAAATCAGTAAATTAATTAAGCCAGTCTGAAAATAATTTCCACATAAATCAGTGGGATTTTTTAGTGTGACTAGGAACTCCAAAAAGTTCTTATTTTCACATTGATTCTCTTTGCTGTTACTCTTGCAGGGCTTTCTCTTTGTTAGAGATGAAACCATTTTTATATTCCCTTATTCCTCTAATACAGCCAGAGTCAATCTGTGGGTTAAAAGTTTTTTTTCCAGAAGAGGAAGAAAAAAAGAGCTAATTGAATATGTGCTATTCTGTATGAAACTGGTATCTGAACACAGGGATTTGAGATGCAGTTGGGGAACAAAAAGTTGCTTGTGTAAGGGGATAAGAGCATAATGGGATGGAAATAAGAAATTGAGGGTTTGGGATGTTTATCAAGGAAAAAAAAAATCTTCCTCATGAGGTAGAATAGGCTGAAAATAATCATTCAGAGGAGGCATTGCTTAAGACAATTTAAGTTGATGGGACAAAAGGCCAAGAAATGAGGGCGTGAACTCAAACGAGCTCTTCTGTCTCTTCACATCCTTCACCATCGAAGGGTGCAAGGAGGGAAATGAGAAGTCAATATTTTGGAATGAAGACACTGTAACCAATGTTTGTGCCTTCAAGGATACTGAGATACAGGTACAAAAAAATGATTTTCAGGCATGAGGAGGCTGCACCCAGCATGTGTGAGAAAGGGGAGGCTGCAGGTGAGTCTGCAGAGGATCTGAGTGCAGCCTGAGGAGGACAAATTGAGCAGCCAGGGTGGGGGGGTTTTTTGGGCTGGGCACTCCTAAATTCACCAGTGGAGCTGTGCTGGGGATTGTTGTTGTTTTTCTGCAGAAGTGACACAGGAAATGAGGAAGGCCTGTCCAAGGGAATGGCTCTGAGAGCTGTCTGCACTGAGCAAACCCACAGAGTTTTGGGTTTCAGATGGAGTTCATCCCAAAGTTTGATTGACTGTGTGAAATGACCCCTGCAATCCCTGCTGAACAGTTTTTTTTTTTTCTCAGCCCAGAAAGGAAGTGAAGCTTCTGCTGTGTCTTGTATATATTAACATGCAGCTCTCTGTATTTCCTGACTGACCCACCTGCATCAAGGCCAGCATTTGATCTGTCTTGGTCCCTGTGGATGTCAGACTCTGAATCCAATGGGATTTGACTAGGTTACAGCTTCCTTCCTTCATGGATTTAAAACAATTTTTAAAAAAATTGAACAACAACAAAAAGCCTATCATAAGCAAACCTATCCCTCATCTCTGCTCGAGTATCCTTGATTAGTTTTTCATGGATCACATTCCACTATCCATGCCCAACATTTTCTGCAGCTGAGCGAGGTGCAGGTGTTGAGCTCTGTTCTGCTGGGTGCTTTGTGCGTCAGGCACTGAAAAGGTGAAACTAGACAGCAACAACAATGAAAAAACCAACCCAAAAATTTATTATTTCCAATGACACATCTGGAAGAGACTATAACTTTGTCACTCTTTCTTGTTCTCATTACATTCTGCAAGAAAAAATAATTTTTTCTTATGAATTTAGTATTCACTGAAAAAGATTCCGAGGAGCTGGCAAGAAGTGTCCTGTTACAAAGTTTTAGAAGAAATATTAATAATTTTATTGCAGTGCATTTTCAATGTACATTTCAGTGTCAATAATTGGACATATTTATATTTCTAACTGTTCATATTTATATTTCATATTTATATTCATATTTCTATTTCTAACTGTTGACTTTTGGGTGCATATATGAATTTCCAGTTTTGAGTGTTTTGGCTCTTTATTTGGACTGGGGGCATTTCATCAGGAGATCCTTAACAATTTCCCTTCACTGGTGATCATGACCTTCTAGATGTCATCCCTTTCCAGCATGTTTTTGCTGTTTTTAAAAGGAATTGAGAAATTAATCCACTAACCACAGACTGTTGTGTCTCAGTGAGACTCCTTCCTAGCAGTAGTACAGGGATAATGTAAAATCAGAGCCTTGGAAGAACCTGATCATCCATCCCTGGACAGCCACTTGTGACAAGAAATGTGGAAGATTTAGTCAAACCCATCACAGGGTAGAGTTTGTCTGTTTAAGCATCATTAAACACCCAGAACCTGAGAGAGGACTTTCAGATTTACTTTTTTTTCTGACAAATCTGGACTGAATGGGGAGCAGAGACTGATTTGAAAGGTCAGAAAGAACTCCTATGACCATTCTCAGCTGGGCAAACAAATGGTAATTAATAAAATTAATTGTTCAATACTATTAAGTAATTTTAAAAATCCTAATAAAGAAACAAAATTATAAGATATATAAAAACCACAATAAAGAAGCCCCATGGACACAATGTTTCTCACTCCCATAAGACAATAATATTTTAATAGGAGGTGAGGGGTTTCATATCTCTTTAGGATATGCTCAAACAGCTCATGCCTTTTGATCCAAAAAGCTGCTTCAACCACATTTTCCAAAAGTTCTCTCTTTTGCCCCTCTGCCTTCAGGAAAGATCACACAACAGACCATACTTTACCTGCACTGGGAGGACCCATCTGCCTTTTCTGACTGGAAATACTGCAAGTGAGATTACTGCAACATCTGTAACAACTGGAGGAGCCTTCCAGATTGGGCTGGAACAGGAAATAAGATAAATTTTTTGGGATGCAAAGCTAGTTCTCTCACTTTGGAGGGGGAAGAGGAAACCTCAGGACTATTGTGCCAGCCCGAGAATAATAATGTTCTTATACCTCTTCCAGAAGAGTCTCACAAAGTTTCCAAGTGCTTTAGTCACTCTGTAAGAGCTTGTAAAGTTTTGGAAGACCCAGAGGGAAAAAAACCACCCAAACAAACTAGGAAGTGCCAGCTTGATGAATGCCTGTCATGCCCACAGTGGTGGATTTGTTAATAAATAATATTATGGAACAAATAAAGGATCTGTTTGCAAAGCTCATGTCTCACCACAGGGACTGTGGCTGCAGCATTTATTTGGGGCTATGTTGGGGCAAACAAAGAGAGAGCTTTGAGAAGAACAGGGCATATTACCCTGGGGAGGATGTGTTGTCCCTCCTGGTTCTCCTCTGATGCACAATTCCTGTCCAGGTTTCTTGTCAAAGGGAGGAAAACTTATGCTGTTACATCACATCCCTCAGTTTAGGAAACATGGGATTTTCTCACTGGCACAGGAAGGATTTCATCCCCCAGGTGCCATGGGCTTGTCTGCAGCAGAGCTGCTGCTCCTGACCCATCACATCCCCTGGATCTTTGAAAAATAATCAGGTTTTATGGCATTTTTCAAAAGCAAACCTTAATCAAATTCTGCCTTTTCACTTACGGATTTAAGCAAATGAAAAAAAAAAAAAAAGCCAAACCCTCACAAATATACACTTGATGTGCTGGAAATTGCTCACAGGGATACATTTCAAATTTCTGTTCAAAAAGCCACACTAGATCCTTTAACTTACCAAGGCTTCTCATAAGCCACTCATCTTGGGTTTGGTCCCCAGCACAGATTTCAGTTTGGGAGTAAGCAAATGCACAGCAAAGCTCTTTGGAAATTCCTCAGTTTGCCATGTGTTTTTTTGCTGACACCATGGCAAAATATAAATATTGTATGAGTTTTCTGCAGCTGACCCCAGGTACTCCAGATATTTCTCTCGAGTGCACTCCAAAGGTTTTTGACCCATAGCCAGCCTTTGGCTCTGCTGCTCTGAGCCTCAGGTTTGCAACAGAGGTTAAACAGCAACAAATTTTGTTCAATAAATGTCTAAAGAGTTACTATAGCCACTGCCAGAAAAAAAAATCATCTCTGTGAAGGATAAATATTCATTTACATCAAATGAACTAAGCATCTATCTGAGAAATGACTGGAAATTCCTTGTGAGATACATCTGGAGCTTAGAAGTGCATCTCCTGTTCCACTATATTTGCTGTGCTTATAGAGGAGTTAAGGCACTGGGGATCTGCTTTCAATTACCAAATTAAAATACAATTAACCAGTTAAAGTGAACAAACAATGATTTCTTTTAAATCTGATTTTTAAGAAATGCAAAAATGTTTGTAGGAATCAGATTTCCATGGCTAGGATGTTTTCACTTAAGGAAATCCTGTGCATTACCACACAAAACATGGTTCTTTCTTCTCTCTCCTTCCTTCCTTCCTTCCTTCCTTCCTTCCTTCCTTCCTTCCTTCCTTCCTTCCTTCCTTCCTTCCTTCCTTCCTTCCTTCCTTCCTTCCTTCCTTCCTTCCTTCCTTCCTTCCTTCCTTCCTTCCTTCCTTCCTTCCTTCCTTCCTTCCTTCCTTCCTTCCTTCCGTCCTTCCTTCCTTCCTTCCTTCCTTCCTTCCTTCCTTTCCTTCCTTCCTTCCTTCCTTCCTTCCTTCCTTCCTTCCTTCCTTCCTTCCTTCCTTCCTTCCTTCCTTCCTTCCTTCCTTCCTTCCTTCCTTCCCTGCCATGCACAGAATTGAGTCATCTGAGTTAAAAAATAATCTTTGCTTTTATTAAAGTGATGCTACTTGGCAGATCCTCAGCTGAATAAAGTGACCAGAAATATCAGTGTTTGTGCAGACACAGAATGGGAAGGACCACAATGGCAACTGTTTGAAAAAATATGCATCTTCTTTGTCAATCTGAGATGGAAGATTCATTTAACACAGTGATAAACTTCCACAATTAAACATTTCATGTTTGGGAAGTCTGAAAGTAAAGGCAATGTACAGATTATAGTTTGCCTCTAGTTACAATGCAGACTGCAATGAGTTAATTTTAAATTAAATGAGTTTTTAGTACTACTCCCTGCATTTAGGTCCAGCTCTTATTAACACTGGACCATCTTTTCCACTAAAAGGGTGTTGAAATTCAGAGAGTATGGCCAGGCACCCCTTTAGGGAGCCCTGTGCCTTGCCAAGGATGTTCCAGCATGGTGAAGGGTCAGTCCTGTTCCTGCCTGGAGTTCCAGCCTTCCAGCTGCTGCTGGCTGTGTCCCAGTGGAGCTGGGCTGATGGGAGCAGCAGGATTCACTGCTGGGAGCTGAAGCTTCGACAAATGCCTCCTGGAACTGAAGCCTGCCTGGCTGTCGGGGAAAGCCCTGGATTTCCCTGCACTCCAAACGTTTAAGCTCAGCCTGGGTGACTCTCACACATGCTCTGAGCCTGATCAAGGTCTCAACTCCTGATTGCTCTTCTGTGGATTGTGTCACGTCGAAGAAAGCTGAAACAACAGCACAGCCAGGAGGGATGGAGGTATAAGATATGCCCCAGACTGTGCAGCTGGACTGAGACCCTGAGGGGCTTTCAGCCCATCTGCCTCTCCATCCCCCATTGCTGCCCTCTGCTCCTTCCATCCCAGTGTCACAGGGCACTGGAGTTTCCCTCTTGTGCTCCTTGCACTCAGCCTGAGATCCCTTAGGGTGCTCTCCTTCCCCTTTAGAGACACCTTGCCCTGCTCTTCCAGCAAGGATCCCTTCCAGCTTTAAATCCCAATTATGCTGTCCTGGAAGCAGTGACTGATACTCACCGTGGGCTAATGAGCTGTGTCACTGCAGGCTGCAGCAGACATTTCCATACTCTGTACCCCATGTGGACATTTCTGTGCATATTAACTTGACAAATGGGCAATTAAGAAAATCCCACTATCCTAATACCAGCATCACTATCTCTTCTTCCCTCCCTATCCTGCTCCTCAGTATTCCCTCAAATGTGATTTTAATTTTTTTTTTTTTTGAGATCTTGTGTCTTTCCAACTACTTTCAGGCCTTAGCACTGCATGAGAACCTTAAATTGGTCTAAAATACAGGATGGACTCACACACCTTATACCATATGGAGCAGTTTATAAGTGTCTGTACTCTGAGATGGTTTGCCCTTCTGAGAAGCACACAATTAACACTGAAAATATTATTAACCTGTCTCATATCCTGGCTATTATAGGCTCTGATGACAAACTGGAAAGCAGACAAATAGCTGGGCTTTAATTCCTGGTTAAATGTCAAGGTAAATAACAATTTTAAAAAGTTTTTGCAAGCCTGAATGGGACTGCTCAAGTTCAGGTTGCTCTCAGACATTTCAGTGTGCCAAACTTCTGCAAAAGGACAGATTTTATCAAACTCCCCTCGTCCCACCACGATGTGAAGGAGAGGATGGGGACACTATTTTGTTTCTGCTCGTATTTTCTGTGGTCCTCTGGAATTTTACTTGTGCTGTACCCAGAGTGAGTGGCACTTCCGGAAACTGGAATTTGACCAGTAGGAAGGAGCTTGCCATCATCTCCTATAATTTCTTACAGCATTTATGACTACATTGACCCAGAAGACTGGGCTGAAAGTTCAGCTCATGAGGAGCACCACTGGAGGGAGAGGTGCAGCAGCTCCCAAACTCATTCCTGTGCTCTCCCTGTGGCGTTAAACACACAATCTCCATGATGGTGTGGCAAAGACACTTTATTGCAATAATCCAGGGTTCTTAAACTGTTAGTTTGTTGTGAGTTTATATACTTGTGAGGCACAACAAATGTGCTCAACCAACCATCACAGACCATGATGGGAGCAGGCCTCCGGTGTAACCAACACTTCTTGGTTCTGATAATTGTTTTACAATTGTGTAACATGTTTTTCACCTCTAGTTTAGCTGACTCACTCCCAGAATGCTTTCCTAGTTAGCCAAGGTAACAGCAGTGAGCAAGGATTTTACCAGGGCAGCAAGGCCTCACTCTGCTAGGCCTTTCTCAAATTCCTCACTCTGCTAGACCTTTCTGCTCCACAACATCTCCCCAAACCCTCAGAGCGCTCCAGACCTGGCTGGGACAGGAACCACCTCCAGACCGGGCTGGTCAGCTTTATTTGAAGAGACAAGGATGCTTTACAGCCACCGAGGGACACATTTATAAGTGCTCGGTGGGGTTTTAGCAGCAGAGTGCCATCACCATCAATGGGACTCCAGCAGCCAAACCCGCAGGAGCTGCAGTGAAAATGCACCCCTGAGGGCCCAATTCGCAGCGCCAGCAACAACACAAGCCCTTTCTACCCCAGGACTTTCCCTCTCGTGATCCATGAAGAGAGCAAAGCACACTTTGTGGCTCATTAGACTCTTTCAGAGCACAGAGAGAGGAGAGCCGCTGGGTAATGTCGGTGCTGCGTGAGGATGCAGGGCAGCATGCTGGGGTGTGTGTTCCTCCTGCGTTTAAATATTGTGATGAGGATTTTCCCCGTTAAAAAGACACACTAATTATCTTGAAACCCTGGTGCTTTTAACGCACTTTCACCTTTCTTTGGAGAAATGTGTTTAATGAGCCTTTTAGCCTCATGTCTGACTGTTCCAGGGATCGCCAAATCTATCATTTTCTGGCCTTTTTTTCCTCAATTTGATCATTATTTGGTGGGCTGTGTGAAAGTCGCTATTCTGATTTCTACTGACACAGAAAAACCTCAATCAAGCATGAAGTTTCCTTATAAAACATGTGTCTAACTTGTCTTTGCTGGATATTTATTGCCTTGAACATGTTTATTATCCTGCAGGGAGTAGGAATCCTGAACTACCACATGAAGCCAACCAAAGAGATAGACAAGGTCTCCAAAATAAAGATGAAAAATAAAAAAGAAAATTATGACTTTTCCCCTGGTTTCCAGTTGCTGCCATTTCTGCTTTCTGCAGCTGGGGAAGGAAGTTCAACATTCAAGCAAGGAGTTAACATTTACTCTTGCTTCATGTCAGACCTTTCATAGGGAAGAGCATCTGTCTGTTTGCTGTTCTGTGCCAATTCTCATTGGGATAACTTGATATCAGGTAATTCTGGAGTGTAATAGCTGTGTTTAGCTTGTGTAACAAAACAGGGAATTGGGTTTAAAAGTTCACTCATAAATGAACTACTACACAGTGCAGTATTCTTGGTTATCTCTGCCTATTGTGTATTGTCACTAGTGAAAAAACATATGTTATTTGGGCTGTTATCCATAGGTTTGGGGGATCTGAGTTTTCTAAACAGCTGGGTTTTATAAAACTGTTGTAAGCCATTCTTTTTCTTTGGGAACCTGCTGGTGAGAGGGTATATACTGGAACCTAGAGCTCAGGTTTGGAACAGGTCCATGAGGGTAAAAAAAAGGCATTTCCATTTCCATCTGCATCTGCTTGGTCCTGGTCCAGATTTTAATGAATAGCCATCCATATAAAAACCCCCACTGCCAGAGTTGGCAGGCATGGTGGAATTGTCTCACTGCGCCTCTGCTTGCAGTGCTGAGTCAGTCTGGGGAGGTCCCTTCCCCTCCTGTGTCCCAAAATGATGGACAGGTGTCACTCAGGTCACCAGCAGCAGCTCCACTGGGAGCTGGGGAGGAGCTTCCTGTTTAATAACAAAAACCTTTGCAGGTTGGAGTCTTGAATTCAAGGCTGGGAGATTCATTCTTCATTTCCTTGTGTTTTCACTCAGATGGAGTTTTTTTGTGAAAGATGCACACAGGCTAGCTGTCTTTTCACCTTGCCTGAGGCATGGGTACCACTGATGCTGGATGATCTTTGCCTTTTTTCCTTTTCCATATTTGTAACCTTGCCACTACTGTTGCCTACCCTGTCTCCCAGCTAGAAAGACCAAAGCCATTGCAGAGCTCCAAGGCCCGGGGGGTACGAGGCCTCTCTCCTAACTTGCTTCTTCCTGGGAGCCAAGGTGGGGAGCAAAATCTTCAAGAGATGCTGTCATCAACAAGTCCAATTAGTAACAGGGCTGGGAGGCTCCAGAGAAGGGAAGGGGCTTAACTTGGGGGGAATCACATCACCACTTGTGATGTCCTCTGAATTGGTGCTTTTGATCAATTCCGCTTATTTTGTCCTAAAACCTATCAAACTGTATTCAGCCTTCCGGGGATGGACTGTTGTGAATATTTTTCCATAACTTCCCCTGGAGCTGCAAGAAAGATCCACTTTTATGTTACCTCCTATACTAAAATTATCCTGAGTCCCATTTCTGGGCTGAAAAAGGCAACACAGCGAGCCCTGAAACCACCTTGCTCTCATCACTTCTCTGCTCTTTTTCCCGGTGGCTGTGGCACAATTAAGGCTGCCCTTCCTGGCTTTTTGTTGCTTTGTTTTGACTCCGTGTGTCAAGCTGTCAGCCCCTGATTTCACCCAAGAGATTAAAATCATGGAGCTGGCGTGGAGCTGGGGCTCTGCCAGGGTGGTTTTTGGCTGCTTTTGGGGCGGGAGGGTGGCTCTGGCTGTGTCACACGTCCTTTCCCACTGGTGTGGTCTGCTGAGCACTCAAACAACAATCAGAGAGCACAGCTCAGCCCTGGGCTGCTCCTCAAAGCAGGTCTGCTCTGCTCCAAACACTGCCTGGGAAAATTGACCTCTGAGCAGCAGCAAAAAATCCCAAATGCTTGCCCAGAGTGGAGGGAATCATCAGCTCATGCCCTGCAGGAAGCAATTCCACATCTGCAGTTTGGTCCCTGGGGAACACCTGGGCTTCTCCAGACACCCAGAGCACAGAGGGGCTGGAGGTGGGGTTTGATGGCAGCCCTGATATGTGGTTTACCCTATAAACCAGAGATTTGTCTGCAGTCAAAATACCCCAGGATCTCAAGAAACCACAGTAAATAAAAAGGGAGGAAAAACATCAGTATTTAATTAAGAGATGCTATTGTTTTTTGGGTTTTTTTCCACTGGGGGGAAAAGAAAAAGAAATCAACCCCCTATTCATTTATATTTATCTTGTTATGTATTTTGTTTGAGACTCCTGCTTTAGCATTCAAGACGAAACTTTGAATTAAACTTGGGCTTTTTCTGAGTAAATTCTCTGCTCCATTTACCAAGAAAGAGAGAATTGTCACTCTCTCTTGTGAAACAGGAACAATTTGCTTAGAAATAAGTTTCTCTGCAAGACAGTTTTTATATTCACCACCTCCTGTTCCTTTAGGTGCTCATTCTCAGCTATGTGCATGAGGCTGGGGATGTCTCCATGTGTGCTGGAGGTTCCCTGCAGGCAATGAGATGAAGCAATGCCCCAAAAGAGAGTAAAGCAAATTCCTGCATGGAAGTAGGAAGCAGAAATTAAGGGAAATAGGCCTCAGAGCTAAGAAGAACATCTTTCTCCTTTGCTGAGGGTCAGAAGAGCACACCTCTCAGGCAGCTGCAAACATTTGTGAGTGGAAATTTTGCAGGTTTCATTAGCCTGTTTTTCTAAAGCTGCAAGGAACTCCTAAAACTGAGTGTTCATTCTCAAAGCAGCAAAGCTGGAATACCTTTACACCATCAATGTTTCATGACACAGACTTGTTTCTGTTTCATTTCTTGGTGCCCTGTGTCCTGCAGGCAGGCTGGGGTGAAGTTTTCCTTTGGTGCAAGTTGGGTCACCCCTGAGTCACCTCAGTCACAGGACACCACAGGCTGTGACAGCTCTGTGACATCTCCTCTGGTGGCACTGATTCAATTCTGCTATGATTTTGGTTACAAAATGCATCATCACTCCACTCAGCCTGGCAGCTGGTCACCAAAGTGTCCTACTCTTCCTGCCTTCCTCATGCAACTTGTGACTTTGCTGTGCAGCTTTTACCTTCGTCATGAGATGCTGAAAACATTTTGGCATTTTCCTTTGCCAGGCAGCATTTCCTCAGTTTCAGGCACTGCAATTGTGAGCCATGTTTCTGCTGGTGTTAGAAGATATAGGTCTGTGTCAATATTCAGCCTAAACTACTTGTCAGCAGCTACACGGCTGCTCTAATGGGCTCTGTGACTCTGAGTGCGACACAAAAATATATGTTGAGCATCCCATTTTCTCTGCAGCTTGCACAGCTCTTCCTTGGTGTCTGGTTTTCATGTCTCCTGAGACAGCAGCGAGGTCTCTGCACACAGCCACAGCACAATGGCTCTTTTCAGAGAGAGAAACCTTCTGGGTCACCTTCTGAGGCAGCTGCAACATCCAAATGCTGCTCTTGTCTTTCCTGGGGTTCAGCTTCAGCTGATAAGAAACTATTAAATGTGGCACTTCAAAGGACTGCGAAATACTTCTTGAGTGTTTCTGGCAGTCTGCTTTGGTCTTCCAAGTTCTTTGTTGACAAAAGAGCTACTCTTGCTCTTTTACAACTCATAGTATCTATCATTTAATTTTCCCCCCACTCTGATTCAACCCTTAGCAAATCTGCTGTTTCCTTTCCAGTTCAGGAGTCTTTCATAACTCTCAGCCTAGGGACTAGAATTTGGTTTATGTGGTTTGTATTGCGCTCTCATAATTATATTGTTCTCTTAATTCATATATTGGGGTAGAATGACTTGAGCTTCTGGAAACTCATGTTTTTACAAGCCAAATTATTTGTTATGAGCTGTGCAATTGCCACGTGCTGTTCAGGCAGAGATGAGACAATGCAACACCAGGGGCTTTGTTTCTCCATCCAAGTAGGGGATGGATGGATGGATCAGGGATGGATGGATGGATGATGGATGGATGGATGATGGATGGATGGATGG
>NC_139511.1:1327111-1580253 GCF_008360975.1 Lichenostomus cassidix
TGGAGGAATGGATGGATGGATGGATGGATGGATGGATGGATGGATGGATGGATGGAGGGATGAATGGATGGATGGATGGATGGATGGATGGATGGATGGATGGATGGATGGATGGAGAAACACTAGCTACTTTGTGAAGGTGAAATAATTTTATAATTTAATTTTACATCAGTACCATTAGTGAATGGCCCTGAAGGTGAATCCTCAGCAGAATGCTCTGCAGTGTTGCACAGGGACCAGGAAAAACAAAGACAATGCTTTCAGACACGTGAGTGTGCAGGGTGGGGCTGGAGCAGTGTCCTGGGACCTTGACTTACAGCACAGTTGAAATTTGGGGGGACAAGAAGGGGAGAGGTGATGTGCAGGGTAGAGTCAGGACCTCACCTGGGTCAGGTCAGCCCTGGCTCACCTGAGATTCAACAGCAAAAATGTGCAAACTGGCTCAGAGCTCCTTGTTCCCCAGGTCCCTCACAAACTCACACTCCCTCCTGCTGATCTGAGCTCCATTTCTTTCTCAAACCAGTGTTAATGGTGTCTATACCTCATCTTTTATCACAACAGGAAAGCCAGATTTCCATTTCTCAGGGAATAGCATTTGCTGTGATGGTCCTTCTGCCTCCCTCCATTCCTGAAATGGTATCCTCGTTTTCATTTTTTAAAAAATAATTTTAAATATTTTTAAATAAGAAATAATTTCTTTACTGCCCTGAGTGTGATAACAGCATGCTCATCACTGCCACACCAGGACCACGGGAGTGTGGAACAAGAGAGGAAGCTACAGGATGAGGTAATTTTCAATTTAAAACAGTCAGAAAGGGTATGTTTTGAATTCTTTTTCTGGCAGAGATAAACTCTTCAAATGGGAAAACATCTAAAGGGTTTTCAGTTTAGTCTGATATTCAGAAGCCAGAGACAGCTGAAGGCTCTGGCTATTAGCATAGCAAAGAGATGACAGAAGGTGAAATGATATGAGCAGGGATCGATCAGTGAGGGGAGATGGCTGCATTCCTGTTGGCATTGTTTTCCCTTGGTGCTTCAGCTACTGCATTTGTACTGTGAGTTTAAACACACAGGGAACTCCTATCTATAATGTGTCATGGACAGATTTCTGCTTTTCACTTATTTGAACCACAGTTTTAATCAGGTTAAATAAAGGGGGTAATAATTGTTTTTGCTAATTGGAATCCACTTTGGATCAGCTGGAGGACTATGTGTCCCTTCACAGTGCCATGGGATGATCTATGGGTTGAGATGGGTCTGCACAGAGAATTCCCTTGTACTGAGTTTCCTAAAAGAAAGAAGTTTTAAGAGCAAAAGGTCAGGTTTTATTTGAATTTGAAAAGAAAAAAAGGAGCGCAATGCATCTTTGCAGGGATTTCAGTGAAGAAGGTGACAGCCCAGGCACCCCACACCTTTGGTGGACCACGAGTGAGGAAAAGGTTGGACACTGCTGAGCTCCAGGGGCATCTCCCTGTGCTGCCATAGCCACAGGCTGTGTGCTGTGGCCTTGTCAGGAATTCCTTGGGTGCTCTTTCATACGAGGAGCTGAGAGGTCAAACATCAAGGATTTTTATTTTTCCCCCCCTCAGGCACCACAGACCCAGGACAGTTTAATGCTGTGGCTCCTGTGCAAAGTTACATGAGTTATTTGATAACCATATGTGGTTAATACCCGAGATTTATGTACCATGTGAAAGATGAAACTTTCAATAATGTATGTCCCTTCCTACAAGTAGATTTTATCATTCAAAGCAAATTCAAAGAAAAAACATACATACTTCTCTTACCTCTCCTTACAGCACCAACATTTTCTTGGCTCCCTCTCCTGAATAATGTAAATCTACAAACCCAAATACTTTAGTACTTAAAAGCCACAAGGCAACATGAGCAAATGCCAAATGTAGAAACAGAAAGGCTTAAAATCTAATTCTACCAAAAAGGATAATTCTTTCTCCTTACAAGTTTTCATCACTTCTACCTTCCAGTTCATAACAGATAATCACACAGTCCGGCATCCAAAAGTTCTCTGAGAGCGATGTGGACACTGAGGTATCAGAAAGATTTTAAGCTGTTTTAAAGAACTGCAGAGAGCTATTTTTCAATAGCTTTACTGCTTGGATAATTTATCTGCAGTTTTTGCCACACTGGTCCTGTCATGGTCCTTTTCACAGATACTCTGTCCCCGTGGAGAACTAAAGAAAATATTTAATGGTTAAGATCATTCACCTTAATCAGTGTTAGGATTTATGCTTCACACCTTGCACTAGTTTCAATATGCAACAGCACCTCTGTGTATGTTAAATGCTTTATTTGCAGGCAAGTGCAATCGAAATGCTGGCAGTTCCAGGCTTAATTTTACACTAAAACTTCTGTGCAAGGAACCCTCCTGGTGCTTCTTGGAAGTGATTTCCTTGTGCCTGCAGCATAGCATAAAAATAGTAATTAATTTCAATAAATGTGATTTTTTCCTGTCTTAGAATGGATGCTCTTGAGAGCACAGGGGAAAAGGCAAATATCAGTGAAATTATAAGGTTGATAACAAGTAAAGGGTGAATCTGTCAGAAAAAAACCCCATACTTCTCTTCATCCCTACCCAGTATTAGAATACCTATAACTATTGTCACAACCTCCCTGAAGGTTTTGTCCCAACCCAATGAGCACAGCACATCTGATTAGCATGTGCTCCCTTACCCATTCCTCTAGTGCCTGAGAATTCTATTTCCTAAACGGAAATTTAGGAAATTTCCAAAAATATAATTTCTGAAACAGAGGGGATTGCAGTGCCTTGAGTGGAATTCCCTTTTTTAGTGATGGAGGGACTAATCATGGAGTGATTTCAACATGTCAGCACTTTCCTTCCCCTCCCTCCTCAGCTGCCACTGGAGATCTCAGGAGAGTGGCCACAGTACTAAGGCTGTCAGGACTCAAGGAGCATCTGGATGACACTCCTGGGCATATGGTTTGGTTTTGGGCAGTCCTGGGAGGAGCAGGGAGCTGGACTCGATGACCCTCAGGGGCTCCTCCCAAACTGAAGGAATCTGTGATTATATCAGAGGCTCTCAGTGGTGCAGCTGGGAAGAGGTGAGCATTTAAATCAGCACAGGGTGTGAGAGGATGGACAGCTTTGAGCACAACTTGCCCAATGAGCACCAGGACAAATCAGCCCTTATGGGTGGAAGTGAATAACTCAGGAAACAACCCCATTTAAAAATTTTTCTTAGCCCAAAATTTCTTGTGCAGACACTGTTTTGATTAAAAGGGCCATTCCTAAAATTGAAAGAAGACACTGAACCCTTGATCTTTTGGGAGATGGAAGTGTGACCATAAAAAAAAAGTGGAAGAATGTGATTGACATGAGGGAAAAAACACCTGCTCATAAATCTTCAGAAAATCATTAATTTGATTCTTTCGGGGCCCATAACTGTTGCTATGGGCATTGGAGCAGCAGCTAACAGCTCTGGAAGCTCAGAGACTTTGTGGGTACATAATGAGTTAACTTATATAATGTGAAGATGTGAGTTGTCATTTAAAAGTAGGATGTGCCATGCCAGCTGTGCTTCTGCATTTCTCTTTTGTCTACTCAAACAGCTGGAACAGCCTGGAAGAGTAAAGGTTTCCTTCAGGAATTCTAGCAGGCAGTGGGAAGACTCGGCGAGCTAGTTTGTACTTTTAAGATTTCCACTTTAAATTCTGCAGTGTTTCAGAACTGTGATCTCAAGCACGGTTACACGAAGCTGTGGTCTTACAGAATCCTTTGCACATCTGACTCAGGGCAAGAAATACAGCATTGTGTGTATGTTTTAACTTTTTTTTTTGTCAGGACAACATTTTTTATGGTGTTTCCTGAAGAGTAGCTGAAGCTCTGTGTGTGTTGTGGATATTGGGTATGACAGATAAACATCTACACCCACAGTGTTATCAGCTGGCTCCAGGTGCTGACTGATTGAGAAAGAGATCCTGAAAACTCCAGCCCTCAGTGACATCTATTTTTCTAAATTCTGCAGATTTAGGTGCCTTCAGCGTGACTCATTGGCACTGCTGCTGTTGTGATTACAGGATCTCTGACACCTAACAATATTTTGTTTCACTTAGTGATCAATTAATCTCAGTCTTGGGAACTTCACCCTTCTCTTTCCATAGCAGCTCTTTAGGAGAGTTATGGTCAAGGCAAGACCTGTAGAGATTAACCTTCCAATGTCATTTCTTTGCCTGCCTCACACCTCATTTTACCATATATCATCACTTCTGTTCCTTCTCTGTGTCTCTTCCTTCCTTACTCCCTGCTTTTGCCTTTTTGGGAGATTTTTTGGTCATATTGTGGTATTTTTTTGTCTTATTGCGGTATTGGGTATAATAATGAACTTTTACCAGCAAAGTGCATCTGTCAGATGCTAACCTGCCCCAAAGTTATTAGTACCTGTGTCTATTAAAATGTGGACATTAACAAAGGAGTGTGGAAATTTAAAAAAAAAAACATTGAAGGACTTCCCTGACATGCATCTTTCCGAGGCTGCAGTTTGGTGCTTGGGATTCACAAAATGCCCATTTAAATATGGCATTTTTGAATATGATTCTGTTAGTGACAACTCAAATCAGCTTTTGGTGGAATTTTCCTGCTAATGACAGCTGTGAAATCAGTTCAACAAATACTTGTCACTACATTTAAAAGCTAATGTTTAATTCCCAAAAGCCATTATTGACTATGGAGTTTTGAAGGCACCTTGTACAAAAGAAGCTTGAATAATGCAATATTAAGTGAATTAAATGGAATGATTACCAACATTGCTGTGTTTTCTTAAATTAGGTTGCACCCATCATTTGGAACAATGAGGATTTGGTTCACATTTGCTGTGGCAGGAAGGATTTTATCTTCACACGGTGGGATATTTTCTTGGTCTGATCTTTAAAGTTTACTGTGGCTCATTCCAAAAAGCCTAGCTTGGGCTTGCATGCAGCTCTTCAAGCTGAAATCACTCCTTCTCTCACCAAGTATGTTTCTGATTAAAACCCAGCTTTATTGTTGGTGTGTATTTCCTGTTTTCCACCTATCCCAATTCCCACGCGTCACATAAGGACCCCCAAATATGATGGATTTACAGAGAGACCTGTTAGCATAGCAAAGACCACAGCTTCCCTCACAGCTACTGCCTGTCAGCACACCCCAAACGGGTGTAGGATGGTTCCAGTTCATGGATATCTCCCTCTCCTTGCTTTTCTGCCTCCAGGCTTTTCCACAGGAGTGGCTGAGATCTATCAATCTGCTGTGGATAAACTGAGCTGGCAGCCCACATTTGCTCCTGAGGGGATGGGATGGACAGGCATTGGAGGGTGATATCCACACAGCAAAGCTTTTTGGATGGAGGTTTCCTCCTGCCTCAAGAATTCCTGCCTAGGGAAATACAGCCCTGCAAAAATCTCATCTAGCGAGCAGTAGTTTCCAACAGCCATTGGCTGACAGAAGTCTGATTTCTGTGCTGGTGTTAATACAAAGGAAGCTTTATATATCTAATTGTTTTGTAGAATCTTTTCTAATGCATGGATTGGCTATTAGGAATTTTGTGGCTGAAGCAGTGGTTAATCAGGCTGCCCAGGGCAGTGGTGGAGTTACCATCCCTGGAGGTGTGCAGAGTGGACATGAAACTTTTTGACATAATTAGTGACATGGTGGTGCTCAGTCCAGGGCTGGACTTGATGTTCTTGAAGGTCTTTTCCAACCTTAATGTTTCTCTGGTCCTGTGAGTCATGAGCACATCCAGAATGCCAGCCTTTGTGAGTTCAGAATCCACTTTAGAAAAGAAAACTCTCTAATGCCCATGTCACATCACTTTTCCTCACGTTGATTTTGACCTAGAAAAATAGGTGAGTAACGCATCTGAGTGGTGCCTGATGTTCCCTAGCACAAAACAAGCTGTGTTATTTGTTTTGTGGAGAATGTGTAATCACCTCTCTGGAAGAGAGGTGCTGCCTGAAACTCAGTCTTCCTCACCACTGCACTCCCCCCACTCTCACACTTGTGTTATTGATCCTTGGATCATCACCTGGGGGGAAGCTGCTGGAAACACAGCTATGCCTGGTTGAGAGGAAAAATGGGTCCTGCCACAGGATGGAAGTTGTGAGTTTTTTCATAATTCTTTCCTGCTCAGACTCCACCCAGATGTGGTTTTCAGGGATGGTGTTTGGGAAAGCCTTTTGTTTCTGATGCTCTGTGCTGCAGCAGCCTGGAGCAAATCAGACTAACCTGGGAGAGGTGGGTGTGGGGCTGTGCAATTCATCTCCGGGTGGATGAGAGGCACAGAGCAGATGAAGAAGGATTTCATCACCACATTACTCCAGAGATAGCCTGAGCTCATTCATCTGCAAAAGAAACAAAGTGAATGAACAACTTGATAATGCTTCACAGTTTGAAGATTTCTTCTGGATGAATGACCCGCTTGTCTGCAAGTATGAGTACAGGGCTGCTGCTGCAACATGTGATGAGAATAGGGAATTAATGTCTTCAAAAAGGATTTTTCATCTGATGGTATCTGATATGTGCACACAAATCTGGAAAAGGTTCTCCCCTACGTATCTGTTTCACCATTAATTAGAATTAGATCATAACATACAAATTTACATTCAACAAATCTAGTTTTGCTTTCTATCCTATTTTACAATCAAACTTCATATTTCCATCTGAATGTGTTGCTATTATTATATTCCAATTAGTTCAGCAAATTATTAATGTGAGCATGTAATAGCCAGTGGTCCCTCGGTCCATTTGCTACCTTGGTTCATTTGCCATTCATAATTTGTTAGCTGTTCTCAGTAATTATCACTAATTTATCTGCTGCTCTTTTATACCCTGTGCCAGTATTTTCCCAGCCCAGAGCAGTTCTGTGAAGCTGCCCAAACCTTTCTGTAACATCTCTTTTTGGGCTGACTGGTACCCCTACAGGTGCTTGTGCAAATCATTTAAGAGAGTTGCTCTGCTCTTTAAGTGCTGCATCACAGGATTCCTGTATGAGAAATTTAATTTAGTAGAAAAGAAAAGGGGGAGAAACATAAAATAAAATAAAAAGAGAAATCTGCTGATTGTGGGGCTGGGAAGGGCCTTTGAACACACTCCTTGTGTTACCTGGAGGGCAGTAAAGCTGTCAGATACAGGAGGAATCCATTTTCCTGCTGTCAGAGGAGCAGTTTGCACCCAATAGTGCTAATATTAATATCAGCTATTAATAAAGGAGTTTATTAGCCCTTTTTACCTTCCACCACTACCTTCTGCTGGCTGGCTGAGGGGATATGCTCTCTAGCTGGTGGGTGCCAGCCCAGCTGAAGCTACTGAGATCATCCAAACCCTGAGCTGAGATGATCTGCAAGGGGTTAAGAGTGACTCCTGACCTGTGAATGTTGTCTGCTGCCTCACAACTTGGATCTTCTGGGATGGAGACCTAAAGGAACAGTGTCTCACTGTTCAGAGAGGGAGGACAGATGTGAACATCTGGCTGAGGTTCCCTTGGAGGCTTCCTTGTCCCTCAAGTGGACTTTTTCTCCTTTTGCTCCTCATGATGCTTTCCTGGACACTTTTTTTTCCATTTTTCCTTTTATTTTGTGGGCTAATTACTGAAAGGAGCATGTCTGAAAGGTCCTTAAACTTACTGCACATGCCACAATCCAACTTTTATCACACTGCCATGAATATTGAATATCAAATATCTAATATCTAATATATCTAATATCTAATAAATATTTAATGAAAATAAGATGGAAGTAGTTTAGAAAATATTAGGCACACTGACCAACCTGTCCCCCACCAGTAGCTCCACTTGCAGGGCTGAACTGATGCCTAAAACAGGCTACCTGAAACAGAGGCCAAGATAAATTAGGAGCATAAAAAGCAGACAAATTTATTCAAGGCCTTCAAGGCACATTCGGCCGAGCAAAGTCCCCCTCAGGGAATACACCCAAAATGGTCTGTGGGTCACAAGCTCTTCACCTTTTATAAGTTCTGTCCTATTAGCATATTTGTCCCTAATTCTCCAATCACACCTTCAGGTGATGATATTGATCACCCCAGGCTCTGCTCCCCCTTTCCACTGTTGTTTACATATTTTCAGGCCCTAGGGTAATGAATATATCCTTGAGTCTCTATCCAGAGAGCTTTGTTTTGGTTAATGTGTTGGGAACAGAGGTTTTCAGCATTCTGTAAGAACACAGAACTATACCGAGTTACAGACACATGAAGAGGAAAAACCCCAGAAATTATTAAGGCATCAGAATGTCTCTGTAAAGTGTTCCAGCTAACTAGCATGCATTACAAACGGCAGTGTCTGCTGGCTGTGGGGCTGAGAGCAGAGACTGCAGTGTCACACAGCAGCACACGAGCTGTGGGTCACTCGGCGCCCTTTGAACGCTGCTCACATCTGGCGCTGCTGAATGGAGCCACTGTCCAGGGGCTGCTGCTGCCCTACCTGGCTCCTCACGCACTCATTACAGGCTCTGGAGGCAGGAGTTAGGGCAGTCTGGGGACTTGTGGCTGCAGTTCACACGGGCTGGCCAAACAAAGGCTGCCCTGTTCCTCATTACGCTCCTACACTTAATTAGGAAGTGAGTTTGTTGATCGCCGGCTGCGTTAAGAATCACGCATTTATAGCAGGGCACTTTGTGATTTTTTTTTTTTTTTTTTTTTTTTTTTTGGTGAAAGTTTATTTAAATGACATCTTACACTTTGGCCATGAGGGACGTGCCTTTATTTTATCTGAGTTTAAATATGTCTCTCTAAATATGGACAGGGGTGTTTTGTTTGTGGGGAGCAGAGCAGGGTGGGCCAGGGGAAGCTTTTCGTGGCAGGGTTGGGGTGATTGTTTGGGATTGTTTGGGATTGTCTGGCCATACAGGTTCTGGCAAAGCCACTCAGAGATCTGTGCCCCTAATTTAGATGGTGGGGGACATCCGCAGCCTGAGATATTCCATCCTTGGGGTCGTGTGTGGTGCAGCAGCCCCTCAATGCCCCTGTGCTGGGAATTTCCCCCTCTCCATTCCAGGGATGGTATTAATATCCAGGGCCACTGCAGGAGCTAGTGATCCCTCACTGCTCAGCCAGCAGGGATGAATGATGGACTGTTTTCCTCACCCACAAACACTGCTGTGGCTCTGACTCGCAGTGGCAAGGGAATCACAAGAAAGCAGAGCGAAGGAAAGCTTTAAGAGAGAAGCCAAGAGTGAGACATAATGGGAAAAACAGAGGCCTCTCTGATTTTTTTATATTAGCACTAACTGGGATTAAGCAGCCTTTTACAGAAAGAAATTTGCTGTCATCTTTGCTCCAATACCTTATATCATCATTATTTGATTACAGACACTTACCTTGGTGCTGCCTGCTATCCACTCTGGTTCCTCAAGCAGAAAATGCCTCTAATCTCACAGCTATTATGCAAATTTTCTGCATGCCTGCAGGAAAGCCAGCAATGCAGCAACGCAGGGGAGCCAGTGGGGATTTCTTAGAGGTCTCTTTGCAAAACATCTTAGGTTTAGTGCATGTGGAATCAGTTCACTAGGCTGAACACACAGTTTAGAGACTGGAGGAAGGGAAAAATCCTGTATTGTTAAAATATTTTCCCTGAATTTAACTAAATCAAAAGAGGTTTCTCTGGTGTTTTGTAAATTCCCCTAGACTTTTGTGCTCACCTTCTTACAAAGACCATTTCAGCCTCTATTTTTGAGTTGTGTATGTTGTTTCCTCCCCCATGTGAAAGAATAAAAAATCAACTGACAACAGTTTCAGGCTCGGCAGGTAACAGTTGACCTGAGCTTTTGCTCACATAATATTTTCCAGATGAGAGACTGAAAGTTTTCTTTGCTTAGAGGAAGCCATTCATTCAATCCTCAAGGAGTGCTTGGACCCTATCCAGAAATCTGAGTAGATTCCTTGTTGTTGCTGTTGTTGTTTTCAAACAGTATCTGACTGTGAGTGGAGGAGAAATATAAGATTAAAACCCAAAGCAGCCACGTTTGTGTGAGAGGTTTGCAGAAAAGCTGTTTTCAGGAATAAAGGATGATAGTGTGAATGAGACAGGTAATGGGGTGTCTCAGCTTGTTCAGATCCATGACCCATTTATTGATTATCACAAGGAATTATGCATAACTCACAATCCACCAGGAAAACACAGAGGGGTATATAATTATGTTGCAAAAGTCTTGCTTTCAAAAAAAAATTGAGTTCAGCCTGGAGTCTATAAACATTTACATGTGCATTTAACTTCATTAAATGGCAAACAGCTGTATCTTCCTTTGCAGTTATCCGCTGTTCTTCCTCTTGAAAGAGCTCTTTTGATCTCTAGGGCTCATGGACTTTAGACCTTCCTCGGGTCTGGTGCTGACCAGTAGAGAAGAGGAAATTCTCCCTTTTGATTAAAGCAGTGGATACCCCAAACATGAACTTGTGTGTGAGTTTTGCTCAGCAAAGCTGTGTTCTGTGGGAGACATCTCCAGTGGGAGGTGAACATAAAAAGCAGAAAGAAATTGAAGGAAAAGAAGATTAAAAAAAAAATCACTGAGGGGTGGGAGGCCAAATCTCCCTGTACAGTTTTACATGGTCTGTAAATATGCAGAAATATTATAATTTTGTGATGAGTGTTGACTCAAGGTGGTACAGTGACCAGTCCCCCCCTTGTCACCCAGCCCAGAGCCCTGAGTGCCACATCCAGTCCTTCCCTGAGCACCTCATGGGGTGGTGACAAATCCAGATCCTCTTCACTTCAGCCCTCAGTCCAGCATGGATGGCATTGAAGAGATCAGCTCCGCTCACTGTTGGTTTCTCCTTGCCCTCGGAACTAAAGAAAATAATTTGTCTTTCCTGCTGCTTCTAGGCCTGAGCTAACCAGCTGAGGGCATGGGCTATTTTCAGTAAGTCTCTGCATACACAATGTTTTATAAAATGCCCTTAAATTGGTGCTATTGCCAAGGAAACCATGCCCAGAAACAATGTTTCTATGACAAACCCTTTGCATTTCCATGAGGGTTTTTGTATGCTGTATAAAAATGTCTTTCAATTGCTTCCTCTTCAAATGGAAGACAGTGCCACCCCGATGTCATTCAGCCTCTTCCATGTGTTGTATCTACAAAAACACAAGTTTTTGTGAGATACAACAACACAGGTATAGGCCAGAATGGAAATAGGGACGTATTATGACATTTACCTTTAGGAAGGGATCTTGGAGCAGCCCTGTGGGAGTGCCCTAAAAGCATCCCAGGGAGTGCCCAGTTGCTGTTCTGGAGCTAATCTCTCTGACTCAGTAAAAAATGCCCTCCTTACATTCTCCTACAAAGCAAAATCCAGCATCTGAAGCACCAGTGTTCCATCAGATCCTTGTCCTTTGGGCACTGCCTAGCTACCAAAAACACTGCAATTCTGAAATGATGATTCTCTACATAATTTTTGCTCCATGGTTCAAAAATGGAACCATATTTCTGGGGGAATAAAACCCACTGTGTATCATTTAGTAACAAACAGGACCATTATTCTAATTTCTCTCAGCTGCCCATTAGGTCTAAACTTTCCGTGGTCCTGCCTTTGTTGCTTTGCATTTCCAGTCCTGGATATGGCAGAGGGCTCTGAGCAAAGGCTGTGGGTAGAATCCTGTGTGCTGTGAGGGCCTTGGCTGTGCTCCTGGAGGTGTTTATGGGCAATGGCTTCACCTGCTCATCTCATATGTGTGCGTCAGCCTGACGAGTTTGCCAGGCTGCCAGAGGATTCTGCCATCAAAGGGTCAGTCCTGACATCATCCAGGGAATGCACTGTGTTTTGCACAGGAGAACAATCCCTTGCTGTGTCTCCTCACACATGGAACAGGAAGGAGCAGCCTCTCCAAGCTGCTGAGGGTGGCTTGGAAGGGATGGCTGCTCCACACGAAGCTGGGAGCTGAGCCTCCAGCAAAAAGCAGCTCCACCAGAGAAGCTTTGCCTTTCCATCTGCTGCTTGGATTTAGGTTCCTCGTGTTTTATTGTGTTCCTATTATCAGGCAGCCCCATGTCTGGGTAGGTATTAGAACGTCTGGGTGTGCAGGTTCCATAATCCTGCTGCTGGCTTCGCCTTTTGCAGGCTGCAGGGCTTGGTTTGCTGCGTTTTTATTGTTACCACTGTAATTGTATTGTGAGGGCTCTTGCTCCAGCTCTGGCTTGTTAAATAAACAGAACATATCCTTGTGTCTCATGCCTCTGCGTCTGGAAGGGATTTAAACCTCTTCTTTTGTCTGCGTGTTTTGGCTGATCTAAGATTTTCTCTTGAAAGACCCTGCGAGTTTCAGGGTCTGTGTGTATTATACAGAGTTTGCTTTCATTAAGTTGTGAGTTATTACAGCTTTGTTTGTGCTCGGGGTGTTGAGAATCACGGAGGCCAGTTCCTTTTAAACACTGAGGAGTACAAAAAACCCAGGAATAAGGGTCCTGATTGATGTAGCTGCTGCTGTGGCTCACATGTGGAGTAGCTCCACATTGTTGTGTTTCCTAAACAGTGGATTTCATAAACTGTATCATCCCGTGGAGGCACCTGGTAAAAGGTCAAGGAGTAGAAAAAAGAAAGAGAGTCATTCAAACACAGCAAAATAATAAAGAGTATTTTTCTAAGACCTCACCCCCGTCATTATTCGGCCGTGTTCTGACCTGCTTAGTTTCCACCACTCAGTCAGAAATTCCCTCAAAAGATGTTTTATTTATGTGAATGTATTGAAAGGATTAATTCTTCCCATAAATGCTGATATTCAACATACAGAAGGCAATTTTTTGGTGGGACCTGATTTTGGAAAATGCATCTACCAACAGATCTCTAACTTGTCTCTCCAGCTTCTGCCAGAGGAAGCAGAAATGTGTGAAATTGCTTCACAAAGTCTGGATGGGAAAAATTAGTTTTCCACACAGTATTTAAACTCTTCCCAGCAATATTAATCTAAACTGATTTTAACATCCTTATGAATTGAAGATTAAACAACATCCTTAGCCAATTTACGTTAGGGCTTGGCCAAACTGTCTCTTGTTTTTTCCCACTGCCCTAGCCTACATTTTCCCAGACTGGATAAAATATACTTCTTACATGTAAGGGCGAATGGTAGAGATTTATACCACTGAAATAATTCTACCCTATTTTCTGCCATCTTCTCTATGCAGCACTATTGCTCAGCTTTTCAGCTTTCAGCTGTGGCCCAGGACAATCCCAAACTGCTGAATTCACAACTCATCTCCAGTCAGTCACTCCTACCTCCTATTTACACAGTCACTTTGGGCTTTTATCTACATCTGATACTCCTACCATACATTTACATTGTTTCACCTTCTACTTATTTCAGACAATCATTGTGGTTGTAGAAATTTTGCAAAATTTGAGTACTTTCTTACCAAGTGGCCCAGCTGCAGTCTGCTATAATCTGTAAAAGTAACTGAGATACCTTTTTCCACTGCTTAACACACACCACAATGCCAAGGTTTGCCAAATTCCATCCAGACTCATCTGTAGCTGATGATGTTCAGGTTTGTTCGTGAGCTGAAAAGCCTTTGTAATACTTGGGATGAAAGACACATGTGGCATATCATGATTTACTACTGGGTTTGCATAATATATCTATGCCTAATTTATCAATATAACTTACTTAACAAACTGGTCCCTCTCCAAAACATCCACATATGTTTTTTCTTTCCTTTAATTGATTTCTCTTTCCCTGCCCCAATGAGGAGCAGAATTTCTTTTTCCTCTGCATGTTTTGTAGCCCAGTGAAGACAATAGATTTTTTTTTCCCTTTAGCTTTATGGAGTGAGTGCATTAAAGAGAGGAAGGAAAGCTTCCAGCATCTTAAAATGAGGAGGAACTGCACAGACTACAGACAGGTCATCCTTCAACAGAGGAGAAATTGTGTGCTGGAATAGATGATCACTTATTGAGTTTCACTCCTTCCCACACTCCCAGCCCAGGCTGCAAACCCAGCAGCTCCTCTTTCTTTCCCAGCCCCCATCCCATGGGTGAAGCAGGAGCTCTCAGCACCCACCTTGTGGAGCACATGCCCAGGAGAACAGAGCCACCAGAGGTTTCTGGGGCACAGCTGCAGGATCAGCTCCATCTGCACTCGGATCCACACTGGGACAGTTCAAGGCACAAAGGAACTGTCCTGACCTGGGCTGGGGGGCTGGCAGGGGCTGGGGGGCACAAGCCTCTTGCTTTTGCAGCTGCACAGCCTGGGCTGGCTGCATCTAGGTGGTCTTCCCTTCCTCCAGCACAGCCCCTTGTCACCTCTTGCCTTGGTGACATCGGCCCCAAACACAGTGGGGCAACCAGGGTTTGGTGTCCCCACGGGGTCTGCTGAGCTGAGCTTGTTTTGCTGAGACATCAAAGTCAGATCTGAACATACACAGAGGACCTGGTGTGAAGTGCATCCTTCTTCAGATCCATGTTTGAGATTAAATCACTGGAGAGTTTGTGTCATTCTGCCTGGTTACAGCTTAGAGGCTGGTTGGGATTTTTAAGAGTTCTTCCTTACAACCTGAGTTTCACATTTCCCAGTTTCTGTTGTTTTTCTGGATATATGTCCTGTCAGAGTGATCTGTGCTGTTAAAAGAATATTGACTTTGTCTGAGCTGCCCATGGTTTTACTGGCTTGGCTGAAATCAGAGAACCATGGAATTATTTGGCTTGGAAGGAGCCTTAAAGCCCATCCAGTGCCACCCCTGCCCTGGCAGGGACACCTCCCACTGTCCCAGGCTGCTCCAAGCCCCAGTGTCCAGCCTGGCCTTGGACACTGCCAGGGATCCAGGGGCAGCCACAGCTTCTCTGTCACCCTGTGCCAGGGCCTGCCCACCCTCACAGGGAACAATTCCTTCCTGATTTTCAATAAGAATCTATTCTCCTTCAGCTTAAAGCCAAAGGAGACTCTCTGGATTTGGCTGAAATCACTTTCACATATATAATTCTTCATGTAATTACCCTCGTGGCAACCTCTTTGAAAACACATGAGCTATTGAAGGAATATTTTAGGGCATTCCCCTGCAGAATCATGGCAAAAATGCAGTGATGACCACTTCTTGTTTGTCTCTTGCAAAACATCTTGTGTTTTCCAGGTAGGAAGAGCTTCAGTGATCAGTCAGGGTGTTCCCTTTCTATTTGTACCCACAGGGTTTTAACAGATACTTGAATTTCACTAAGAGCACCAATAATTTCTGAGTATGATTTATTCAATTCTTACACTGAGAAAGGGAGCAGGCTATAGTCATGCTCATATTACCTAAAAAAATAGAGTAATATTATGCCTTCATGGTCTACATGTGGTTTTGGAGTGTAGATGGTGATCATTACATTTCATTATACAGAGAGCTGGCCTGAGGAATAAAAGGCAGTCTGAAAATCTTTATGAACAGGATTCTACCTTACAAAAACTCATGCATCACACTAATATGGAGACTGGGCAAGTACACAGCAATCTGTATGCTTTTTGTAGCCCTTCTTTAATGACCTGGGTGATTCCTTCTCAGACAGAGTGTGCCTTAATGATGAAGCTGAAATGTGTTCTCAGTTACCAGAATATCTCCAGATTTAACATGTGTCAGAGAGGCTAGCTGGGAACCAATCTTTTTAAGGCAACTTCCATCATTTCTCCTGTGGATTTTGTGGCATTATCATCAAATATGTAATTGAAAACACTCTGGAGATGAGATAAGTGTAGTGAATTTTAATATGGATCTGTAGTCGTTCAGTCATCTCCTGAAGACTAGCACTGACCAGCAGACAGCAGTTTGGAAATGTCTTAATTTGTGTACTGAGTTACATACTTGTCTCATTGCTTTCTGTTGTTTCCTCTGTTGTATGATGCCTTTTTTCCCCAAGTATCTCAAGACTTCCAGACGCTTGGGTGCTGGGAAGATCTCTCTTCAGATCCCCTTCCTGCAGAATTTTTAGCCAAAATGACCCATGCAGGCACTAAATAGACAAATTACCTAAGAGTTTGAAAGCTGTTTCACTTTGGCAAAGGTGTTTTTGCCTGTTAGTGGAAAAAAAAAGTTTATTATTTTAGAATACGTTCAACTCCATTGGGGAAGAAAATATTTCATTTTAACTTTCGCTCCCTGACTGAAGTCTCTTGGTGAAGTGGGTCTGCAATGGTATAAAAACCTAAATCTTCCTGAGGAACAAGAGGATAGGAAAAAAAAGAGGAGTAGGTGATAATTTTCACAACATCTCACGTCTCTCAATGTCTGTGATGGGATACAGCCTTTTCAGTTTATTTATGAATGGCATAAAAAAGGAACAGTAAATTGTGCAATTAAGTTTGCTGATAGCTAGTTGGTTAATAACTGCTGAATTTATACCTATTTGCAATGAGTTTTGGAAATATTTTTCAAGATTGGCTAGTAGGAAACCTGCTGATATTCAGCCCACAGGAAAATCCCTCTGTATGTCTACTCTAAAGACAAACTCTTTATGTAGTTGTTATTAATCAAGAAAAAATGTTGTGGCAATTTTTTGGGGTGGCTCCCCAAAAATTGAACACATTGCTGCAGGATGTATGGAAGAGAGATGTAGAAATTAATTCTCTAAGGGCTGAGATACATTATTGGGAAATAAATAATTTAAAGGCTGTTTAAGACTATTGCACCTAGGCAACTATAATCTCAGTCCCTAAAATGCTGATTACTGGAGACAACAGAGGACAAGACAGGAAAAATTGTGAGTGAAAACATATTTTTTAAATTCTTTATTCTTATTTTATTTATTTTCGTTCATATTTCTTACATATGCATGTTCCTGAGACATGCACAGCCCACCACCCTGACAAGATCTTCAGAAGGAAAAATGGCAATTTTCTGCCTTTGTGGGCATTTTCTGGGATACTTTTTTGTCCAATGTTCCCAAACTGCAGTGTTCTTGCCAAGCAGTTGCAGCCACAGCTGGAACAGGTCTAGCAGGTTGTGCAATCTGATAATTTCCATTTTGGGCTGCCTCAGGAAATGCAACCCAAAGTGGAAGTCTGTCAAGTTTCAAACCCACTTGAATGGGAATCATCACTAAATAGGCAAATTCTACAGTGACTTTGAAAGCTGTCTGAGATAATACATAAATATCTTGCTTTGTCTTCCTTTCCAGCAGAGTTACAAAGTGGCAATCTGGGGAAACAGAAGTTGGTGCAAATTCAAACCCTTCTGACTTTGGCTGGGTTGGTTTTTTTTTGTTTGGTTGTTTTTTTTTTTGTTGTTGTTGCTGGTGATCAAGAAAATTCTGGATTAATTCACTTTGCAAGCATTGCACCCTTTGAGCTACTTTGAACAGGTTCTGTTTGCAATGTGTTTGGAACTGATCTGGATTAGCTGCAGTGTATAAATGTGAACAAAATGGAAGCCCTCCCCACCTGAAAATTAATGATAAATTTAACCACAGTAATGCTGAATTGCTTAATGTGGAAACAGTATTTCTTCAGTTATGGGTAATCAAACATTTTTTTGGTGCCAAATATAATAGAATGTATTACAAGATGACTGTTCCTGAGATGCAATACAATATTTTTCAAAAAATTGAAGACAGTGTCACAGAATTTGTTTTGGTTTTTTTTTTTCCTCTCCCATCCTTCTCCACTTTTCTTCTTCACCTTTTTAGCCCATTGGTTGCAGTTAGAAAAAATGAGGGGAAAAAGGAAATTATAGTCTTGAAATTTAGGAAACACAAAAGTTGGCAAGGAGGAAGGAAGGAAGGAAGGAAGGAAGGAGAGGAGAGGAGAGGAGAGGAGAGGAGAGGAGAGGAGAGGAGAGGAGAGGAGAGAGGAGAGGAGAGGAGAGCGAAGAGGGAGAGGGAGAGGGAGAGGGAGAGGAGAGGAGAGGAGAGGGAGGGAGGAGAGGAGGAGGAGGAGGGAGGAGAGGAGAGGAGAGGGAGAGGAGAGGAGAGGAGGGAGAGGAGAGGAGAAGGAAGGAGAGGAGAAGGAGAGGAGAGGGAGAGGGAGAGGAGAGGGAGAGGAGAGGAGAGGGAGAGGAGAGGAGAGGAGAGGAGAGGAGAGGGAGAGGAGAGGAGAGGAGAGGAGGAGGAGGAGGAGAGGAGAGGAGAGGAGAGGAGAGGAGAGGAGAGGAGAGGAGAGGAGAGGAGAGGAGGAGGAGAGGAGGGAGAGGGAGAGGAGAGGAGAGGAGAGGAGAGGAGAGGAAGGAAGGAAGGAAGGAAGGGAAGGAAGGGAAGGGAAGGGAAGGGAAGGGAAGGGAAGGGAAGGGAAGGGAAGGGAAGGGAAGGGAAGGGAAGGGAAGGGAAGGGAAGGAAGGGAAGGAAGGGAAGGGAAGGGAAGGGAAGGGAAGGGAAGGGAAGGGAAGGGAAGGGAAGGGAAGGGAAGGGAAGAAAAGAGAAAAGAGAAAAGAGAAGAAAAGAAAAGAAAAAAGAAAAGAAAAGAAAAGAAAAGAAAAGAAAAGAAAAGAAAAGAAAAGAAAAGAAAAGAAAAGAAAAGAAAAGAAAGAAAAAAGAAAAGAAAAGAAAAGAAAAGAAAAGAAAAGAAAAGAAAAGAAAAGAAAAGAAAAGAAAAGAAAAGAAAAGAAAAGAAAAGAAAAGAAAAAAGAAAAGAAAGAAAAGAAAGAAAGCGAGCAATTCTGGCACAACAATTGTTGTTATTAATGGCAGTTTTGTTGCAGCTATTGTTCACCTTTGAAATGGAAATAGTTAAACAAACTGCAGATGGTTCAGTCTCTCTCATCCTCATTCAGTTCCATGTGCCCCTCGGAGGATTGCAAATGGAGCAACTGTTGACAAAGGCTTTTCCCTCCTGTAAAGGAGCAGCACCGGCCAGTCCTGACAGCCTTTCCCAATCCCTCCTCACGCAGGGCTCCTCCAGCAGCAGTTTTGGGTGAACTGGGGGCCTGGGACTGGAAAAGGACAGAGGTATCAGGCTGTGGGGCTGCCTTCCCTCCCATTTCACATTGCCCTGCTGAGCTCTTCGTTACCAGGAACCAGAGATTGTGTACTTCCATCAGTGAGATCCTCCTTCCTTGTTGGGTAAGCTGGTGCCCAAGTTAAATCCTGTGCTGGGTGTCTTAGGTGACTGATTCAGGCAGAAAAACATCATTAAATAAACTCTACAGATGCTCCTCACCTTGGAGGGACAAAAAATGGTGCCTTGGGTTTTAGTCAAGACTTAGTGGAGATAACTGTGACTATCGATAGTTCTGTGCCTATCCTGGAGGAGCAGCTCAGAAATAGGACATTTATTCCACCCTGCAGCAGCAGCAGCAGGGCCCTGCAGGGAGGGCAGAGTGTCAGTCAGCAGTGTGTGTTTGCAGGCACATGGATCCAGTTTTCCTGCCCTCCAGGGAACTCCAGGATTGTTCCCAGAGACAGCTGCTGGGGAGAGGCTGGAAAGCATTGGTTCCTCCCCTGGAATACCTTTGTAGCCCACCAACACAATGTGCTCCACAAGCAATGTGTTTTCCACGGGGAGAAAGCCAGGAAAGCTCCCAGATGGACTTCTTCATTGAGTTAGAGTCCATCTTTACAGCAGTTCAACATAATGGACTCTTTTTAGGAGTAGTAATTTCTTAATGAAGCTAATAAAAGCTTTAGCTTCACTACAGAGTTGTAGATCTTTCAGGTAAGATGAAATGCAGGCTTTTTTTTTTTTTTTTTTTTAAATGGGGACTGTGTTCTGAAATTAATTCCCATTAGTATATGTGAGAGCAACCTCCAGCTTTGGTTTGCATCCAACAGCTTGTGAAGATACAGCTGCTTTTGGTCACTTTTACGAGTGAAAATCTAAATAATGTTTTACATCTATTAGACTAAATAGAAAAGAAATTTGGAAGCAGTTCAGTGATGCCAAAAAATAGGAGGACATCTGCAGGAATGTAAATTATATGCAGAGATGCTGTGCTTGTAAGGGTAAGTGAGAGCAGCTGTTGAAGGACTGGGAAAATGGTGCTGGGCTTGATTTGAAGCTTTAATCCAGGTTTTCCCAGGTGTGGCTGAGACATGTCTGGGTGGTGATGACACCACACAGTGTGGTTTGACTTCTCCTCCTCCTCATCCCTTATCTCCTCATCCCTTATCTCCTCATCCCTTATCTCATCCCTGCTCCTTATCCCTGAGCCTGCAGAGGAGCTGGAGGTGAGATGATCCTGGGCACAGCAGGAGCTCAAAGCACAGCCCTGCTTGTAGGTAGATCCTCACTTTCCACCCCAAAACTGAGAGCAGAACTTATTCCAGTAACTTCTCAGCAATTCAGCAAATGTGAAATAAAGTGGTCTAAAACCTTCCTTGGTCGAGCTTCTCAGTGACAACCAGAGCTTCTTCTGGGAGGTGCTGTGTGATTTTAACTGACTTACCCAGTCTTTAGCCTCTAGGAGAGTTATTTGATAGGGAGGGGAGTATGCACACTCACTTATTAAGTAACAGTTCAGTGGATGTATTTTTATTTTAATAGACAAAAAGAAATCCTATTTGAAGACTGCAAGTCAAACACAAGTAGTGCTTCAGCCAAAAGTCTGCCTTGACTGCCTTGCCTATGGCAAAGTATGAAGTATAAAATAGTTTACAAGGAACTGAGGCTTCCCAGAGGATGGGGAAAGAAGAATCCTGCTTTTCAATCTCATGGTTGCAGGCTTGATCTTCCTTCCACTTTTGCTGCTGCTAAATTGTCTTAACTCCACTGTCAGCAGGGGATCTGGAGAACTGTGGCTCTGGCAGAAAGGGTCAGAATGTCCATCTCTGGCTGAAATGATCACTCAATTAATTTTATTGCTTGGGACACATTTATTGCTGGTGCTGATTAACCATCAATACTTGGGAGGGAATGGGCAGAGAGCTCCCTGCCCATGTAATTGAACATTACCACATCAGTCAAACTGGTTCTAGCACTGCAGCAGCCCTGTGCCCCCCTCATGAAGGAATGCCAGATCTAAGGATCTATTTCCTCCTTTTTAGGCACATGTGCTATTCCCAGTAACCCAATTATATGGCTTTCTTCACACTTTATCCGTAAAATACTACTAAAACACATCAAAAACAAGTGAATCCTTACATCCTGCCGTTTTATAGCTCATAAAGACAACTTCACCCATTTCTCCCAAAGGAGTGTGCAGCCAAAAACAGGACAAAGACAGAGAAAAAAAAGAAATGTGCATGTGTGTGTGTGTGTGTGTGTGTCTGGCTCTGTATATGAATTATGACTATTCAAGGGAAAAAAAAAAAAATTGACTGATTGCCAAAAAGCCAAGTGTGTAAAGGGACAGCTGGAGTTTTATGCTGGAGTTTACAATGCATTACTGTTCAATAAAAAAAAAAAAAGAAGTCCTTTACGACAGCAGCTCACACATCGCATGAGACATAAGCTACCTCTGAATACAGAGCACCTTCCTCAAAGGAAATGCCACTCCATTCTGGATTTTCTTTCAGAGGAGCAGTAGGTGACCTAGCTAGAGATGCGTGGAAAATATCTTTTTGCGATAATAGTTTGGTCGTGGGCCTGCCCATGGCATTGATCCTTCCCTTCCCTTCACGCTGCTCCTGTCTCAGCACTCAGCCTTTTTCCCCTTTCAAGGGAAACAGACTTTAAAACTCAGGCCAAAGCCTTCAGGTTTGGCAAGAGCAAAGAGCTGATTGGGTGCTCACAATGAGGGAGGAGAGAGAAAGGAAGAAAAGATGGGAGGAAAGCTGAATCTTTGTCCGCAAGGAAAGCTGGCACTGGTTGTGTCCAAATTGTCTGAGAGCTTTGAATTTTCAGGGAAAGTTTCCTCCCTAAGCAGCTTTTCTCTGTAAAGGACCATCAAGCTCTGTTGGATGCTTATAAGTTATTCTCCCCTTGTGATATTAAAAGTATTCAAGGCTTTCTTGTATTATTCATGATACTTAATTTTCTTCCAACTGTTTCACGAGTCCTTGAGCAATCTGATTATAAGTACAGCTCAGCTTTGGTTATTGCTAAATGGCAGAGGAGCTCTGAACGTGTGGGTTGTAGGTTCTGAATTAAGGAATGGAAAATCCCCAATATGATGAATGTGGCAGGAAAACACGATGGAGAAACCTAGACAAAAAATGCAGCATCTTCTTGAAACCAGCCAGACAGGTGAGAATCTCTGAGGTTGGAAAAGACTCCCAAGACCAAATTTAATGTGTTTTGTTGGTTATTTTGTTTTTGACTTTTTGAGGGTTTTTTTTCAAGGAAGAACGCAGCAGTGGTTAACTAAAAGAAAACAAGTTGAATTAAAATAGGGAATAAAAGGAAAAGAAGTAGCTGAAAGAGTAAATAAGATACTTGCAGGTGTTATTAAGATTTTTTAGAGTGGTCCAGTGTAACATGACACTAAAAATGAAGCAAATAATACCATTTTGAAAGGAAAAAACCAATTCAATAATGGTGTAAATAAGGCTGTTTGGTATGGTAGTCTATCAGGAATAAAAAGTAACTTTCTTTACGTAGCAGACAAACAGGGATACCAGAAAGAATTATCAGTAAAGGAGGCTAACTGGAAACTTCCACCAAAAAGAAAGAGAAAAGGGAATGAAAAGGTCTTGGGGAAGAACTTCTAAAGGCAAAAATATTAATAACCTCCTTTTATAAACACATATATCTTCCCAACTGTCTGCATGGCCAGCGGAAGATGAAAGGACAGTGGAAGTGCTTGGGGAAGATAAGAACTGGCAGAAGGCAAAATTAATTGTTTGTATCAGTGCTTGCAGAGGAAGTGCTCAGGGAGTTTCTTGCAGTGGATGATTCACAGCAGCTTCCTTCAGTTGTGGTTTTTTGGCCCTCTTGAATGGCTCTAAATCCACTCTGCTTCAGGAGGTGACAATCCCATTCTCCTTCTCTTCCCACACTGACCCTGGCCATGCCATCCCACTGCCTCCCCTGAAGTAGAATCCCAGAATACAAATCCTTGCAGCCAGATCAAGAAACTACTCCCATCTGTTATCAGGCACAGAGTTTGACACAACAAATGAATATTTCTATTTCTTTTTTCCTGTAGTGCATAGTTAAATAGTCCTATGGGATGTAATGGGTAACTGAAGGACAGCAAGTTCCCAAGGTCAGCTGGTAAATTTGTATAAATTTGTACCATTTTATCCTGGGAGAGCAGACTTTCCAATCAAGGAATAACCAACAAGCCCCACTGCAGTGGGCAGCTAGGAGGGAGATGTCCTGCTCTGGTTTTATGCCCTTCCCAAACATTTCCTAGCAAACTCTGTCTCACCAGCAGGCTTAGAAATTGGCTGAAATTGGCTGAAATTGGCTTCTGGCCTGAAGAGATGCTGTTACACACTTTATGGCACCAGAAGGAAACCAGGAGGGGCCAAAGGGCAGCTCTCTTTAAATTTCATGCAGGTCTCAGGAGAGCTGGAGATGTGGCACTTTCTCTGGTAACATGTATTTGAGTGTGTCCTGCACAGAAAGTAAATATGGTGTTGATTACAGTTGATTTCTCCAATATAAATTGTTAACAATAGCGTGTTTTGATAGCATTTTCAGGGGATAAGGAAGAAAGAAGCAAGTCTTTCTTTATTAATCCACTGTCCTCTTCCAGTGTAAAAAGAAATCAAAAAATGTGTGTCTTTTGCCCTGTGCAAGGAGACAGAAGAGTATCACTGCTCCCTCACAGGGACTGTGATTAGCAAAACCTGTCCCTTTCCCCTGCAAAATAAATCTTTTGATCACACTGAGACTAAACAAAGATTTCTGTGTTTACTTTTGGAAACACTGAGCATCAAGACACTAACACTAGGGGATAATCTATTGAAGAAGCTTTCTTTGTGTTAAAGTCCAGACTTTGTGGAAGACTTTGTGAACAAACCTTATGAAAATATTGGTGTGTTACTATAGTTTTCTGGTGGCAAAAATGCAATCACAAATGTTGATTGGTGCTTAATTGTCTTTAAAACAAAGGAGTAAATAGTGTGCATCTTGGAGAATTTTGGTTTTTATCTGCAGCTCACTTGCAGTTAAAGTTTACCTTCCTGAATCTCTTGTGCCTGGTTACTACACGTTGCAAATCATCACAGGGTGCAAACACCCCAAGAGCAAGTAGGGCTTTTTCATGACTCACAGCTTCCACAACCAATGAAGATTTACTGTTAAGCTAAAAAATTAAGCCTACCACACGCTTCCAGGCCTGAGGCAGCAGAAAGCATCAGCTGCAACCACCAGGCTAAGCAGTGGCATAGAAAGGGGAACACAATTGATTTCTACTACTGCATCTCTGCAAGAGACCGAGACTTATTAGAGGGCAGAAGAATGAAAGCAGATGGGAGATTTAAACTGCGCCAAGTGATTTAAAGATGCATGGATAACCCTTTTATTACGTGGAATGATTGATGATGCACCAGCAACTAATGCTGGCCACACTGGTAAGAATTAATTTGGAAGCCCAATTAGAGATGAACTGTTACATAGTTCCAGGCTAAGGAAGAAAATCCAGCCATTTGTCCAGGGATATCTGAAGGTTTGGGATTGTTATCCAAAGAAGGAAATATGGTTATGCCTGGCTTTATTGTATTGTTTTCAGTGTTTCTGCTTCTCATTTGGTCTCACATGTTTACTTTCCTTCCTTTTCAGTGCAAACTGCACCACCTGCCTCGGACTGAGGTCAGCATGAGAGGCTCAGAAAGAGCTGCACCAACAGGCCAAAACTTTAATACTCAACCATTTTATGAATCTGTCTGGGTTTTGGTTCACAGCCTGTGCTTGTGTCAAAGATCTAGTGCTCTGCTAGAGAGTGCTGGACCTCTCCTCCCTTTGCTATGTTTGAGCTGCAATGTTTTCTAAAATCCAATGAAACTGTGCTTGACTCTGTCAGTCAGTGAATCTGACACTGATGTCTTCAGAGGTTGCTCCAAGCATTTTGGTCTGAATTTTCCTTCTCCTATTTACCACACAAAGTGGGTGATGCTTAGGGAGACATTTTTGGGCACCAAATCCTGGTGAACAGGTCTCAGGTTTTTGTGAGGCATCAGCTCCTCAGCTGAGGATCATCTCTTTCACCTCTTCCAATGAACAGTTTGGGTTTGCAGTTGTGATGCTGTTGATCTCCCTCAGGATGCTCACAGCTCAGCCTGCTCATGATTCAGCCTCAAATTTGTTCCAAATGTGTGACAGCCAAGTGATGGAGATGTTTAATTTGTTATTGTGGTTTTTCTAAGGGCTGTGGCTGGAGCAGCCGCCCTGTGCATACGCCTCTGCAATGTGTCACAGACCAAACCTCCCCGAATCCAAAAACCATGGGATCCCTGCCATCCCCGCAGGCGTGCTCAGAATCACCCCTGGAAGGGAGTTAAGGCTTTTGGAGATGCATGTGGTCCCTGCCAGTCAGCAAAACAGACACGTGGAGATGCAGAGGACATGGGGGGTAACTCCTCTGAGCATCGATTTGGACAAACCATAATTGCTGCTGCTCCACGTGTGTCAATCAACCAACTTGGCATCCAGGCATTTGGGTCTCCCACTTCAGTCTGTCATCCTGAGCTCTGCTCTGGGTTGATGCCACTGGTAGCAGACAGTCACAGGTTTTTTAGTGTCGTTCCAAGGTCAGCACTTCACATCCACATGGAATAGTATTAGGGAAAGCGAAAGTTTAGGAGGACAAAGCACAAGACAGATGAATATTTTGTTGTGCCAGGTCTTTACTGGTATTTTAAAGAGGCCACACTGCTGACATGGTGTCCTGAATGCACATCTAGGCACCATCTGGGCAGCCTGCTCTAATCAGCTTCTTGGTGCTTACCCACATCCCTTTCATCTCCCCTGAGCTCTTGGATGGATGAAACAGAGACAGCTGAGCCAAGACTACCTCAACAATTGACTGAGACCAAGTTTCTCATGAAAGCTGACTATTGCTTTTTGTCATGCTTTTTAAAGGCAGAGTGATTAACTTGGGTTGGCTTCCTTTTTATTTTTTTTTTTCCTTTTTGTTCCTTTTTATTCCTTTTGTTTTTTGGGGTTTTTTTCTCTTTTCCAGAGAGACTGCCCAACAAGGTCTTGGAATTGACTCAATAGAGTGTTTAGTTGCAGGGGAGTTAATATGCTTTATGGCCAGGATGAAGACATTTGAACTCATAAACAGTGAGAGTGCACTATAAATTCTAAAAACCCTAAAGATGTTTAGGGACTGTGCAACCAGTGTTAAATAAAGAGGTACATTTTTGGATATCTCCAGGCAGATACATCTAATAGCAGCAGAGGTTCCTTGTGAGATGCCTTCTCCTTCCACAAAGTTTGTTTTTGGAGCAATACAATTAGGTACATGCACTGAAAAACTTGGGAGACTTTGTGCAGTACAAGTGCCCTTATCAGAAATCTTGTAAACTGTCTCTGTTTACCAAAAACATTCCCTGGCATGAAAAATCTGTGTATTTTGTTTCCACAGAACCAGAACTGGAAAACACTCTTCTCTCCAAGCTCCTTTTGCTCTTCAGAATATTTTCCTGCAAACTAAACCTCTATGCCCCTTCGCTGCTTGAGGACACAACTGAGGGATGAGAAGCAGGAAGAAAAGTATAAATTTCCTTATAGGGAAACCAGCATTTAAATATTGGCAAATGTTTGAGTTAACATTTAATTGTTTAAATATTGACCAACCATTGCCTATAAATGTGGTAGAATTAGACCAGCTGCTGTGTGCCCAACCCAGGTGAGTGTCCTGGCTGCTCCAGCACTGCCTGGGCTGAGGTTCCTCTTTTCCATTGTGCTTCTTGCTGAAAAGCTCAGAGGTTTCTCCTCATCCCCACCTTCTTCATCCCCTCTTGGTCATCATCTTGGTCCTCTCTCTGGGCCTGGGCCATATTCAGATCTGGAAAGTGACAATTTCTTAGCTCCCTTCCAGCCCTAAGAGATGAAAGTAGTTTCATTTTCCACTTTAGCCTTTGAGAATGCTGAGCCTGATGTGGAATGATCAGGGGATGCTTGTGGAAACTGTTTATCTCATTTCATATAATTGTTCCTATGAACATTTCACTTGTGTCTGCACTAGGGAGACAGAATCCATTGGATCTATGGGTCACTTTCTAACTATGACTTGTACAAACTCACTGAACCCATTTTTCTGTCAAGAGAGCTAAGCCTATTCAATGGCACTTACCACATTTGCACTTTGCCTTCACTTGCGCACTGAGTTTCAAACTCAGATGATCAAGTTTGCTCCAATGTTATTTCAATATTGCTCTTTATTTCAGACAGGAGGCACCAAGTGCTGCTGCTGCTGTCTTTGGAGGAAGTTCAGGCTATTGCATTTGTCACGCTGCTCAGATGGACTCTCTGCCACACGCAAACACAACAGGGCAGATGATGAAAAGCATTCACAGTTCCTGAAGAAGCTTGTTATGTACTGGGACCAGCATGAACCTGAAAGTGGATATGGAGATTTATTTATTCTTCTTTCTTTTCTTGGATGGCAGGGGGGAAGATCTTTCTTTCTCTCTCTCTCTTTTTTTTTTTTTTTTTGTCCTTTTTTCTTTAAAGCTGTAAACAAAACAAGATATTCCTGTTCACCTTAGTAAATGGACGGATGTTTCCCTCGCTGTAAAAATAAGCAGCAGTCAGTGGCTGAATGTGTGGCCGTAACAAGATATATCTACATAACACATGTGTTTTCAGGCAAAAGAAGAGAGAATAAAGGCCTGGTACAAATCACAACTCCTCAGAACATCCTTCTGCTTTCTGCCACCAGCACCTCGTGCTTACACGGCGCTGCCCTTGCCAGGAGACCACCATTTCTTCACTGTGACATGCCAAAATCTAAACAATGACTATGTTCTCGTGCGCTGTGCCTGATTTCTGTCATGGAAATAACTTTGTCATTGTTTCCTCGGCTCTTCCCTTCTGGCCCCTGTTGTGGGGCAGACTGTGGGCACAGCACACGGCGGGTGCTGAGCTCGTGTGCCTTGATGCTGCCGGCAGAACAGAAATCCTCTGTCGAGTCTCACTTCACATCAGAATCCAGGGACTGTTCTGCCAGCCCTTGTGGGGAAACATATGGGCACAGAGGAGGGGTGAAGTGGTTTTTTCCTGGGATTTTTCTTTATGTAAGGAGAGTTTTGTTATATGCATGCATAAATCAGGGTCATCGTTTGGTGGTTTTTGTGTAATTGATCCCAATGGACTGCATTTGTCCCAAAAGGAAAGTATCAAATGTAAATTAAATTCATTGAGGTGTCCAGAATTGTTGTTGGAGAATGTCAGGTTTTTAAGAGAGTGTTTCAACCTACATATATTAAAATGGAATATATTATCCATCTTTCCCTCTGGTAACTTCTGACGATTGAGTCAAGTAGGTTGAGAAAAGTAGTTTAGACTAGAAACTGAACTTGTCAATAGCAAAAATTTGGGCTAAAACAATCCCAATCCAAATCCCCGGTAATTGTATTACTTGGATCTTTACCAGACTGGAAGATTTTGGTGTCCAGAACACAAAAATTAAGTTTGAAATTAGACATTTGGGTCAATATGTAGTGTAAATGCAAGACAGCTTGCCTTAAGATTATTATTCTATAACAAGGAAGAAAAGAAACTGGACTTAAGATCTTTCAAGCAACATTTATAACATGCAGTAAATATTCCTAAAATTAACTTTTTTTTCAGTTTTGAGGGTCGATATTGCTGCAGAAACCTGGAAGAAAGCAAATTGAGCACCAGTTTTTGTTAGCAGGCAAAAATAACATATTATTTCATATCCAGGATATAATTGTTCCATGTTCTTCTGGTAAACAGGTATCTGAAAATTGCACTTGATCATCTGAAGTTTACTGAGACATTGCCCCAGTGCTTGCAGGATCAATAGCTCCACTCTGGGTCATGTGCTGTGACTATGCAGAGATGAAAACTCCTCCTGGTTTCCATCCAGAGGTTCCAGAACACCTCGTGGGTGATCTCTGTGGACAGCTGAGGTGTTTGACCTTCCACACCAGCTGGCTGTGACCAGCAGTGGTCCAGACCAGTCTTGGAAAACCAAAATCTGCTCCAGAGAGGGTTCAGGGCTGCTGAGTGACCTGGCTGTCACACTCGGTGCTCCTATGTGACACCACTTGTGTTGGCACCTTTCAAGCTGTCCCTGAGGACTACAGCCTCATAATAATTTTGCTGTATTTGTTTGTAAGGTTTGCCTTGAAGGTTTAAATGACAAACAAAGTTTTGTTTCAGGCTGTGGCAGGGTGTGCAGCCCCTTGTCTCTCCGGGTGCAAAGCCTGGTCAGGAGCTGAACACACTGCCTGGAGCTCAGGGTCACATCTCCTCTCCTGCATGGAATTTATCTCACCCAGATCCTAAATTCTCTGGGAAGACAGGTCAGGGATTCAGTGGAGCTGGGTTTAGTCTGGTGGCTTTTGCACCAAGATCTCAGCAGCATCACTCTCTCCCAGCTGCACAAAAAGTATCCAAAGCATATAATGTGGTATTTTGGGCTTTTTTCATCCCTTAATTGTCTTATTTTATCTAAATGCAGTGTCATTAATTTCTGACACCTGCTCAAGTTGTTTGGTCCATCCACAAAATACCAAAAACTCTTTGAATCCCTGGATGCACATGTCTATCCCCCATGCTGTCCTCATTATACCTCTGCTGTAGATAATACTCTTTTCCACAAGAAATAATATTATATGACATTTAATCAGCTTGAATGCCTAATTACATTTATTGATCTAATTAGTTGTTATTGTCTTTAGAATATTGGCTTCTTCAGAATATTGACTTCATCAAAGGTCACATTTAGGGACTGTATCTGTTCCTTATTCCTTTCTCACAGTATGTGACAACTTTCCATATTTCATAAGTTTTGGTGTTCCTGAGGTACTTCATGTTCAGAGGATGCTATCAGCATATTTTATTTACCAGAGAAACAGATTATTAAGGACACTGAGCAGATAATTTATTGCCTGGGGGAAAGTCTTGACAAGAGAAACTGAGTTTGAGAAAAGGAGAGAGGAGTTATTAATCTCCCAGGTGTGTTTTGTTCTAGGAAAGCTTTGACAAAAACACTCCTCAGAGGGTACCTCTCTCCAGCAGTGATAAACTATATTTTCTAATTGAGCAGCTTTATGTTTAGTACCATGTGGAGAAACAACCTTCTTTTGGCAATGGTGATCATGTCTAGAAACTTATTATTCCTGGTGAATGGGGTCAGAAATATAACCATAGTAATAGCTATCAAAATATTCACAGTAGTACCCTCAGATAGCTGGGCTGCCTTCTGGTACTTCTCTAAAAGAGATTTGCTGAGACCTCAGTGAGGAAAAAAAATGCAATTTTGTTCTTGTTGTGCTCCAAATTTCAACTTGCACAAATGTGGGAGAGTCACAGGCTTCCATTAACTCTCGTAACTGTGAAATTCTGGTGCCAGAGACAGCTTGGTGATGCAGAAAATATCTCAACTCCTCAGGAAAAGAGGCAAAGGGAAAAAAAAAACACCAACCACTTGCAAAAAGATGTTTTGTTTATGAGGCAAACAGAAGGGGGAAATGCTCTTCATCTTATCAAGCTGACACCTTAGTCTAATAATTTGAAGATAAACAATTTTGAGCATTTTCATAGGCAAGTCAATAAAATGATGAGAGATAATGTTTTCTTTGTGAGGCATAAAATGCAGACTTCCTGTAAAAAACTTAACTATGTAAATTCTCCCTTTGCATTCCTCCAGGTTTTTGGGGATTTTCTAAAGAAAAGAAGCTGTAAGTGACAGAACCCTTAGCAAAACCCCAAAGATTTTTGGCTTTTGTTTTTCCTTTTCAACTAATACTGAGGCCTTGAAGAATACATTTTCAGGACTTTGGGCTGTTGAATATCCAGCCTTAGGACTGTGGGTATATTTTGGTGTCTACAGAATTTGCCATGATTTGCCACTGTCACCTTCTTTTTCCACAATTTCTGGTGTTTGCTGTGTTGTCACCCTTGTGACCATGGCTGAAAATACATTTCTGATACTGCCTGTGGGTCCCTGAGCCAGTTGCTCCTCTTGATGGATTGATTAATGGGAAATCCCCCATTCCTTCCTGTTTCAAAGCACAAATATCGTTAAATATTATAATTAAAATTTTAAAATAGCATCTTTCTGTATGTTTTGCAAGGTTTCTAGGTTTTAATAACGCAAAAATATTTTGTCTCTGATCAGTGCTGTCTATTTTAGGCCTGTGACTTTTACAATATATTGGGCATTTCCAAGAGCCAATATTTGGAGCAATCATCAAACAAACAACTTAGAAGCTGGATGGGTTGTCCCTTTCCCTTCCTGATCTCAGGGAAGACGCCATGCCACGAAATGCCATGTTGAGGTAGCCATGGCATCTTGCAAAAGGACCTGGATAACAGCACAAGGGATGTGGGTCCTGTGCTTCGTGCAGAGAGCTGGAGAGAGGAAAGATTTTGGTGAGTGGAAATGTTAAAAAGTCCTGTGAGCAACATAACACTGTAATAATGAGATACATAGCTGTAGTTCTGAGGACTTTTTTGAGTAGGCTGCTTTCCTATGTGCTTTTTTACCCACCTTTCTGTGTGTGAGCCCCTCAGGGAAGGGATTCTGTCAGTGCCTGGGCAGTTTTCGTGTGGTTGGGAAGCCACTGTGGTCAAAATTTCCCTGAACGTGGAGGCAGAAAGTGGGGCTGAATCAGGAAAATTGAATTTCATGCTCATAGTGTCAGACACCATAGCTGAGCATTCCCCAGTCTTGCTCCACCATAATGAGTGCAGCCCTCAAAAAGAGAAAAATTACATCTGATCAACTTTTTCCTTTGAAACAGTAAGCTACCAAAAGATACCCTTTTCTTTGTTTTGTGTTGTTTGGGGGGTAACTATTGCCACACCAGGCTGAAGGTATTAAACATTTCCTGTTCTTCCTGCTACCTCTGTGACCACATCCAAATGCCCAGGAAAATTTATCAAGCTGGAGGCATTTTGCTGTCAGTTTCACATCCTAAAAAACGAGTTGAGAGTAGACTTAACCCAGCTGTTTTCTGGGTACTTTGCTATGTAGTCTGACGGTGGTAGAACAGTTGCAGATGCACAGTGTAATTATATCTGTATGATCCTAATTATTTTACCAGCTGCCATTACTTTAGATTTTTCCAAGAATGAGTAGTTTGAGAGCAAGTTGTGGAATGAGCTATTTTGCCTTTGTGAGATGGTGAATTTATAACCAGACTGGGGACTGCTTTGGATTCTTATCAAATTGTTCAAGATTTATAGCATATTATTTCCTCTGCAAATGGATTTCTAACATACAATTTGTTTATGTTGTAATCCCACCAGTTTTTTGAAAGGAACCTTTAAAATGAGAAACTGCCTTTGAAGTAGAAACTGAAAGCAGCCAGCTCAGCAGTTTAAGGGGGCAGAACCGATGAAAGTTTCTGTAAATTATTATTTGAGGAGTGCTGTGCTCCTATCTGTGGTCTGTTGGAGTCACTGTCAGTTGAGTCACCTAATGGAACTCAGATGGGACAAAGGACATTATCCCCAGGGCCCCAGTGCAGAGGTATTCCACATCCAGACAGAGGTGTTCCAAAAGACTGAGGAGGCAAATGCAGCCACAGATGCTCCAGGGAGATGAGCCTTAACAAGTGAGAAGTGTTGGTCAGTAAGTGTAAAATCAAGGGTTTGGGTAAAGCAGTGCCTGGTGCTCACTCTGTGTGCCCAGGCTGCTCCTCTGGCCATCACTCATTGGCACTGTGCAGAGTGGGGAGGAGAGCAATGTGGCTTTAATGTCAAAGAATTGACGTGGGGACAATTGTTTGTGGGGTACAGATCACTGTAATCTGGTGATTACACGGAGTTAAGGCATTTCCCTCTCCTGCATCCCCTTTCAGGAAAGCCTGAAGGCTGGTGTTGAAATCCACCCCCACTCACAGCAGTGGCTACATCCAGACACTGCTGAGTAAAAAAAAATGAACTCACCTGAGTGCCTTGTAATCCTTATAGGATTGTAACTGTGGGAGAAAAATGAAATAAAAATTATAGGAGTTCACAAGACACATTCAAAGAACATCTGCCAAAACTCAAATAATCATAAAATGGGAAAAAACCCTTGAAATTGAAAGCAAGTGGATGAGTGTCAACACCATGGACCAGGTTTTTTTTGTTGTTTGTTTGTTTTTTGGGTTTTTTTTGTTTTCCTCTGGAGTATGACTCTTTCTTCCTTAGTCCATGTGATTGTAATGCAACAGTAAGAAACATTTCCAAAACTCATGCAAAATGGGACATTCAAAAGCTGAGAGGATGGGAAAATGAAGAAAAATTTATTTAAATCTGGTGAAATACTGATAGCCCAATTCAAGTGTATTCAATCTGAGTGGACAGAGAGGACAATGTTTCCCTTCTTATCTGCCTCACCTCAGAGCCACCAATCCCAGGGGAAATAGCTGAGCTTACAATTAAAACATTTTCTGGGGGATGCCATTTTATGTCAATCACTCAATGGTTTTCGATGTTTGTTTTTTGTATGATTAATATTCCTAAGCCAAGGCTTTGCTCTCTGTTGGAAAAAAAGCTTATCACATGAAAATATAGAAGAACATAGAGAAATGCCAAAAGACCATCAAAAGAAAGTGCTAGAAGTTTGAAATGTAACACAGTGGAATCACATCCTTCAAGGAATTGGTGAAATGAATGCTCTGGTAGCATTGCTTCATGTGGGAACCTAATTCTCACCAAAACACTCCAACCAGAAGAAACCATGATCACAACAGAAGAAATAGGAATTTTGTGCTAGCAAAAATGATTTTAGAGAGATGGAGAAAGAAAATAACAAGGTCAGTACATATTTATTGTTTCATGGGAGTTTCTTGTCATTTCCCCTCAAAATATTATGGGACTATGATCTAAAACGGAGAGCAGTGGTGTGCTTTGTATCTGTTTGCAGCTCACAGGCAGCTCTTCCTTCAGTTTTCTGAAATAAAAGTAAACTATATGAACCATTTTCAAGTGGGGAGCTTTCAAAAGTGCTTTGCTTGTGCACATACCATGGGGCAAACCAACTTTGTACCACAAAGCTGACACTTTGGTTCCAAAGGGTCAGTCACAGCACAAATAGTTTCAGCAATAAAATGCTGTCAAAACCACAAATCTCAGAAAACAGAGTGTGTGTGCTGTGAGCCTGTTTCTCTGGGCAGTGAATGGGGTGCAAAGACACCTGGAGTTACACACAGGATCCATGACTAAGAGCTGTGTGCAGAATGGTGCTTCACAACCATTTCGTTTTTCACATGCATCACGCTGAAATAGCTTCTCAGAGCATTGCTCAGTCCTGCTCCCCAAAATGCTGTTTGCTGAGCGGAGAACCCAGGCCCCAGAACTCAGGAAATAAAGCCTGGATTGTTTCTGTCTGCTCCAGCAGCCGCTGCTCCTCGTTCTCATTTCCCCTCCGCTCTCTCCCGCTCCCATTGCTCCTGTTGTTTCAGCTGCTGCTCCTTTCCCCTTTCATCTTGTTGCTCCCTGCCAGACTGAGGGTCCAGGTTCACATTCCCAGGGGATGGGGGCAGCTTTCCCGAGGTTTGCAGGCACTGCTGAGAGGAAAAGGCCATTGCAGTGTTTTATCTCCCGTGATTCCTCTTCCTTTCTAGCGCAGAGCCCACCTCTCCTCCTGGGTGCAGCTCCCAGCCTCGGGATATTCCCCAGTGCATTCTGTCCTGCTGAGGATCCCCCTGTCCAGGGAGGCTGACCTGGAGGCTCTCCCCTTCCTGGGGCTGGAGCTAGTGTGTCCAGAGGGAGCAGAGGAGCAGGGATAAGGGGTTTGAATAGCAAGGATGCTATAGCAGAAGTCACCAGCAGCTGGACACATTTTGCACCCCTGCCCAAACCTTCCTCTTCAGGCTCATCCCTGGTCAGGCTGCTCCCCACCATCCCTTTGACCAAATTTATACGACTGTAACCATGAAAAAACCCATATAAGCCATGCTTGAGTTCATGGTTCATGTGTGTCCTTCTGCATGTAGTTCCACAGGCTTTCCAGCCAACTTTTCAGCCAACAGCAGCAGCTGGTGTTGTCAGGTCACTGACAGCAATGCACTTTGCTGGTGCTCAGAAGGCCCCACAGGACAGCAAAATGTGGAAAGGGTTTTCTCTTCTTCTCAGGCAGAAGGACCAGGTGTAAACTCTCCAGATCAGCATCAAGGAATGCCCACTGTGCAGGTGATTTTCATACGGAGAGTAAAAACTAAAATATATATTGGTTATTGCTCACTATTTACAAATGAGGGAATGCATTGTCTCTGACTTTCCTAATTTATTTTATTATTATCAATGTGATGAAACTGACAAAATTGTCTGTGGTACTTGGACAAAACTTTCCTTTGCTTCACTCCATTACTCTTTCTTTTATCTTTTTTTTTAAACCCCAATATGCTTATTACCCCATTTTTGTTATATCATCAAACAGGTAAACATAGAAATATCAGCTAATCAATTCAGAGGGTTTTTTCATTAAAACTGATGACTATGAGTTCTGAAGAAAGTTTTCAATGGAAATCAATGATGCACAGAGCATTTGTTATATTATGACAAATGATCTCTGTGGTTAGGAAAGATGAAGACTTATTTCATACCAGGGAAACTATGTAAAAACTTGTAAAAAAAAAGGACATAAATAAATGGCAAGGTGTGCAGTGGTTTTTTTCCAGAAGGACTGAGCCAAACGTGAGTAAATCCAAGTATTTTTCATTGGTACATTCACTAAATGGGTAAAAATCTAAAACAGTACTAAAAAATATTGACAACCTAGTGAGTGCATTAGTGGAAATTGTGACACTGAAAAACAAAGTTAAAATCAAACTCATAAATTTCCTTTTTGAAAATTTCCTTTTTGCTCAAGGTAGCTAACAAATACAGACACAACTGTGGGCCTTGCTTGGTGTTGTTCAAACATAAATGGAAAAAGAACACTTCTGGTTTAGGCTGTTTGGCAGAAGTATGAGAGATGTCTGTGTGGGAAACCAAATAGAGAAATTGACCAAATTGAAGGTAAGGAGAAATAAATATTAGCAGAAAAATAAAATGAAAGGCCAAGTAAAAGCTGGCTGTGAATGCAAAACAGCACCTTGAATGAAGTTCCAGTTCTCATCTGTGATTTATTGATACGGTCTCCGGGCACTTGTGGTTTATTTAAACAGGAAAAGAAGTTGCTATGTACAAGTGCCATCGCTACTCAGCAACCTGTGGCGTTTCTGGGCACTGTGATGACTTCTGAAAGCAGATTTACCACTCTGCAATTAGTGGCTTCTGGTTGTGGCCATATCCACTGTTGACAATCCCTGCCTCTGATTCCCTTCCTGATACACTTCATTGCTATAAATCAAATTGTGCTGTTTGCTGAAGGACATGGAGGAATGATTGGTGGTATGAGGGCGAAAGGTTTCTTTGCTGATCTCTCTTGGGGATCAGACGTGCAGGGCTTGAATAGCTGAGTAACCTGACCTGCAATTTTAGGGGACATTGTGGAAGAACTTGTGCACTCTTAAAATCAACAGCTATTATTCAACCAAGATAATGAACCATGGGAATTAATTCAGTGGCTGTCAGCTGGAAAGACTAAGAACAGAAGAGCAGATATTTACAACCCATCCCACAGAGAATTAGAGGGTGCTTGTGTGTCCTTGAGAATGTAGCACTGAGACTCGGGGTCTCAGCTCTGTGTGTATCTTTGTGAGGGCTTGCCAACCCTACAACGTTAAGGAATTTAACATTGAGATAGATTATAGATGTTCAATGAGTGTTGGGACGTCTGTGTAACCTAAAACTCCTCAAGAGAAAGGAAAACTCAATGAATTGAGGCCCTTGGAATTCAGCATCCGTCAGGAGCAGGGGAGGGAGAGCACTGAGGTGTCATCAAAGGCAGATCTGAATTGCTTCAAAGGCATCCTCATTGCCAGCCCTTGGGTAATAATCACTTTCTTTAGTGCTCTCCTCCGGATGTGCATCTCCTTTCTACAGTCCTTAAATCTCGAATAACTGTTGACTTTTGTGAAACACTTGTTTACTGCACTTTCCTCCAGGGGTGAAGGGTGCCCTGTGGTGATTCTCCTGATGCTGTAGCTGGGGCAGAGCAGCTCCCAGATTCCTGAACATGCCCTGCTCTCCAGCGCCAGCTCATCAAGGAGCAAGTGACGTTCAGTGACCAGTGGTGTCCCTCAGGGTCAGCTGGCACCAGTGTGGTTCAACACGTCCATCAGTGACACAGACAGAGGCATCAGGCACCCTCAGCAGGGTGGCAGGGGACACCAAGCTGAGGGACAGTGACACCCCTGAGGGATGGGGCATCCAGAGGGACCTGGACACACCCCAGGAGTGTCCCATGGGAATCTCAGGAGGTTCAACAAGGCCAGGGGCTGCTGCTGCCCCTGGATCAGGCTGGGGATGAGCAGCTGGAGCAGCCCTGGGAGCAGGCCTGGGGGTGCAGTGGGTGAGCTGAGACCCCAAACCCTGAGCTGGGCTGAGACCCCAAACCCTGAGCTGGGCTGAGACCCCAAACCCTGAGCTGGGCTGAGACCCCAAACCCTGAGCTGAGCTGAGACCCCAAACCCTGAGCTGGGCTGAGAGCTGAGCTGAGAGCTGCCCCAGCCCTGGGCAGCACAGCAAGGAGCTGCAGCTCTGCAGCCAGGCCAGAGGAGCTCCAGCAGGAGCAGAGGATGGAGCAGCTCTGCTGGCAGAGCTGGCATTGCTCAGCCTGCAGAGGAGAAGCTCTGGGGTGACCTCAGTGTGGCCTTCAGTGCCTGAAGGAGCTGCAGGAAACATGGAGAGAGACTATTGACAGGGGATGGAGGGACAGGACACAGGGAATGGCTGCAAACTGCCAGAGGGCAGGGATGGATGGATATTGGGAAGGAATTGTGCCCTGGGAGGGTGGGCAGGCCCTGGCACAGGGTGACAGAGAAGCTGTGACTGCCCCTGGATCCCTGCAAGTGTCCAAGGCCAGGCTGGACACTGGGGCTTGGAGCAGCCTGGGACAGTGGGAGGTGTCCCTGCCAGGGCAGGGGTGGCACTGGATGGGCTTTTAGACCCTTCCAGCCCAAACCATTCCATGATTTGTGATCTATCTACCCAATCTTGTCTTGTGCCACCAAAATGTGCAGCTGAAATGCCCCTCGTGTATGACAATGACTTTCATGAAAGGTGTTAATTGTGGTTTTGCACCATGCTGTTATGCTAGCTTGACTACAAGAACAATGTCCGTAATTGAGATTTCATTCAATGATATGGATTTTGTTTTCAATGAGATATAAATAAAAAATGAAATTGACAGACAAATAAAACTCTAGGTAAAAATGTGTTGTCAATGGGAATGAGTCAGGTGCCTAATTCTTTGTCTCCAATACTAATTGAGACACCTCTGAGTGTCAAGAGACATTTGTTTGAGGCTGTCAAACATGAAACAGGACCCACGAGGCACCCACCCTCTTTGGATCATCTCTTGGAGTACAGCTGAGATATTTGTGGGTGTACTTTGAACATCTGCAGATATTGGAGGCCTATTCCCATTAATTCCATGATAACGAATTGTGAGAAGATATTAATGTCTACTGATTAGTAAATATGTTCCTTTTATTAAAAAGATTTGTAAATTGAAATAATTATCTCTACAATAATTACAAGTCAGAGTGGCAGGCATGTGATGATGTGGAAAAACTCTGAAAAGCTGCAGATTGCAGCTAAAAGACAAGCATTCAGTGCATAAGTACAATAAAAATTACATAGCTTTTCCTTTGGATGCAACACCACATGGAGATTGTGATCATGACCTTTCATTTCTTCAGCTCAAAAGTAAATTCATGGTGTTTTGTCTCCAGATCTTCCTGAGCCTTGGCCTTTCCCAAGATATTATGTCTAGGAAACATTTCAAATAAATTATTTAGAATTTCAGTCGTTCCTTTCAAGTTATGAGGTTTTTTTAGAACTTTGATTGTTCTTTTTTCTCTCCCTTCTTGAAGTTCTGCACAAAATTCCAAAGGAGATCATCCAGTAGAGCAGCAGGCCTATTTCACTTCTTTTTCAGAATGCAAGCTGGTTTTAGATGTCCCATGATAGTGTTATCTCTTTTTTGTTACAAAATGTTAAACTTATGGGGCACCATGCAATCCCCCACTCCTTTATCTCCAGCCACAAACCCTGTCCCTCTATTTGTGAAGGTTGTTCTGTCCTGCCAGAGACAAGTAAATCTCTCATCCTTCCTATTTTTGCCTTCAAGATGCAAAAATAATTTTCACTTTGCTCTTCTTAACAAAGTTATTTGAGGATTATTTTGTGCAGATCTAATATGCATAATTCATATCTTCATCCATTTTCTTTAGGAAAATACTGGCAACCAAGTGAAAATAACCACAGTCAAATTATTAAAACATTGAAAACCCCATGTAAAAACTTACTTGAGAGATTCTTTCAGTTTAAGAGGTAGAACAAATAAATACCCAACAGGATCCATGTCTCTGAAAGTTTATGAGAAGTTCATAGTATTTTATTCTAGAGTCTGTTCAGAATGTTATATGAAATGGCACAAAATGCTACAATTAAGCCATTATATTTTCTAAGAGTAACAAGATTCATGGAATCCTGACAAAAGCTGGTTTATTTGATTTGTCTTGGTTTCCTCCAGACAAATCTGTTGCCTGTTTATCAATGTGGTTGGTTTTTTTTGTTTTCTTTTTTTTTTCCCTGGCAGCTGGGTGGTACCAGTAGTATGGCTATTTAATCTGATGCCTTTTTTTTTCTGTCCCACTCTTCCATTTTCATCAGTTATGTTTGCCCTTTTCACCTCTTCTGGTTCTTCACACACAGACTGTGGATTTTCTGAGAAATATATATTCCGAAGGCTCCTCTTCCAATTCTCTCAGCTCCCTCAGGAAACAGTCATCAGACTCAAATTGCTTGAAATCATTAAATTACCTTTATGCTCTGTTATCCCAAGGTAATGTCTAGCCTCCTTGTCCTGTGTGTTGATCAGTCTGCACAATGTTAGGTGGTCCAAGTTTAACTATTTAGAGTACATTCAAATGAAAATGCTTTAACATTGCCAACAAATCCACTTTGGGTTGGAGTGCAAGTACTGTAGCCCAAATAATTGTGTTTAAATGAGAAAAACTTAACTCCTTCATAGGGCTTCGTTCTTGAAAATGGGTTATCAAAACAGATTAAAAGACGTTCACAATAGGTTACTTAAACACTACTTTGGCCAACATTAGCTGACTAAAGAGGGAACTCAAAAGGAGAAATTAAAACTAATAGACTTGGGCTCCCATCACCAGACCAGCTAGTGGAAAGACAATACTGACAGTAAACAGAAAAAAGGATTACACAGAAGACAAGCCAAGAGTCTCATTTTGCCATGATAAGGAGTTTTTACCTGCAGATGAAGAAATTGTTGATATAAGTTCACAGTGGTAGATCCCTCACCCGAGCTGGTAACAGGATGGGGCAGCAAAGCTGGAGGTGTTGAACAGGACTCTGCTGAAATCTCTTCTATGTGAGTCTCAGGAAATGGGGAGGCATTTTAGGAGGAGAAGAATTTGCACAGCTCCAAAAAGTCCTGCAAAAGGAGCAAAGATCACTGCAAAGAGAGCACCATATCTCACCAGCAGTAAATGACATAATTCCTACCCTGAATGGTTCTATTGTGTTTCTGAGGCTTGAGCTCATCAAAGGACATCACCAACTGCAACAGACTTCTGCTTTCTATCTGCCAAAAGTTTCAGCACACACTGGTCTGAGATGGTATGAAAAGCTAACATCTGGAGTTTATTCAGCCACAGAATTTTTTATAAGATAAGCTTTCACTGTTTTAGTACACCTCCAGTATCTTCAATGGCACTGATGAATTCACAGAACATGACATAATCCATAAAGTCATGCTTCACTGTCCTGGACAAAAAATTCCCCTCAGAGTAAAGAGAAAAGCTTCTTGAACAAAGCCATCCTTTAATTTTTGGTCATATTTCTTCACCCAGGATCACTTTTTAACCTGAAGAAGGTAACAGCAACTGACACAGCAGTGGCTCCCAGAGGGCCAAGGCAAGGCCACGTTCTTCTCATGGCTGATCTGTAGACATCAAGATGTTTCATCATTAATGCCTCTTTTAAGGCAACTTGATATTCATCCTTCACTGGATCTCTAAGGCTGAGAAACATCTCTAAGATCATTAAATAAACCCATTAAACCAGCCCTGCCATGTTTGCTACTAAACCATGTCCCCAGGTGTGATATCCACTCTTCTTTTAACACTTCCAGGGACTGTGATTCCACCACTGCCCTGGGCAGCTCATTTCAGTGCCTGACCACCCTCTCAGTGAGGACAGCATGAACTCCCCTGGCCCAGCCTGAGGCTGTTCCCTCTCCTGCTGTCCCTGTTCCCTGGAGCACAGCCTGACCCCCTGGCTGTCCCCTCCTGGCAGGAGCTGTGCAGAGCCACAAGGTCCCCCTGAGCCTCCTTTGCTCCAGCCTGAGCTCCTTTCCCAGCTCCCTCAGCAGCTCCTGGTGCTCCAGACCCTTCCCAGCTCCGTTCCCTTCCCTGGACACTCTCCAGCCCTGCAGTGTCCCTCCTGAACTGAGTGGACCAGCACTGGACACAGCACTCGAGGTGTGGCCTCAGCAGTGCCCAGCACAGGATGGTCACTGCCCTGCTCCTGCTGCCACACCATGGCTGGCACAGCCCAGGGGCCACTGGCCTTCTTGGCCTCCTGGGCACCCCTGGACACGCCTGGGCACCCCTGGGCTCATGTCCAGCTGCTGATAGCAGCACCCCAGGGCTTTTCCAGCCCCTCTGTCCCAGCCTGCACCTGCAGGGCTTCTTGTGATCTAAGGACAGCACCTGGCACTTGGTCTTGTGCCTCACTGGTCACACTCCCTCCCTCAAACAGTGCTGTGCCACCCCCTGGATTAAATACAGCAATAAGTGCACTGAAAGTTGGATGCTCTTGAGGGGAAAGACATTAAAATTCTATCAGACAACATTTGCCATTAAATATTTACCTGCTTTGCACAAGAGGTGTACCCAACCTTGCTTTAATTAATTTGTTTCCTGCTTGGGCAGTGGCTATGCAAGCACAGATTATTCAGCAAAGAATCTGCCAGGTGTCTCAGGGACATTTTGCAACCTGTGTTAACTGAGAACTATCCTAATAAATTTAAAATTAAGGTTACGTTGTTATGCTGTTAGCTACAATCAAAGTAAAAGTAAAGTAATACAAGCTTTGGTCTCTTCAGTGTGGGTAGATAACAGCACTTTTGATCAGATTTGTGCACAAGACTGGCCACTATCAATGACACAAGGAAGTTTAGCTCATCAGAAGCAAAGAAATTATACTCTGGAGTAGGTGGGATATTCAGATCATTCACAAGATGAGCGAAATAAAATTATTTCTTTAAAAAAATTGAGTATTTACAAAAGAAGGCGTGACAATAAGGCCATAGTAATGACAGTGATATGAGTTCTGTTAAAAAATCTTGCTCTGAGAAATTTAAGGAATTCACCCATTTATCTCATCAAAGAGAAATTTAGAAGGCAGGTTGCCTTTGGCCTATAATTAATGTCTGTAAGTTCTTATGTAAGCTTTCAAGTGCATAATAATATCCCATAGTTAAAAAGGGAAGATAGAGATAAATTAAATGAAAAGGGTACTTCTCTAGTCTTTTTGCAGAGATTTTTGTGTGACTGATTTTCACCACTGAAGTGTGATGCCATGGCTTTTGGCAGACTCTCTGTCATTTGGGATGTGCAGCCTAAGGTGGATGTTTTCCAGAGTACATTTGTTTAGCCTAACCACATGTCATGTACTCTGTGTCTAAATCACTCAGGTTACTCTTCAGCCACAAGGGCTTTGTTTGTGTGCCTTGATGGCTGCATGAGAGAGGAGTAATGCTGTTCTCCTTTGAAAGCTGAAAATATGCAGGGTGGCACCATGACCTTGGAAACTCAGAAAAATCATTACCATCCGCCACTATCTGTGGTAATGCACGAGATAAATGGATGAAATGCAGGAAGCTTGTGCTTCAAGGGCTTCAGCTGAGCACACCTAGGATTGCCAGAGGCTATTATGTGGACTACTTATCTTGTCACTTAATGTTCTTTTGATCATGTCACCGTGTTGAAGCTGCAAATGTCTGTGTCTTGCACAGGCATCGAGAGTCATTCAAGGACCATGAGCAGCCTGACACCCAAGATTTAGAGTTGTCAGATTCAGCCACTTATTAGAGACAGAAATGGTGATGGGAGATTTAATTAATGGGAGTGTTTTCCAGAGATGATGCACTCTCAGCTGTAGTACCATACACGACTGCAGGGGGAATTTTCTCTCATGCTTCCTAACACTTGCCTGCATTAATGTGGCTGTCTGACCTTCACCCTATTTCTTTTCAGCCCCAAGGGTCTGACCCAACAGTGTGCCAAATATTCAAATTGTTTCCAAACTGAGAATTAACATGAGGACACCATTGTTAGAACTTGCTGAAAGGTGTGTGATGCTCAAAATTATCAATGTTTGTTATTCCGCATCAGGATGGGTTCTGGCTGACAGCGTGAGAAGGATAAAGTACCAGTTCAGAAACATTACTTTTAGGTCCCTTTTCTTTTTAATTTCCCTCTCCTCTCCTTTTTCCTTTTTCCTTTTTCCCCTTCCCTTCCCTTCCCTTCCCTTCCCTTCCCTTCCCTTCCCTTCCCTTCCCTTCCCTTCCCTTCCCTTCCCTTCCCTTCCCTTCCCTTCCCTTTCCTTCCTTTCCTTCCCTTCCTTCCTTTCCTTCCTTTCCTTCCTTCCTTTCCTTCCTTTCCTTCCTTTCCTTCCCTTCCCTTCCTTTCCCTTCCTTCCCTTCCCTTCCTTCCTTCCCTTCCCTTCCCTTCCCTTCCCTTCCCTTCCCTTGAAACATCCCCAAAACTTCTCCAAAACTTTCTGGAAACTTCCCTGAAATTTCCTTGAAACATCCCTGAAAATACTCTGAAACTTTCCTGAAACGTGCCTGAAACTTGCCTGGAACTTATTTCCATTCCCTGAAACTTCCCTGAACCTTCCCTTCCATGAAAATTCCCTGCAAGTTCTGTGAAATATCTCCACCCCTCCCCTCCCCTCTCCTTCCTTCCTTCCTTCCTTCCTTCCTTCCTTCCCTCCTCCCTCCCCTCCCTTCCTTCCTTCCTTCCTTCCTTCCTTCCTTCCTTCCTTCCTTCCTTCCTTCCTTCCTTCCTTCCTTCCTTCCTTCCTTCCTTCCTTCCTTCCTTCCTTCCTTCCTTCCTTCCTTCCTTCCTGTTACATCTATTTGCAAAGTCACATTTCACCATGCTGACGGTGTTCCAGGCCTTGTGGAATTGATACACCACCAGGAGCACCTCTGCTGCCTGGAGTAATTTTCATTCTCTTTGATATACATGGAATCAGCTGTTCTTACACTATTTACAATCTCACAGATTTTGGTCCCACAGATCAAAATGTCATAGATTTTGGCTAAGGAGAAGTCAGGTGGGGTTCAGTGGGTTCAGAGCCTACAAGAGGAAAGGTGTGGCTGCTCTGGCCAGCTGAGCTGACAGGAAACTGCTGAGCCACAGAAACACTTCTGCTGATTTCCAGTTTGGGTTTACAATCACGCTCTCCTTTCCTTTCTTCCCGCTTTCCTCATCCAAACAGAAACATGGCTCAGAATTATTCAGGTCAGGCATTTTGGAGGAGCTTCAGCTTCACGTGGAGCTTGATTTCCTGGGTGGAATTCCATCAGGCATGGATGTGTCTCAGGTGTGTCCATGCACACTTCAGCAGGCTGGTTTTGTACACTATGACCATTAAGAAAGCAGATGCAATAAGGCAGCTGCCTGCACTGGTACCACATTTTTGCATGGCATCATCAAGCCCATGCTGGTTTTGAATGGTTCATCTCCAGAACCTCTCTACCACAAGGTGTGAACCCAAGGAATGCATGATTGTTTTCAAACAGACATGTATCTCATTGTTTTATCACTTTTCCACCTCTGTTTAGTGACTTTCAGTCCTCTTTGACTTTTCCTCTACTTGTTCAAACACTGAATGTTCGTAGATGTTTTAACTTGTTATTTTATTTATGGATAAATAGTGTTTAATTCCAGCTGGCATTTCTTTTTCAAAAGCAAAGCATAAAAGCACACAGAAAATCCTGCTTTTCTGCAGAGACTGACTGATGGAAAATCACATTTAAGCCCTGATTAGCAGCACCCTGTGCTGGTTGTTTCTGGATGGCTATTTTAATAGCATGTGTCCATGGTGTATCTCATCTCAAAGAATCGGTCATGGCCATCTCCCTGCATAAATGTCAAAACCTGAAGGGCCAGGGGACTGAAATGCCACTGGTAATCCTTGCTGGTGATTTTCATGGTGCTGATGATGTTGTAGCACTGCCCTCTACCATGCAGCTCTTGCCTCAAAATTAGGAAACAATTTCCATCTGCAGCTCTGGAGAAACTAAATTTCTGCCCTAGATTTAGAACAGGCCCTGGCATTTTGCTGTAATCTGCAAGCTCACCATGCTGTGTGTTTTAACTGTTTGTTTTTGTTTCCACTAGGACTGAATTAGACAAAGGATGATAACAAGAAGAAATGGTTTGAAAGGACAAGAAGCAGTGGTTTAATAGCACGTGTGGTGGCAGATGGTACTGATTACAGGTACATGCTGGGTAGAGCAGGATGTGAGTCATCGTTGTTTACGTGAGTGAAACTGGAGTATCAAAAGCAACATTTACAGAAATATCCAGTGGATCAATCAGCAAATTTAGATCGTGCAAAATATAGATTTATAGACTACAATTGGAATTCCATCATCGAAAAACAGAGGGAAAGCTAATTCAAGGATAAACAAGGAATACACAGTTATTGTACCACAGACAGCCACATTAGACAGGGGAGACCAATGGAAGAGGGCTGACAGTGGGCTTTATTCTGAGGTGGAGAGGTCAGTCCTGCAGCAAACCTGAGGGATTGGTTAGGTCAGGAGGAGAGGCTGGACACACAACAGACTCACCTCCCTGTCCCAGGGACACAGCCCCAGCCTGTGAGCTGAGGTAGTGGCAGCAGTGGAAATGAAGCGTGAAATTAAGCCACAAAAGGTCAAACAGAATTCTCATTTCAATCATCACAGACTAGTTTTATGGCCCAAGAAACAGGACCTTAAAGGCCTTCAGCTACATTTTTAAGAGGTAGACAAATCTCCGAGTGTGTTTCTCCCACCAAGTCCCCAACAGTGTAATGAAAACAGTCCTTATTAAAATAAAGCACTTGAAGTATGTTGTCAGAACATATATGAATCAAGGGGTAAGGCTTCGTGGAAGAACGTGGAACATAAATGTTAAATTCCCCTCAGCTGAAGTAGAGGAAGAATGTATACAAAAGAAAATCACAAAGAGTGAAAAGTGTTTTTACATTGCTGGCCAAGGGGCAGCTGACTGGGGTTGATATCCAATATGGGAAATGATGTATTTTCACAAATAATACCTTGGAGGTTGATGAATTAATGTGTTCTTTTGCCAAAGGGTGCTTTGTGTGTGGAGCATTACAGGTCATGTATTTTTTTTTTTTGTTACTATGCATTTGAAAGTCAGTTAAACTTATTTACCTATGGATAAAACATTCACCTACACAGATTAAACTCACTTGTTAGTGTAAAATCCCTCATTGTGTGGAGGAGGTGTGACAAGATATCAGGGAATAGTTTTACCTGAAGAAAAGAGAAGAGTGGTGGATGGTTTGGATGCTGTGATTTATATTGCTGCTTTGGTGAGAGGACAGTGAATTTTGGAATGTGGATATTCCATTCTTCACCCCCTTTTGCAGCACCTGAGCTTGGCCAGGTCCACCTCCAAAGCTGAATCCTGCCTGGATTAGCTGGATAGCAGACATCCTATTGACTTCTAGAGCTATCTTCTGCCTTTCCAGCTCCTGGAAACATCTGATGGATGTTTACTTGTGAATAGAGATTCTGCTTGCTTGTAAAGCAAAGACAGGAATTAGACCCATCCCAAACTTCTCCCACGTCATCCACTCAGATTTCCATTCCTAAAAAAGGAACTCCCACACCAAACCCATGCCTCTCCATGTGTTTCTTTTAATAATCAGTCCCCAGGAGCCTTTCAGTGAGACCCCCTTTCCCACTGGAGTTAGTGAGCACATGTGCTGACTGCTCTCTGGCCACTGTTAATTTTCTATTTCAAGCAGGTTTTGTTCTTTCAGGCAGCTAAAGGATTTATCTGCCCTCATTTCAATTCCTCCCTGATTTCCAGTGTGACTGGAAGAAAGAATTCTCTGAAAATAGGAGAAATGATTGCTTAAACCAGTGTCCAGCGTGTCTGTCTCCAGGGAGCATGTCACCCTTCTTTAATTGAAATATCCATGTTATTGAAGCATTACCACCGTGTAGCTGACATTAACTAATTGGGGGTAACTAAGATATGGCACAGCTTTTCACTCCAATAGCTGCAGATTGCAAATGGCTTAGCAACTGCATGCTTTAATGGCTCAGGTCTCCATAGTATTGAAGAAATTCCCAATTTGCAGGTAACGTTTCTCAGCTGAGTGTAAATAGTGAGCAAAAACAGACAGAGCAATCAAAGGACACAAGATATGAATAATTATTAAAAACTGGTTGTACAATAATTCAAAATTTAACACACTTTGAACATTTTGCACTTTTAAGATTAAATAGTTAGACAAAAAAATGGTTAGTTATTATCCAGGATTTCGACCTGCTCCAGGAATAATGTTTCTTCTTCAATTAGCAGATTTCTAAACAAAAAATGTTCGGAATATAAAGAGTGTTTGGCTGGTTGTACAGTATAAAAAAGCCTAAGCAATACCAACTTCTTCAAAATAACATTAGTGATCAGTAAAATGCTGCATGGAAAAAGAGCTATTATTATTTATCCTGAATTAGGGGATGCAATAGAGTGGGTAATAGTTCCATGAGAATCTGACCGGATTCACTTCTAATTCCCACAGTCTGGTTCAGACTGAAATGTGGGCATTGACAACTAAAACAATGCCATGGAATAGAAAGAAGCTCTCACTGGAAGAGATAGACTTGACCATGGATATTTTAATGAGGGGCCACACTTCCATGGCAGAGATAATAATCCCCTTTCATGGGTGAGATATCTTTTATTTCGTCATGAAAGCTTCACTTGAGTATTACATTTGTCCACATTCAGCTTTGGGATCCAAGTGTGCTGTGCTGCTTTGTCACCCCCCGAGCTGTGCTGGGACTCACAAAGCAAATGTCACACTGGGGATGGCTGACTTGACATTGACAAGTGATTTCTTGGCTTTTAGGGAAAAAAAAAACCCTTCTCCACATGACAGGTCCATCACACTATAAGGCAATTGTGCTTTTTCACTCCCTGTCTTACACAGCAAGAACTCCACAGATAAAATACTGTGCAGGGCAAGAATTGAAAGAATGATATTTTCCCTGATAATATTTTTTTTTTTCCACTGTGCATTCCTTTACCTAAATACCTTATAAATTAAGAGATTTATGAATCCCTTGGGCCAACTTACTTGTTGTATGCCACCATATATATTGAGAATGCCACAAGAATATTAAATGCAATAATTTACAATGCCGTGCTGCGTAACCCTTCTCAGGTAATTAAGTCCCTGATTTTAATGCCACTGAAGTAAGTAGTATAAACTGGATTTTGTGAGCTTTTGGATCAGTACTCCTGGGAGTCAACTCCAGGGCTCAGCTTCTTGGGGAGTATAGAGGATGTAGATGAAAAATGTGCACTGTGTGAGCAAGCAATTTGACCTGAGAGTTTATCCAGATTTGTGCAATACTTTCTTAAGTCCATAATGAGAGTTATTGGGCCACAAAATTAATTAGTCTTTATCCAGACAAAGCATATCAGAGTATACCATCAGCAGTCAGCTGTTCCATGAACTGGAGATCACAAGCAGAGAGGAATGAGCACTGATTGCAGTAGTTTGCACTGAAACAATGAAGTCACAGATTAAGGCAATTATCAGTTCTGGTTCTTCTTCCTTTTCAAACAAAGTAACCTCACGCAGTTATTAGGATGCAGATGAGATCCATGGGTTTCATTGTCAGTTCTTCTCACATTTGTTGGCCTCACTGAAGCCAGGAAGATTATTATTGATTTGAATTGGCGAATCGTATCTAAATCACAGCCTTTGTTTACTGTGTTACACCCATCTGGATAAAATGAGCAAAGTTATAAAGCAAGTTCTCTGCAAAAATTCTTGTTTCATGAATGTGGAAATGGGGGAACTTCCTCAGTTAGTGTACCAGTATGAAGAGAAAATTTTGAGAGTTACTGATTTCAGATACAGGATTGCAGAGACTTGGGGACAGAGATTTGGAAGGGAGGAAACTATGGAAAGAGAAATTCAAATGGAAAATAAATACCCATTGTAGAACTTACTCATTAAAAAAAAAATCATCCTTTCAGTTTGTAATTTCAGTGATATCATTACTGCAGAATAACATCACTGTAACAATAAACAAATGTAATATGAATAAGTGCTACTTACAGGCCATTCATCCACACTACCAGTCCTGGGCAGCTCTGCAGATTTTAAAATTGCATTACTTCCTTTTGATCAGGAATACAGTCAACAAGTTTTAGGGAACAATGGATTTAAATGGGTAGCAGCAAAGTAATTGGAATGGAAGTTAAAAGACCAGTTCCTCACAATATCCTTGCAAGTTGCATCTGGTAAATTTCTTGTAAAGCTGAGAATCCAGCAATGACCATCCCTGAATACTGGCCCAAACTGAGGTCTTGTTCATACCTCCTAAATAGGCAAAACAACTTCTCTGTCATATTTTTATTCAAGGCTTACATTTTCTGTGAGGTTGTAATTCTACTCTGAAACCCACTTCAATCTCAAAATTTCTTTTTTTTTCCACTTTGAAATCTTTGTAACATTCTGGCATCAAGACACATCATAGGCTGAATGATGGATAATGCCTAAATTGCCCCCCTTATCCAAGCTGGGGTGAGCCCTGGTCTCTGAGCCTGTAAAATTATAATATGGCTTATATTCCAGTTTTTCTGTGCTGAGAATGAGTTGTTTGGCTGCAGACTGGATGTCAGGAGTGTACTAATGTCTGTATTTCATGGACAGCCAGAGGGGTTTGCAGATCTAGGAAGAGGGCATGGTTTACAAAATGCTCTGTTCTTCCCCTCACACCCATAAGAGGTTGTCAAGATAAAAATGCACAGCATCAGCTCCTGTTGCTGCAATTTAAAATCATGGAAATTGTGAAATAGAGCCTCTCGTACTTAACACCCTAATTTTACAGGTTTTGCTGTAGGAGAAGCCTTCCTTACAAACCTCTTGCAAGAGATCAAGCCCATTCTGAATTAATTTTTCCCAGAAGTGTGAGGTTTTTAAGCAGTTGCAATACCTCCCCTTGCAATGCTCATGTGCAGAGTGAGCCACACACACGTAACCAGGACCCAAGTGCTATCAATCCCAGGAATATCTCTGTTATGTATGATGATCTTGCTGCAGGTAGTAGGAAAACACTACTTTTTCACCTGATGGCACTAAATGGCTTTTTTCCAGGTGAAAATGTGTTGCTTTTGCATATCATCTCTTTAGTGCTGTCAGGTGTGACCTCTGGCAGCTCCCAGACATGGGGGTGTTTCTCATAATCCTGGAATCATGTTGAAGATGTATAAGTACATGGAATATTCATTATAGATATGATCCAAAAAGTGCTATAAATGGGGCTCTGTGCCATGTATGGATGGTTTTGTACAAGCCATGGCTGATGCAGAGTCATGATTTTTCCTACCAGCACCAAGGGCACAATTATCTGACATAAATCTGTCCAATGCCAAGGAACTAATCAATTTTTTTTATTATATTTATTACTAATGTGCAAGGAACTTTAATCTGAACTTGCAGACTCTTGTTGTTCTGGTTAGGATGAGGAGAGCACGTTCTGTTTAAAACAATCATGCACCTGTATTTTCACCTGCCTGGAGGTGAGAATTCCTGCTAAATCCTGGGTCTCAGATCCTGGAGGGAACAGCAGGACAGATAACGGTCTGATTTCACAGGTTTCCAGTTTCACCCATCATCTCCTGAGTGAATTGCTGCTCCTCAGGCTGGTGATTCTCAGCCTGACTGCTAAAGGAAGGTACTAAACTATTGCCCATTGCAGGTGGGGAATGGGAAACAACTGAGACACCCCCAGATCCCAAAAGCCTCTGCAAAGGTGAAAAATTGATTAATTGAGTTGTCTGCAATGGGATATTAAAACCTACAAATGCCTCTGGTGCTCCAGCTTTGAAGGGATTTCCATTTAGCCCTCAAACACAACAAATCCTTTAGCTCTGTGCATGCCAGGAAAGCAGGAATCATAGAATAGAATAGAATAGAATAGAATAGAATAGAATAGAACGGAATAGAATAGAATGGAATAGAATAGAATAGAATAGAATAGAATAGAATGGAATGGAATAGAATAGAATAGAATAATGGAAAAGGTTGGAAAAGACCTCCAGACACCAAAAGGATGGGTCACAGCATGCAGAAGCTCTGCTCTGCCAGGGACCATCCAGCCCACCAGGTTCTGGGGGAGGGAGGAGGAAAATGGAAACGAAGCTGTGCACAGGGAAAGTTTTCCTGTCTCCTGAGGGCACTGCAGAGGGAATTGCAGTTGCAGTTGTGGGAACAAGGCAAAGCAGCTTTGAACATGGTCTGACCTGCTGGTCCGTGAGAAACACACTCTCAGCCAATTCTTTTCAAAATGTCAGGAGGCAAATGTAAAAATTTTACAAATTGCCCCGTAAAGTTGTCAAGTGAAACTCTGGGTTGGAAAATGGCATTTTCATTCAATCTTGACTGCAAAATAAAAGCATCATAATGCTCCTAAAATGAAGTATTTCATTTTATTAGACTCTTCATTTTGGCATAATAACATGTTCCATTTACTCTGGATTGATTCCCCCCCTGCTCCCCGATTTATGATTCATGGTTTCATTTTGATGGAACAAAAGAAATATATTTATTATTTCCTCCACTCTAATTCTCACATGTTGTGTGCTTTGCAAGCTGCCATGAAAAGCCCTGGACAGCAGCTAGGTGGCATTGCTATTGTTTCATCTGGTTTTCTTGACATTCCTTTTGTTATGCAAAGATTGCATTACCTCTGTTTCCACAGATTGATGCTCGGAGCACATTTCGAGGCAATTATTTATGATGTTCCATAAACTCTTCTCTGAATCACTGCTTTCTAAGAAAAGTTGTCTGTTTTCTAGGAACAGCCTTTCTTCTCTGTACCCAAGGAGGAACATTTTATTACTTTCAGTGTTTGCAAACATGATCATCAGAACTATTAATGAATAATTCCTAATAAGACATTTCCAGCTACCCTCTTTACTGTCATCTCATCACTAAACAAGGTGGTTTAGACACAAAATATTTCAGTTATTGCATGTTTTTGCAGCAGCATTGCACATAAATCTCAATAAGAAATAATCACTACTATTTCGCACATGAACCTATTTTTAAAATTAATTCCACATGAACCTTTAATTTTAAAATTAATTATGTTCTCTGTTAAAAGGGAGCAATCACAAGCAGCCCAATGGCTTCATGTTGCTGGCTCAGTGATGCACAGAGCAATCCTGGAGCTGAAATCAGTTCAAGAGTAAAAATGCATGCTTGGTCCTGACTTCCTCGTGGTCAGATTTTCCTTTACTAAGGAATTATTTGTCTGAAGAACTGACTCTGATTGCAGTGGGACCCTCTTGGTGACTGCTAATGCTCTCAGAAGAAATTGCACAGAAAATCAACAGGCCTATTCTCCCCATCCCCTAAAAAAATCTTCTTTGAACTGTGCATGCCATCTGGCACTCTCAAGTGTAAAAACATCACCAGTTTTCCACAAAGATTTGTTGAAGGGAATCAGCCAGGCTGTGGTCCTTGAGGTTGCTCCAGAGAAATCAGCAGGTGATGGAAAAGTTCTGCTTGGGGCTAAGGGGAACTTCCACAGAAAGGTGGTTCTGGTCTAGGGGGAAATGTCTGAAAATACATCTGTACCCCCAATAGGGTCAAAAGCAGATGGAAAGGATGATCAGGAGGACACAGTTCTGCTCTGTGCTGTACAAGAACTGCTGCCTTCCAGCACCAATGCACAATAAATGGACCAGGATGGTGATGTTTTGTAGACATCCCCAAAAGTTAGAAGCCTTTTCGATGCCTAAGGTGAGTGCTGCTCCTTTCAGGGCGATGAAACAGCTGCAGTCGTTTGGCCCAACTTCCCCTGACACTGAGTGAGTTTGGAGAGCAAACGTGGCTTGTGTGTGGATGAGGTTACAGCCAGATCCACCACCAAAACCCAGGCACAGCAGGGATGATCTCACTCACATCCCCCCTCTTCCTCCTGCCTTGCACCAGATGAGAGAGAGGGAGAGAGGGAAATTCTGCCTGTCACTTTGCAGCCTCTTTTGGATTTTTTCCGCTGGTGGGCATCACTGTGGGGTTTTGCTCAAGCCTTCTGAGGAGGGATAATAACTTTGTCCCTCCCAGATCCATTTTAAAAGGATTTCCCTGCCTTTGGCACAGACAGTATGGTTCCCTATTGCAGGATTTGTTTTAACAAATCCATGCATTTGTTTCCCAGCACAATCTGCAACTAAAGCCCAACTGCACGAGTTATGAGGGAAGACAGACACTCAAAGGTACTCCTGCCCTTTGGTGGTACAGAAACAGTGCTGGGAACTAATCACAGGCCTGTCAGCCAGGCAAAGCTATGCCAAGCAGCTCTTTCAAATGTGACAAGGGGCTTGGGTGCCCACAAGTTCCTCTGTTTTTCCCAGCTCTGTCCTTTTGTCCAATAAAAGCCACATGCTTTTTGCAGCCCTCCCCAGTCCTGGATCAGCAAGGGCTTTGAGCCTGGCTCTCCATTTGGCAGAGGTTAAAGCAGCCAAAAAGCTCCTCTGCCTTATATCTAAGCCAAATTAACTCCACCATTCCCCTGCCAAAAGGCAAGTTTTCGAAGTCACTCATAAACCTTTGTTATCTGCTTTGTCCATAAAGTGACAAATCCAGCAGTTTTACAAATCTGCTGCATGTTTTAGAATGCATAATTGTATTTCTGCGTTGGTTTAAATATTGTTCTCATCTATAGCACTATGAATCAGTAAAAACCATTGAATATTTCCTACTGTCTGAATGCAGCATTTTTGTGTGTAACAGATACAGAATGTGCTGTTAAAGCAAACCTACTCTTGCTAAATATTCAGGGCAACCAAGCCTTTTTTAAAAAATTGCTTTAGAGGAGGAATGAAGGGGGCAGAAATTGAATTTTGAGTCCTAAAACACCCATGCCTAGAATTACCAGGAAAAAAAGATCAAATCGTTCTGGACTACCACAGAAAAAAGATGTTGGGTTGACTGAAAGATTTTTTCTTATCTGAGTCTTAGCAAGTAGATAAACAATTATGTAAGGATTTATCAGAGCTAGCTGGTTCCTGTGACAAAAGGAGCAGACTTGGGGTGCATCCAAATCATATTTGTGCTCCACTGCATAGAGAGGTTCAGTTAACACCCTCGGATATCTCCTGGAGAGGAGGACAGTGCTACAAAAATTGTGGGGAGGAGAGTTCATGGAAAAATTGTGTCGTGGTGAACAATCCCAAAGAACATGAAGGAAGCCTTTGATGTTGTGAACACCTTTCCTTTCAAGGGGTAGAAAATGATCCTTTGTGCCAAAACCAGAAGGTATTGGATGACTCATCAGAGTCCAGGATAACCACAAAAATTGTGAGAGTTAGCAACTAGCTTTAGAAGGGAACACACAAAAAAAGCAGCAAAATTACACCAAGTGCTTGAGCTTATTTGGATCTACTCCTGGAAGCAGATTTTAAGCCAAAGTGAATACAGTGTACTAAATCCAGCACGTACAATCTAAACCCAAAAGCTCACATGTCTGTCAAACAATATATCCTCACCAACAGACACACATGAGAAGCACAAACAAGTCTCACCAGAAACCACCATGAAAAATCTGTTCTAAAACTGTCTGTAAAGTCAAAAACCTCTTGTGTTACTTGGATTTGTCTATGCATTTGTTTAGTTTTTCCAAACCCCAAGCACATTTAGAAAGGTGGATAGTTCAGATAGATTGCAGATCATGCTCATTGGAAGCCCAGAGGCTCTCTTGGTCGATGGTGAGTTTTCTGCAGATACCAACCATGCCAGAATAAATCTGATGTCTGACATGACTCTAAGATGAAAATTAAAATTTGCATAATTTTTCTATCAGCCAAAAAGTTTGAAAAAAAAAATCTTATGCAATACTTGTATTCCCTGTGTGTTACAGCTTAAAATTTCACCCTTTTCTTCTACTAGCAGAAATATTTTTGCCAGTCATTGCAAGACTTGTCTCCCACAAGTTTGTTGTGTACTTGCCTTTTGAAAAAAAACCCCTCTTTGAAGTGTTAGTCTTAGAAGAATTATTTTTATAAGACCAGCTCCAATTTGCCATGTTGTTCTGTTAAGCTTAACTAGCCTTCTACAACACAAACAGTACTCTTCTTAATCTTCTTAATCTTAGCATTTTGATTAAGCTACAGTTTTTACTTGCCTTTAAATTCAAATTTAAAAAGTTTATGTTTTTTCTTGATGTTGCCCTGTCCAGGGCCAAGAGTTGGACTCGATGGTCTTTGTGATGACCTTCCACCTCTATCCTGTGATTCTGTTTTGTTCCATTTGTTTTTAAAAAAACAGTACTGAAAATACCTTGTTTTCATATCAGTTCTGAAGCCATTTAAATGCTAGCAGAGGCAATTAGGTTATAAAGATGTCATATTATGGACTCAGCCTTACAGAGCTGCAGCCTACACTTGTGATAGCACTGAATTTTTTATTATACCCCTCTCTTCATAGAGAGTAGGGTTGTTCAAGGGCATGCCTTTCAGAAAAAACTGAATAGTTTAGGAGAGCCAGTCCCATAGCAGGGAGAAAGTGGTCCAAAATAAAGACTCTGAAAACCCATAATGGAGGACTCATAAATGTTCAGCTTTGTCTTGCCTGTTCCTTGGTTTTGAACTTGAAGTCGAAGTGCTTTGAGATAAAGACAGATGAGGAACCCCAGGGAATATTTTCTCCGGACAGTGCCTTTGGGAATATTCTGTATTCTCACAAAATGCAGCCTTGGCTTGGCTGCTTGCCTCTGTTGGATGGCTGCACTGATAAGAAGAGATCATAACCTTTGGGAATGCTCTGGCTTGATAAAATCAAAGTATCTTCCAAGACTACAGCTAGGAAGTGGCAGCCAAAGGAATGCTCTTCTTAAGGAAATCAAAAAGTACCGCTAAAAGGGACAGGAATTATGGAAAAGAGGAGAGCTGTGGGGAGGTAGAAAATGGCAGGAAAAGATGGGATGGAAAAGATGAGATAGAGGTGAGATGTGCAGAAAAGAAGGATAACAGCAAAAGTTAAGGGAAGGAAGTTAAAGGAATGGAAGGAAATCGAAGGTGTCAGTAAGAAGAAACAGGAGAAAACCAGAGATTATGCAAAATCTTCACAGGAGCAACAGGTACTGGGAAAAGACAGGAGGAGCCCAGAGAAGCTGTGGTGCCCCTGGATCCCTGCAAGTGTTCCAGGCCAGGTTGGACACTGGGGCTTGGAGCAGCCTGGGACAGTGGAAGGTGTCCCTGCCAGGGCAGGGGTGGCACTGGATGGGCTTTGAGGTTATTCTAACCCACATGATTTTGTGATTTTCTGGGAAGCAAAGCTTCCCCTGTTGAAGACACAGAGCCAGTTGATGACCATTTGATGCTGGGGAGCCCATGAGGGTGATAGAGATGAGATCTGAGGCAAAATAGCAGTAGAGGAATTGCCTTGGCTGAGATCAGCTGAGGAAAAATTGCTATTTGCCTCCAAAACTAAATGTTGATTCCCCCCTGGGATGGGAAATGAGATCTCCTCTGAAAATCTGCCTTGCAGATTGTATTGTCCTCCCTGAACTGTGAACGTGGATCTGGATGAAGTTTAAGCTCCAGATGAATAACCTTTGTCAACAACCTGTAGGAGATGATGGAGTGCTCTCCACTGAGTATGGAGGTGACACCAAGCCAGGGTGAAGAATGGATGCCCTTGGGAACACGGCTGACACCAAAAGAGTCCTGACAGGAGGGGACAGCTGGGGGCAAGGGGTTGGGCTCTGCTCCCAAATAATAATTGAGACGATATAGGGAAATGGTGCTGGGATGGTTTGGCTTGGATATAACAAAAAAAAAAAAAATCACTGAAAGGGTGTTCAGGCATTGGAAGAGGCTGTCCAGGGCAGTGGTGGAGTCACTGTCCCTGGAGCTGCTCAAAACACGTGTGGCTGTGGCATTTGAGGACATGGTTTGGTGGTGAAGGTGGTGTCAGGCTGGTGGTTGCAGGGTGATCTCAGAGCTCTTTTCCAGCCTTACCAATGCTGTGATTCCATGGCTCTGTGATGAGAGGCTGTGGGATGGAGGGTAGTGTCAGCAGCCTCAGAGCCTGGGGGAAAACCATCGGGGAGATGGAGACCAGCCCTTCACAGCACTGTGATTAACTGGAATTTTAAGAGTTCAATGAATGAGTAAGAGATCATTATCTCCACACCTCCTGGAATAAAAATTTTCCCATGGCTGTGTAATTTGTATTAAAGGCTGAGCTGCAGAGATTGAAATCCTCATGAAAGAACGCTGATGGAAGTCTGGTCTCAACCCTCCTTGCATCAAATATGTAGTTATAATGGCAGCTACAATTTGAGTGGAATAAGATTGAGCTGTAATTTCATCAGGCACTTAAAAATACATTATAGCCATTAATTCTGTGCTTACCCATGAATGTCCAGGACATTCAGAACATGATTTCCAGCTGTATGGTCAGCAAACAAAAAGGTCTCACCTCCAAAGAACTGTCATGTACATTTCACAGTATAGTCTAGACAGCAATGAACAACAGCATGTGGAAATCCGGCCTTTCATTATTTTCCAGGACATGCCATTAAAAAAACCAAAGAGTTTGTCAGTCACTCTGGTGAGGAAAGCAACACTGTACATGATGTGTAGCATGAGAAACAGGCAGCACTTTATTTGGAATTGGGAACGCTATTATTTTCTACCAGTACTTAGGATTTCTGTGTTTGTGCTGATTCACTTCCACTAAAACCAACAGAAGGGGAAGGATGGAGGAGTGACTGCCCTCCTTTTAATGGTGGATTATGCATTTTCACAAAGGGCCTGATACAAGGCCCTTTGTCTAAAGTGGATTGAAAGGCTTTTACTCACTTTGATGGCAGTTGTATCAGGTCCTAAGAAGAATAAAAGTCTTATGAAAAGCTGCTGCTACTGCTGTATGTAGAGAAGTAATTAATAGCAAGGTTAGAGAGACATCAAAGGGCTATGGTGGGTAATTAGAAACGTGGGGGAAATTGCTTCTTATAAAACAAAATTGTACAAAAAAAAAAGGAGTAAAAAAATAAAGCTGCATGTTGCCGTCCTCCCAAAAGAAAAATATGTTTCTTATTTCTCTTTCAAAACAGGCTCAGAAAATAGACTATAATTTGTTTCTCTCTGCTACTTTAACCAGTCATGGTAAAACTCAGTTATGCCAATAAGAAGCAATAACAGCGACCTAGACAGATGACTGCTCACTCTCTTTTTCATTAGGAGACCAGCAGTGAGAGCCCATTTCACTGCAGGCAGAGAATTAGAGGATTAGGTTCATTTGCTGCACTTTTACTCGGGGCTCCATGTGGTCCCCATCTGGAGCCGTCGGAAGAGGAGTGCTTGACAACACATGCCAGCCAGCTCTTCCCCACTTTGTTTGTGCTGACGTGACTCTTGGGCCCACAGCAGTGACACCAGCCCTCCCTGGGCTGCTCCAGCTGCCCCCAGCCCAGCCCTGAGCCCCTCCCTGGTGCCCAGCCTGGCCCCAGGCATCCTCCTCCTCCTCAGAGCAGAACGGGAGGTCACACTTGAAGGGAAAAGGATCTGCCAGCAGGAAGGAGCCTTGCCTTTGCAGAACGGTCTTTTATTTTGGATTCTGCACGGGAGGCAATTTCTGTCAGGGCAGGAGAGGGGGTTTGTAGTGGAAACCAGGCTGCAGAACATGCTGCTCACAGCATTTTCCCCAGGATCCTGCTCACTGTCCCCTCTGGCTGCCTCCCCAGCCAGGATATACAGGAGTGGCATTTACAGCTGCCCAGAGAAGCCACACGGGGATGTGTGACCCAAACACCAGCTGCCCCACCAGCAAAGGAAGAGCTGCTCTCCTGCAGCAGAAGGGGGAAGAGCCCTGGGCAGTGTGTGAGGAGAACGTGAGGTCTGGGTGGGAGGAATGGGCTGGGGATGAGGCAGGCACTGACACAGGGTCAGACTCACAGCATGCAGGAAGGACAACAGATGGCATGAAAACCCACTCTTCCCTCCTTTTTCTTCAAGGAGATCATACTGATGGGAAACAAGCCAAAATTTTCCAGAGTCTCAAAGCCTGAGCAAAGGGTTATTGCATTTCCACGATTCAGGAAGCAAGTATTTTCGGTCTGTTTCAATCACAGTGTCTTCTCCAGCTGTGGAAGACTCCTCACATTTGCTTCACAAGGTACCTTTGAACCATGGAGAGACGCAGCATCCACAGCCAGGAGTGACATGTCTCCAGCCCTTCAGCCAAGACAAGGAAGGCCCTGGCAGCAGGGTGCTACCACTTGCCTATGTATTATTTCATGTGCAAGGTGGTCAAATCCCTAGTGATGAAATCATCGGGCTTCCAGTGTCTTGCATCACATTGACAGCATCCTCTTGATTCGCCCCAAGAGAGCCCAGAGACACTTCAGAGACAGAGTCAGAGCAGTGGGTATTTGCTTTATTCAGTGCACTGGGTGTGGGGGATTCACTCCTCCAAACACACATTTAACACTTCTAGACACACAGTGTTATAGGTAGAATTCATGAATATTGATCGCATTCCCTGGGATAGCAGTGGTTATACAAATCATCTCTCAGAAGTCATTAATATCATTAGCAGGTGCTCCATGCATGCTCTGTATGTCCCAGTGGTGTTTGGAGACCCCAAAGCCTCCTCCAGGATGAAGGTCCCAAAAGTCTTCATCACAATGCACTTTTCACCTTTCTCTCTGGAGCAGATGTAGTCCTTTGTGGGATGATTCAGTGATTTCCTGTGCTGGATTCAAACAGTTTCTTGTCTCTCTTATCTTGATAAGATTGAGGGAATCCTGTTTTTCAGGGTTTTAGAATTCACATAGTCTGTCTCTCAACAGTCAACTTGAGTTATCTATTGATTGCCCCTTTCTGACTCTTGGGGATTTCCCCTCTCCTTTTGAAATCTGTGTGCTTTTCTCTGGGAAATGTGTGCTGTGTGGTTCCACCTGCTGTTCCAGGGCAGGTTGGGGTTCATGTTCAGGCAAGGGCAGCACCAAGCCCTGCAGATGCCTGTGCTGTAGGTGGCACTCTGGTGTGGCTCAGGAAACCCAGCCCTGCCCTCTGCTTGCCATCACCCCTCAGCTGGAGGTGCTGTCCTTCCACACAGACACAAAACAGAGGTTCAGGCAAATTGCCATCATTAAAAACACCACTTTCCCTGCAACACTAGGAGTGTTACCTCCAGAGCTGCAGCCAGCTTTTAATTCTAGCAATTTACATGTAGGCTACCTAGAATTCTCCTGATGTTTCCGGCCAGATAAGGCAATTTGAGTTTTGCCGGTTGCTGCCACGTTCTTGGTGCTGCTTTGTGCTGCTGCACAGCTGTTGGGTCTCACCTCGAGGTGGCTGCACAGCAGCTGTTGACAAAGTGGTTCTACATTTACAACATGTGTAATTGTGTTGGTGGAGTTTGTAAAGCATGTTGAGCTCTCCCCGGATTAAACGCACGCAGAAATGTGCCGCAATTACCATTATGCACATTTTCACCCCAAATATGTGTTTGCAGAAGGGTTAGCCCTAATGGGAGCTGCAAGCCTGCATCCAAAATGGACCCTTAATTCTCCCCAGGAATAATAGCTGCATCACTAAGAGTCGTGCTAATAGCAAATGGCTCTATTCATGTGAACTTATCAAAGAAAAGCTTCAACTCTTTTGCTCAGTGCAGCGACTTCAAAGACGTCTTCATTCATTCATGTGCTGCAGACCAGCCTGGCTGAGGATGAACGCTGAGTAAACACTGTGAGAGAGAAAACAAGATAAGGCGCAGGGGAGGTTTAACAAAGAGAGAACACATTTCACCCTTCCACAGCCCTACATGGGTTTAAGTGCCTGACAGTGAGCCCCAATTATGTTATTGCTGAAGTCCTTTGAAGCACTGTGCAAGCTCTTATATTCCAGGAGTCACAGGAAAGGATGTTGCCGTTGTTTCTGTGCAGCTCACCAGTCCTTAATGGACTTCATATGGTCTCTGCTTTTTCAAAGCAGCCTTCCTTATCGCAGCTACAGAACAGCTCTTTTGTCTTATCTGCAAATTCTTTGTAACAAATTTATCACTCGTCCCTCTCCGAAGCCTTACTGAAATAAATCTCCTTGCCATGTTGGAGATGCACAGGAAGCAACAAGCTTGATTAAATATTAGTTCAAGCAAAAGTCAAAGTACAAATACTAACCCAAGATCAACTACCTTGCTGTCTGTCCTGGTGCATCAGGTCCAGACTCAGCACAGAATTCAAACTTGATGCTGACAGCCAAGAGCAGAACAGAGCTGCTAAGTGCACAGTCTGGTCTCTTGGACTTTTAAACTCTCTTGGACTCTTGGCTGAAGCATCCTGTGTTGTGGGGTTTTTTGTTGGATGTAGGTTTTTTAGTTGGTTGGGGTTTTTTTGTGGGTTTATTTTTCTTTTTTCTTTCTTTTTCTTGTTTGTTTGTTAGTTAGTTTATGTGTGTGTGTGTTTCGGGTTTGTTGGTTTTTTTTTTACTTCTGTGCATGACCCAGGAGAAGAACCAACTATTAACTTTGACTTCGAGGGCGATTCATTGAGAAGAAAGCCAGCCATGAATAGTCCTTGACTATTTCAAAGTATGATGTTGTTAATCTAATCCTGTTGAGAAAGTAGCAAAGCTACAGCCTCTTTTGTACAGCTGTGTGTGTGACATGAGCCAAGGAGGCTCTTGGCTTCTTGCTGCTAGGCTCAGAGAGGAAAAAAAAAGAAAAAAGAAGAAAAAAGAAAGAATGGGCTTATTATCTGCTTATCAGTCTCTTCCTCTAGGAGTAGCTGGGCACTTTGTTTGAGTGAGAGCAGCTTCCGCAATTCAAAGCCTGAAACCTTCATCTGAACCTGATGCTACAGCTGGGCAGGATTCTCAGCTGTGCCCTGCACAGATAAGGCAATATTTCACCCAGCAGCGGCTGGGCTAGGAGATTTAGTCTGTTCAGAAAAAAAAAATAGGATTTTTTTTTTTCAGAGTTTTATTCCTATTATTTCCTGGCAGCTGGTGGTTGTAGTTCACAGAATACCTTTAAAATAGTTTACATGCCACCTAAACTGTAAAATAATGTTATACGAAATGTACATAGAGGTACTTACTGTCTTATAAAGGAGAACAACACAGAAATTGTAAGGCAAAACCAAACCTGACTTTAAAAGTCAAAAGCCAAGTTATCCCTGGTCATATAAATTGAATATAAATATTTCCAGCCAGCTTTGTTTTCCACTGGAATATTTAAAACCCATTAAGTCAGAAAAATGGGCCATGTGACCATGTTGATCTTTTGTTGTCCAGGCTGCCAAACCACCTTTCTCCTGTTTATTTTTTTAATTTGTTTAGATTTTGTCTGAGCCAGTACTCTTCCACTCATAAGACCACTGTGTCACAGAGAAATCTTGATACATGCATCATATCAGAAGCATGTTATCTTCTCAATGTCCTTTATTTCACTGCTTGGTTTCTAAAAACTCATGGCTGAAATCTGAAATGGTCCTTTCTGGAGCTGTCTGTGATTTCTTGGTCTGCAGCCAGGTTGGCTGACTGCCCCTTTCTAAGTAGGGAGACTAAAGTGGATCTTTCAAACTTAAATTTAAATTTAAATACTCTTAGTGGCGTAGGAATGAGATCACTTCCTCAGTTAATAACTGCCAGGGACACTGCTTTACATTGCTCAGTGGAAAAAAGGAATAAAAATTGTAGACATTATTAGCTTGCACAGATTTCTGAGAATTTCCCATTTTGCTCTGATATGATTTAAAAAAAGAAAAAATGTCCCATGACTGGCAAGCACACTATTTTTTCAGGTGGCTGGAATGTACATCAATAATTTACATCACAAGGAAAAAGATGAATAAATGACACTTCATGTATTGTTAGTCACTGACTGATTTCTTCTCTTTGCCCTAGTTTATATATTAAATTTGTGTGGCAATCTTTCAGTTAGCAGAATTAAGAAGCAAGGTGCTGTATCCATGAAGAGCATCCAGGCAGATCTTTGAACTATTTTAATTCAGGTGTTAAGGAGAGCTACAAATGATAGTTCTATGCAGCATCACCCTGGATTACTTAGGCAAAATTTCCTTGCACTGCACTGTATTCTGTAATTTGAAAGCCAGCTCAGAAACTTTTGATTTTTCAGCCATCTTTTTTTTATTATTAAGAAAAAAAAAAGTAGTGAAAAAGTAATCTTTTTGTCAGTAATGCTTGGTGAGTTCCCTGTTACTTTCACCCACATAAATAATCTGCAAGGTGTATCTGTATCTAGGCAGACTTTCTCTGAGGACAGGAGATAAGAAGGTCTATATTCAAGCTGTTAAATTCCTCTTTCTGATCTCTGTAGTCCAATCAATAAAATTAATAAAATCATTTTTAAAAACCCCAAACCAACCTATATGCTCTATGGTATGGATTTCACCTATTGCTAAAATGGTCCTTCTTGGTCTTTTATTAAGATAAACTTCCTTTTATTTTATTCTTTTTGTTTGGTTGGTTGGTTGGTTTTTTGTTGTTTTTATTTTTTTTTTTTTGTTTCAGTATTTTCCTCCCTAACCCTCAGCTTACTTCAGTGTAATTTAGAGGAAAGATGTAACATCAACCAAGAAAGGAAGCTGAGTCTCTCACCAGCTTACTCCTGGCTAGTCAAGTCTGGGAAGCTGAGTTTGCCTTTGGAGGGAACTTTGAAGCTATTAACATCCTTGCAAATTGGATAAGTGTTGTGTTACAGTGGCTTGCAGCCCCAGATAGGACCCTTATCTGCTTTGAACTTCAAAAACAACCTCAGAAAAATCAAAATGCCCTCAGCAGGCAAGAACTCACTTTCCACACTCAGGTTCAGATTTCCAAAGCATAAAAAACCCATTTCTTTTCTCCAATCCCCTGAAAGCAGGGCTAACACAACCATAGCAAAATAAGAGCTCCATCCTTCCTGTTTAAGCTCCTTTGAGGAGGAAGCCCTTGTGATCATGGATATATTCCTGATACAGAAAAAATTGGCTGTGTAAGTGTCTATTGCTTACTGGAGCAGCATTTTTATAGTCAGGCCCTGCAGCATCATTTTATTTGGGCTGAGACAGCTGAAACCTTTTGAAATTGTTTGGACTGCACATGCCAGCAACATAAATCAGAAAGTTTTTCTTCTGTGCAGTTGCAGGTTCTTGGTGGGTTGTTCTTTTTCTTCTCCTGGAGTAATAATTACAGATGCAGTTAATAGAGCTGAGACCGTCTCAGGAGGTAGATGTAATTAATTCTGGCAACAAGGCCTTGCCAGTAATTTTTAAACATGGTGAGAAGGGGTTTGGCTCTGCTCTCGTCCTCCCAGGGACACTGCTGAGGCTGCAAACCAGCCCAGCACAGCCTGGCCCTGCTGCACACACTGTCTGCAGCTCAGAGGACACAACAGCCCCCACAATCCACCATCAATACCCTATTATTCCCTACATCCCAGTAAAATGCTGCTTCTTACCCTAACTCTGGCTTGTTTGCAGCTATTCCTCTCCCAGTGTGATTTCCCACTGGAGCACAGGGCTCTTCAAAGCTGGATGCATGTCCATTGGAACGGGGCAAGAGAGTCTCTGCACTCCTTTGTCTTCCTGAAGCTATGTGCTTTATTTTATTTATCTTGGTGCAAAACAACTTCTGAGTCTCTTAGAGGCATCACTGCTGTAAAGGATCCCACAGAAGTCCGTAAGAGCTCCCTGCAAAGCTCATCTGGGATGTTCAGTCCTTGGATAAAATCATAACTGATGAAGTCAGGCAGAATTTTGCCACTGATTTCCCAGGGAGGGGGCAAAAAACCAAAAAACAACAAAACAACAAAACAAAAATAAAACAAAACAAAAAAAAATCAGTATCCCTATTGTCTAGCATTGGCTTTATCTGAAGACAACATGTGTCAAAGTGCATCCAAGTGGATTTTCGCTGCATTTCCAGTAACTGTTTGCTTAGTTGTGCTCAGAATGCAGTGCTCAGCCTGGCTGTGTGTCACTCCGACCCCCTTGCACCCTTTCACCTCCACCACAGTGCAGACATCTCGCACACCCACACCAGCCACAGGGCCCTCCAAAGTTCAGAAGTTCTATTTTTATGAGCTGTGAAAGTCCCAGTAAGTGAGAAATGCATCCGCTCCGAGATAACACAAATATATCTCACCAGCCAGCGGGTCACAGGATTTTCACAATGCTTGAGAAACGTCACAGCAGAGCCTTTTCCGGTGCCTTCTGAACTCTCAAATAACTTTGCCCTCAGATAAATTGTGGCTGATGCTGCGAGCTCGGGGTGATTCCCCACCACAGCCGCGGGGTTTGTGCCCAGTGCCAGCCCAAGGGGTCTGCTGAGCACAGGAGAACCATTCCCAGGATTAAAACCACCCCACAGCCTGAGTGCTTTGCTGGAGAAAGGCCAGAGCAACCAGTGGGTTGGAGAATTAAGCTCCCAAGCTTAGTAGTAAGAATTTGAAGGGGCAAGCCTGTAATTCCTACAGCTAAACCCAGCTCTGATCCCAAAAGCAGTCTGAAGTCTTCTGTAGCTATCTTGTGTCCCTTAAAAACAAACTTCTGCATCAGTGGCCAGACAGAGTAACTGGATAGGGTGAAATGAGCCACCATATTATTCCTGTGTTCATGGATTAATATTTGATTCACATCACATCAAGCTGAAGAGTCTGTTTGAGTGAGCAGGGATTTAATAAATTGACTGAAGAGCTCCTGCATCTTCTCTTTAGTGTCAGGTGAACACTGAACATCTCAGGTCTGAGAAGGACTCCTTGGACCAGCAGCATCATCACACATCTCTATGCCTGCTCAGATTGGGAGGGCTCTTTTGAAGAGAAATTCCCAACCACCTCCCTATCCTGCGCTTTATTTTGCTTCAAGGAAGGAGGCATCTGCATCAAGGTGAATGAGGTCACTTTGGATAAAACTGGATGGGTTTATGGATGGATGGATGGATGGATGGATGGATGGATGATGGATGGATGGATGGATGGATGGACGGATGGATGGATGGAAGGATGGATGGATGGATGGATGGATGAAGGGATGGATGGATGGATGGATGGATGGATGGGGTCCAGGAACATCTTTGCAGCATCTCAGCTTCACACAAGTGGCTGCCAAACAGTTCACAGGACCACACCAGACATTTTCTGAAAGCATGGAAATTTAGAACCCCAGAAAGGTGTAGAGTAGAGCTATTGGACCCTGGACATCACCTGCTCAGATGCACTTCCACAGGTCCTCACGACACAGTGATGTGAGCATGGCACAGCCATCAGAATCCCACATGCAGGATGACCTTGACACATCAGCCCTTTCAGAGAGTTCATGTATTGCAGCACTTAGGAATTGTATTATCTCCCTGAGATCTCATGGCTTGCCTCATTCTTAGAGGTCCCATTGCAGCTTGAGGTATTTTCCTCAAACTCGCTTCAGTTCTTTCAGGTCCAGTCAGAATCTTCTGCTGTTCTTGTCCCACCTTGTCCCATCACCAATTTTTAATTAAAATAGTTTACTTCGATATTTCTTCAGGGCCTTTGCTCTTTCCTCAAGCTGATTCTTTTACCTGAGATGTTTACTGTGATGTGGCAAAATTATTTCCTTTTGTGACTACATTTTCTTACTTGGAGTACTTATTACTGTGGAAAGTGAGAGCAGCTGACCCTGTTCCTTTGGGCAAAACTGTATTGAATGGGTTACTTTACAAGTAATATAGAAATATTTACAAAATAATTAACAAGGGCTGTTGGCCACTAATTCCACAACATGGACACAAAATGCTTAGTGTGGATCCTTGTGGTGCTGGTGCTTGTGCCTTTCTGTCGACACCCAGGTGCATCTGCCATTCCCATTTGCATTTGACCTCCATCTCCTGCAGCATCTTTTGTTAAATTGCATGATAAAATGGGCTGAGACCCAGTGGGAATTGGTGACACAATAAGGCGAGGTCAGCCCAGCTTTTAGAGCTTCCAGGTGGTCCCCAAGTCAGGATTCTCCCCCAAAGTCCTCTGGAAGTGGGGACTTTGCAGAGCCACTCTTGCTTTGCCTGGCCCTTGAACCCAATGCCTGGGTAGGGAACATGTTCCTGCAGCCACTTGCTCATTCCACATCTGCCTGGGAGAAGGAGGGATGGAAAAATGACCCAACTCTGCTCCTAGCTGTGTCCCTGTCCTGTCCCTGCCGAGGCAAGCCAACTCATCTCCCATGGCTGTTGGGGGAAATGTGCTGCACAGCACCATGCAAACAGTTAAACTGAGGGCTGTGAGTACAGCTCGTGGCAATTTATAATTGCCATTTCCACATGGCACTAAATGCTAATGTAAGAAGTACTGAGGACTCCTTTCTAATACATTTCAAAGCGAAATTGGAAACATATTTCTGTGTAACAAGTCACTAGGCACAACTTCTTGGGGAATAATGGTCAATGTTTTATGGGATTGCTTGTTAAAGCTGTTTTTAAATGGGAAGGACCCCAGGGAAGCTGGCATGAACAGTAAACATTCAAAGGAATAATTTGTGGTGACAAGTGATTCCTTCAGTATTTATTTAACATTTAAAATTTGTCTGAATGGAGAAGGAGGCCAGGGTCTGTGATTTGCTCCTGACTGTCTGTCTCTTGTTCAGCACGGGTTTCTCCAGGTTAAGGAAGCCCCTGGGAGGGGAGATAGCCCAGCTGATTCCTGGAAGCCATAAAGGGGATTTGCTCATTGTCCTGCGTGGCTGGCTGTGCTCACAGGACCTCCTAACACACTTTGGGTCGTTTCCCTCCCCCTGGTGAAAAATAAAGGAGCACAGTTTGTTTCCTAAGCGCTCCATGAGCTGCATTTTCCAAAGTGCAGCAGCACCATAAGGACCCAGGACACCGTGCTGAACTCACAGCCTGTTTTTGTAGGGGAAAAATAAAAAAAAAAAGAGGACTGAAAGGCCATGATTCAGCCTGCCCTGATATCCCCTTGGCCACATCCATGCTTGTCCCAAAGTGTTGGACTGTACACTTACAGTGCTGGGGCCTTTTTAGCCCAGGGTAAGGAGACTGGTGCGAAATGAGCTGCTAATCAAAGTTAAAAACTAGTTTAACCCAGATTTTTGTACTGATCCCATCAATTAATTTTAACAGGAGGGACTTCAGCTTGTCTCCTTTCTGAAATCTGCACAGAAAAGCCTCTTCTCCCCTTGGGCCACCCTCGTGTCTGCCACATCACAGCTGCTCAGAAAGTCAAGATTTTAGTGAAGAACGTATCGAATATATGATATTTCTTTCACCAGTGCCAAACAGGATTTGATGAAAAGAGAAAATATACATGACAAATATTATTTCTTCAGTGAATATACCCCCGGATTGATGAAGGGCGACAATCTGTGCAGCAACTCTCTGTTTTGAATGGCAGCATTTTAATCACATTAAAATAAATAAAAACCAGACACAGAATGGAAAGCAAATGCAAAAAGGTTTCTGAAAGGCCAAATGAGGTTCACTTTGAATTTGAAATTAATAGCTGGAGAAGAGATTTATCAGTGTTTCCCCAGATATATTTTCCCCTAGGAAAATAAACTTGAATAAAATTTCATATTATAAAGCACTGACAGATGTAGGGTTTTAAGCAAGAATCTTTTTTTTTTTTTTAATTTTTTTTTCACATGACCATTGTTTCCAAAAGTTTTCTGGTTCCAAAAAACTTAAACAAAATTTGCTGGGGGTTGGTCTCCAAGTCTATTTGGCATGCTATCCATCTCTCTTCCAGATTATTTCCCTATTTGAACACCATTCAGTCATTGTAAACATAACTAGTGTTTAGTGTTTGCAAGAATCTGGGTTTGGGGGTGGGTTTAAGGGTGAGGGTATCATGATAAGCCTTTTTTTGCAATTAATGGCTTCTTCCTTCAGGGCTAAGAGGACAACTGGTGTTTACATTTTATTTATGTTCAAATTTTTATGGTTTCTGAACTAAACCGTGAAGACACTCATGTTGGTTTCTGAGCACCTCATTGAATGCTTTCCTTTGTTAGAAACAAACAATAATCTAGACATAAACATGGCTTTTCCTCTAGTAATATTTTGCCCTTACACCTGGAAGGTGTCCACCTTGGGGTGGGATGGATGAGCTTTAAGGTTCTTCCCAACCCAAACCGTTCTGAGACTCTATGGAATCTCAAAGAAAACACACCCCTTCATTTTCATGAGTTAAAATTCCTTTCAAAGCCAGCCTGGCCTTGTCCACAGAGGAAAGATGGGAATATGAGCCTATAAATGTACCTGGATTGCATAAATGTTCTGTGCATGTGCAGAGAAATTAATGAAGTTCGATAATCAGAGGATATTTATCATCGTTATGTCTGTAATACCAAAGAAATGATTCTTGATAATCCCAGCCTTTGGACAGAAGGAGCAAATGGACAAACTGAATAAGTCAGAGAGGAATATGTTCAGAAATCTGGCAAAATCTACTTCACTTCAGGCTGGCATGCTGTGGGCACACAGTGGATGTCTCTAGGAGGTACCTGCAAAAGGAGGAGGCACACAGACACAGGGAAAGACAACCCTTTGTCTCTCCAACCTGCACTTTCCAGGCAGCTAAAGGTCCAAATCCCTCACACCAGCACTGCAAGCCAGGCAGGTATCCAGTTTAGCAGCACACACTGTCATATGTTTTTGCTTCCCCTCAGCCCAGGGTCCGTGGCAGCTCTCCAACATCCTCTTGGTGTGTTATTGTACTGCTGCCATCCCCCGTAGCAGAGTGCGAGGTTCTTTCTCCTTTGAAATGATTTCCCATGCCATTCCCAGACCTTGGTCCTCTTCCAAGTCCTCCCTAATCAATCTAGCATTGTAGGATGTCAGCTCTCATTTTCTTCCCTATGAGCTTATGTGACTATACATTTTATATTTGTGGCATAACAGTCCTCTTTCTGTTCCCGACTTTTGTTCATTAGCTGCTTTCTTCCCCGAGAGATTTTATTCTCTTACTCTTTGGCCTCTCCCTGAATCATCACCACCTCCTTCTTCCTCTGTGTGGTGTAGCTGTGAGAATATTTCCAAGCAAAGGCAAATCAGCAAAATGTTTATTTCCTGATGTTTTTGCAGTTATTGGAGGTCCTGCACTCTGTCTTGGGAAAAGGTGCATAACAAAAGGAGCAGTCTCTGTTTCTCCTTCAGGGCTGCTCTGAAGGCGAAAAAAGGATGTAAATTGAGAATACAGAACTTGTCAGACTTCCCCTGGGGAAAGGTTGACACGACTGTGGAGCCAGACTGTGCTCTAAATGAGCAAGTTCCATGAAAGCTCAAGAACAGGCTTTGTTTTACCTCTACTTCTGGTTTTCCCTCCCTTTTTTCATTTGGTCTGTTCCTATGGGATGCTGAGCTGGGGTTTTGTCTCTTGGAGGGCAACAGAGAGGCAAGGTCACCCCTTCCCAGTGTGCTGCTGGTGGTGCCCTAAGTGTCCCCCTGTGTCACACCCAAGGCCCAGAGGGACACGAGAGGGTCAGGGGTGAGGAGCTGCTGCCTTTTCTCTGCTGCCTTTTCTCTGCTGCCTTTTCTCTGCTGCCTTTTCTCTGCTGCCTTTTCTCTCTCTGCTGCCTTCCCCACACAGAGCACCTGCCCTGCTGAGCACCAAGAGGCAGAGCAGGGTGGGCTGAGGGTGAGGAGATAGGGGGAAAGGGACACCAGGACTGAGAAGGGTGTTATTCTCCCTTCCCATGCTGTTTCTGCAGGGGACACTCACCACAAGGTGATCTCTTCCTGCTGTGTGCCTCTGGATGAGGCTGAGTGATGGAGTTAATTGGCATCGTTTCAGGAGCTTTGCTTTCCAGGCTGATGCTGTAAGGCTGAAGGAGACCATTAGGTCAGATGGGTTAATTTTATAGTAGGGAATCATGAGCCAGCAAGAGCTGGGTACAGCATGTTCTGGCTGTGATCCTTTTCTTCTTCTTTCTTGGCCAAGTAGGACTGGCAAAACCAAGTATTTTTATTATTTTGTTTGTGTAACACCCCCTCTCCTTTAATGTGTGTAAATAGTCATTCTCAGGATGATGTCTCAGATGCAAAACTTGATTTTTCCAAGGGAAAAATAGGCTAATTTGTTAGGATTCAAACAGCATAATGGATTAATGTTCTGCTTTTCTGGAACAGATTTTATTAACAAACGTTTTCAGTTATCACAGGAGAGAAATAATTGCACCATCAGCATCTATGGAATAATACATTCATCCCAGGGCATATGCTTTTTTTTAACCATTGCATTCCTTTTGATTTTGAGCCAATGTATACTTGCAGGGAATTAAGGAGAGGAAATGAGTACAAAGCAGGATGACTGGTCAATAAACACCATGGTGATAAGGTTTCACGTCCTTCTTCCTCGCTTGGCACGCTGTGTCACTGAGCCCTGCATGATAAATTGTACCAGGGAGGACACAGTTTTTGTTGCAGTGACAGGAGGACAAGCATCCTGAGCAAAAACTGACGTTTTGGCAGAGGCAGAGGTGAGGGGAGGCGTGTGCCAATACGTGACACTGTTTTGAATTAGACAGGAGTTTCCTGCTGTCATCCAAAAATAATTGCCATGCGTTTTGTCCAAGAGAAAGGTAAGTTTCAGGAAACAATGCAAAGCCGTTTTTTCACCCCAGCTCAGATGACACACATCTTTCACGAGCAAATGTTGTAGTGAAATAGTGAAAGCCATGGTAACAGCCAGCACTGGAGGGAGCAGTGTTGCTGGCGTGGCTAGTGGAAGCTCCCAGGGTGACTCACTGCCTCCTCAAACTGAGCAGAGAGCATCGTTCATGCGTGGAGATGTGAGCCTGGGTGGGACACACCCCACCCAGCATCGTCCTGGGGGCTTTCTGTGCCCTAAACACCAGGGAGAGCATCTGTGGGCTGGGGACATCCTTGTGCCACGAGGTGACCACGCTCCTGCCCTCTGCTTGCAGATTCGTGTTTGCTCATGTGGCTCCCTTTAGGTATTTTGTTCTAATTTTCCAGCACAGTCAAAATAATTTTTTTGTTTGTTTTCTGTTTGTTTGTTAGTTTTCTTTTGGTTTTGGTTTTGTTTGGTTTGGGTTCGTTGGGTTTTTTTGGTTTTGGGTTTTTTTTTGTAATCTGCTCTCCTTCTAGATAATTCCCCTTGTTTGTCCCAAGCTGGCAGCTCTCAACCTTTATTTTCACCCTGGATTTTAACCAGCAAGAAGACAGGGAGTGCAGCAGGGGCAGCTCCATCTTTTGTGCAGAACAGCCCAGTGTATCCCATCAGGGAGGGAAGAGGATGGAGCTGCAGGGAATTAAGGCATCCACGGAAGGAATGGGAAGGAAGGGCATGGTCTGGTGCTCCCTGGGCTCTGGAAAGGGAATGAGGGCAGTGTCAGCTCCTGGACAAAAGGACTCTCACAGAGGGGAAGGCTTGAACCCAAGGGTGTCAGAAAAGAGATAGAGCTTTGGTATCTTTGGGAGAACCTTGTGGCTCTGCAGAGCTCCTGCCAGGAGGGGACAGCCAGGGGGTCAGGCTGTGCTCCAGGGAACAGGGACAGCAGGAGAGGGAACAGCCTCAGGCTGGGCCAGGGGAGGCTCAGGTTGGACAGCAGCAGGAATTTCTCCATGGAAAGGGTGTTGGAACAGGCTGCCCAGTGGAATGACTGCCCTGGAAGTGTCCAAAAATTGCATAGGTGTGATGCAGGGGAACATGGTTTAGTGGTGGACCTTGTACTGCTGGGATAAAGGTTGGACTTGCTGGTCTCAGGGGTCTTTTCCAACCTAAACAATTCTATGATTCTATTTCCTACCCATGTATTTCCATGAATATCACACATTTCCACACAAAATCGTAGTGGGTGAGTTCTTCCCCCTTTTCCCTCCTTCACAGATGACTTTAGTGCCCAACAGTGTCTCTTCCTGCAGCCTTGTGAGTGGAAGTGTCTGCTTGGAAATGAGCACTGAGATCAGACTGTTTTACACCTGCTTGGGGTGAAACCTGCTCCCAACACCTTTCCACAGGAGGTTTGCACCTCAGATGGTGTTTCAGGAGGGGCAAAGGAATACCACTAGGCCATGCAGAGCTATTTGGGTTTCTCAAAACTGGGGTTTTTTAAAGAATAAGCCAAGAAATTATCTCTAAGAATAAAGGGGATAAAGAATATATATGGGTATATATATATATAAAGACAAATGGGGAAAAACTCTCCCCAAACCTGCCTCTTTCCTGGCATGTCCAATTCATGCTACTGTCATTTTTGTTAAAAAATCAACTAATTTTTTGTAAATTGATGAGCATATGCATCACTGTCTGGAAATCCATCTGAGAGCATGAAATGGTCTCTTCAAATGAATCCCTGTTTTTGTTTTTTGTTTTTTTTTTTTTGGTTTTTTTTTTTTAGTTGCTGACCTCCCATCTGCTTCTTTAAGTAAAACTGACAGAAGTTTCATTTCTGTTTGCAAGAGAGGCCACAGTTCCTTGCAGACCCACATGTCTGACAGTGATTTCTGGGATTGTCCTGTCCTTACAAAGTGTGCCTTTCAGTCCAGGAAAACAGGACAGAAGTTTTGCTGGAAAAAGGATGATAAATCCCAATGTGGCACAAACTGGCTTATGAAAAAGTGGATTTATAACCTGAAGGTGAAATAGCAGGAATTTTTTTACAAATCTTCATATCCTTCATGTTCATGCAGTGGCATAGCGACAGTTCTAGAACTTTGTTCCTAATAATAAATTTTTAGACACTTCTTTTGGCTGAGCAGCTCTTGACTATGATCTCAGGGATCTTGGTCTTTCTCATGAGGAATTTAATTTTTTTGTTGGTTTGGTTTGTTGTGCAGGATTTTCATGTCTCTGCCAGCTTGCAGGATCCTTCTGCATTTAGATATGTCTCAGCTTGCTGTGGGACTCAGATCTGTGTTCTCCCTTGGAGATGTTCTTGATGCACTCTGGAGACCTCTGTGGCTGTTGTCCCTTTGTTTTGTCTTGAGTACATTAAATATATTTTAATGTTCAGTATTTTTATTTCACATGGTTAAGTAACCTTCTGAAAAAGCCATCTTTAAAAATATTAAAAAAAAAATCAAAATTGTGTAATGCAAAGGATACAAGCACATATTTCTCACTTGTTTTATAATCCATGTGGAATAACCTATTAATACTTGGTGTAGTGTGAAGATCTCTGGTTCAGCAGATTTCGATCACAAGACCTTGAATTTCAATTAGGATGTTATGCCTCCACAAGCATCAGCCCTGAGGCATTTGGAATATTAATATCTGCTTCCCAAATATCCTGTTGAAAACCCCCTGCCACATCCATCACAATAAAAAAGAGAAACGCAATAGGAAAACAAAAAAAAGTGGACTCTGGTTCTGTGTGTAATTGATTCCTCCTCACGATGTGACCATTATTTAAGAACTGTATCTGCAGGCTTGACATTATTAATACAAATAGTGGCTTTTTAATAAAATCTTTGGGTTGACCCAAGCCTTACCCTGGTGGCTCATTTATAATGCTGGTTGTGAGGAGCCAGGCTGGATGCTCAGCTCTGTCTGCTGCATCCTGCTCGCTGGGAGTCTCACAGGCACTGTAGCTGTAGGAGTGATGGAGCTTTAATAACATTTTTATTTGTGTTCAGTATGACCTGACTGGCAGGGGCAGATGTGTGTATTGTGAATTAAATGGAATATAACTCCTGTGGGGCTCTGCTGGGCCGTTTGTTTGCAAACAAAATCTCTTGGAAACAATGGTCTTTGTCCCCTTTCTTGCTCACATTCTTGTTTTCTGGAGCAGTAAGTGTTAACACGTGTGATGGAGAAGGAGGAGTGTGAGTAACACAACATCTCTGTGCACTGGACAGATGTCCCCAAAGATAAATGCAGCTGAAAATATAAGCAACTCCTTCCTCTCTGATGGGCACTTGGGGGAATGAGAATAATCTCAAACACCATCATTTTTTTTGTGCTTGCAGGACGTTTTTAGAGGATGTATTTTTGTGGAAGTATCAGCAGTTTCTTTTTATCTCATTATCAGCCCAGAGATATTTGTAGCCATGGGTCACAGCAGGGACCACCCCAAAATATCATGGGGTAGGAACGTGACACTCCAGCTGGGGTTCCTCAGATGGAGCAGGAGGCAATGCCTGCAGTGTAAATATGTATCTGTATAATCATATAAACCAGGCAAAACAGTATAGCAGGGAAAAACTGAAATCACAATTATGGCATTGTATAAAATTGGGATTTCTAATGAAGATGAAGCTCAGGATTTATTTAAATTACCTTAAAGACTGACTTCAAGGGCCACAATCAGGTGTGTTAACCATGAACATTTGGGGTTTAGGGATTTTTGTGAGGAGGTGTGGCTGCTACTGAACAGGAATTCCTAATGCCTCAGCCTTGCTTTAAGCAGACCATTTGTGCTGAGGGACAACAATCTAGAATTTTAAAATGAACAGGCTTGGTGACACTTTGTGAAAAAGCACTTTCCTGTTGGCTGATGCATTTGTAGAGGGTAAAGAGATTTTTCTAAATCTCTGTTTCTATAACTTTTAGTTTTCCCCTTTTTTTTTTTTTTTTTAATAGAAATTATTTAGGATCTGGCAGATGATTATTTCAACACTGTTCTCTCTGAGGTCTGTAAACTCTCACTGACATCTCTACAAATCTAGATTGTATCAACAAGGAAAAAAATAATTTAATTTAAAAGGCCCAACGACTAATTTGTGGAAGTCATTATGAAAAAAGAAATCATTGAATAATTAACTTCTCAGTTGGGCACACTGTTGTTTGCCATTTGGAGGGCTTGGCACAATTAGAAGCTGCAGTCTGTGGAAGAAATTTTGAGAAATGTTTTCAAATTTCAATTTTCCTATGATTTTGAAACCAGGGGTGGCAGTGAGGTCTGTCCACCTTGTCCTGGACAGGCAGCCCTGAATTCAGCCAGGTGTCCCATTTGGATATATCTACATTCACACATTTCCAGTTGCACAGCAGGAACTGATGCAACTCTCATTTTCTGTGTCATCTGGCAGTTTGGCCCATTGCTTTCCCAAAACTTTTGAAAGAGAAAAATAAGGTGTTTTTTTGTTGCTGCTGTGTGTTAGTTACAAAGATCAGGGTCCAGCCAGGGCACAGCATGGATTAAATTGGGTGGGCACTGGTTTGTGTACCAAGAGGCTGAAAACAAAGACAATGAGGGCAGAAGGAGAGGAGTGATGTGTTTCAGTGATTCTTTCCCCCTAGGCAACCACAGCCTCCTAACCAGAGCTAACCCAGCTAATTGGAATCCTCTCTCTGAAACATTGATCAGCTCCCAGATAGCCTAATGAGCTGCTGAAGCATCCCAGGCTGGAATCAATGGTTATTAAAATCTTGCTGTTCCTTAACCAGGATAGAAAAGAAGGAGCATTTAAAACCATAAAGCTTAGCAATTCGTAACCTTAAAAGCTTTACTGCTCACAATCAGAAATATTTTAAATGCCATTTCACCCAAAGACCAGCAGAAATACTGTGGTTTTGCTGTCACATATCTTCAGAGTCTGCCTATTATTAATTAATTTTTTTTTCTAGAATTTGTAACTTCATACTGGAAAAAAAAAGTACAACTTAACCTCTTGCTGACTCATATTATGATATTTATTTTATTAATGCTTAAAATTTCCTTTCTGTTTCAGTCATATTATAACAATATGGAAATAACACAAAGGAAAATGAAATTACCGGTTATGCTGCAAATAAAATAAAGTAAAATAAAATAAAATAAAATAAAAATATCCGTTGTTTTGATGTGCAACCTCTTCTGTTTGAGTGAGGTTTTGGGAGGCTTGATGGCACAAAAATACAGTTGAGAAAGTTAAGAAAAAAAGAAAAAAGGCAAAACAACACAACAATACGGCATAAGTGTTTGAACATTTGTAGGGGAAAATTACTTCTGGAGGTTATAATCCATGTAGCAGTGATAGGAGAGAACAGGAATACATGGGAGGAATATAATCTGGTGCTGGTGATTGCATGGAAAGGTGTTCAGCTGGGAAATGCAGTGATGGGCACAATGTCCCTCAGAAATGAGAATATCTGTAGGAAATATGACAATATCTGTGGGAAATAAGAGAATATATATAGGAAAAAGTTATTATTTTGTCATTTCCTCCTAAAAGTGGTGCTTGCATCTGTGAGTCTCTAATTAAAGCTGAGGGCAACTGCATCATTTCTATGTGGGTCCTGGTTTTCTCTTGCTGTCTGTCAGAAGAAAGCCTGTGTCATCATACTTTAATTAATTAATTAAAGACCAAGGGACCTGTGATGGAGCTCCCTCTCCCTTCTGGCTTGAGTGGCAGTGCTGAATCCAATGCCAGTGTCATTTTATAGCAATCTTTGTAGTCGTTTTTTTGCCTGATGGATAGCTAGAAATATTTTTCTGTTCCTCAGATGGAGCCTTTGGAGGATGAGAAGATCTGTGTTTATTGATTATTGACTCAGTTGTAGTGTTTCCTCAAAACAAAGGTTTCTGCCAGGCAGAAATCAGAATGAGCTCATGCCATTCTGGGTTCAGAATGGCATGAAAAGAAGAGTTTTTGTCTGAACCAAATCACTCCATGCACAGGAAAGAGGGGAATGGTTGTGAACCCAGAGTTTTCCAGAATTTATTTAAAGCCTGAATTTTGGTTAGAGAGCAACATGAATTTTGGCACACAGTTTTCAGCCAGCTGCTGGTGGCCACAGGAATGGCAGAGTGAGGAATATGAGGAATTCATGACCTCAGACACACGAGCACTGAGCCCACTCTGGCACATGAACTCACACATGAACGTGCTGATGTGCACTCAGAGAGAAAAAAATCATCCTGAATATATTTGTAGGGATTATTCCCTTTCAGAGTTTAATTTTCCATCCCTCTCTCCCTCTTCTCCAAGAGAGAGGTGAAGCAGAGAGGTGCATTTCCCCCAGATTCATGCAGTAGCTCTGGGATGAGGATTGACAGAAAATTCAGTAATTTTGGCCTAATGAAATTCTCTTAGAAGGAGAAAACTCATCTGTGTGGGGACAGGCTGCCTGCCACAGCCATGGGAGAGATGGAGAGGGCTGGAAAACAAAGAATATCCTCACTCCTTTCCCACTGAATTAAAAAAACCCAAAAAATCAGAAAATCAGAGGGTGCTGCTCTACTTGTCTCCAGGGAATTCGGGAATATCCTGCAACTAAGATACAATGCCAAGTGTGACAGATTAAAACCCAGTGGAAAAGCAAATGACCCCAAATGACCTGGAAAAAAGGGCTTTTTGGCTCCAGCCAGCGTGAGGTGCCCCACATGGATGTGGACACACAGAAATACACTGCAGAGAGCTCTGGGACAGCCCTGGCTTCCCAACAGATAAAATGCCTCTGAGCTCAGAGTCAAACCTGATGGCATCCCAAATCTGCCAGAAGAGAGAGATAACAGGACTGTTTGGTTTAAATATTGATTTTTTCCAATTATTTTTTTTTTTCTTTTCCATTCACAAAATTACCCTGGCCTGTTTATTGCAAATAGTGGAAAATTGCCTGCGTTTTTACATTGGAGTGGCTTAACTACAAGCTCAATATGATGATTATAATGACATTTTCTATGTCTATGTAGTTACATGTTATGTATCAATTATAATATAATATTTGCCATCCCTGGAAGTGTCCAAGGCCAGGCTGGGCAGGGCTTGGAGAGACCTGGGATAGTGCAAGGTGTCCCTGCATGGCAGGGGTGGGATGGATGGGCTTGGAGGTGTCTCCCAACCCAAACCATCCTGGGATTTGAAGAATTTCAGGTGTCACAGGTTCCCAGCAGCCACGGGCAGCTGGTGTCAGGGTCAGGCTGCAAAGAGTGCCACAGACATCCAGATGTTGATCAAATGCCTGCTTTATGTGCTGATTCCTCCTGCCAGGACCCTTATCCCACATCCTGAGCTGCTCCAAGGAGAGGCAGAGGGATGGAAAGGAATGGTGACCACAACCCCAGTAACTACGTGGCTGCAAATTAGCAGAGCTTGTGTTTCTGCCAGTTCTCCTTCCCTCTGCCCAGTGCCCACTTGATCCCAGCTCAGCTGAAAAACAGCAGAGCTGGCTGCTAACAGCCCCCAGGCTTCCAGGCACCTCTGACTACCCTCCAGGTTTAGTACTGATTTTCCTGTGTGTTCCAGCTCCACGCTGTCTGCTCTGATTTATTCCATATGTCCCAAATTGAAATATGTCATGGTATGGAGGAAGTCAGTAATCCCTCTCAGGTTTCTGGTGAATGCTGCTTGAATCTATCTGCTGTCTGTTCTTTATGCTAGCCCCTGAAAAAGCCCAAAATGGCCTGAAAAACCAGCTGCCTCTTTCTTTCCCACTCTTGCTTTATCTTCAGATAGTTGGCTTTTTAGTATTCACTGCTATGAACCCACACTTGGGCTTGTACAGGAAACGCAAAAAGGACAAGAAAAACTAAATATTGTCACCTCAAGCTGTGTTTGCCCTGCTGCAGTTACCTGTCTGTGATATCAGGTTTGCAGTCACCTGTTCTGCCCTGCCCTGTGCCACCCCAGGTGCAGCCCTGGGACAGCAGTGGCACCAGGACTGTGACACATCTACAGCCTGCAAGGAATTTAGGCATCTCTCCTGTTCCTGGAATGCATGGCTCCTTCCCTGTGCTGTAGAATAATCCTCACTGCACTCCCTTGTTTGGAAAAGAAACAAAAATCTCTCCCTGCTTTCCTGCAAAGCTGAATCTCCTGAGCTGTTTTTAAAACTAGATTTTAAAAAACCAGTCTTGCTGATGTATTAAGCTGTTGTCTGCCCTGTTAAATGGGTGCAGAGCAAAAACCTTCCTGCTCTGGATATGACCTACAGGGAATATTAATGTTTCCTTTGCCCTGAAGTTCATGAAATGGTTTGTAAAGGACTTTTTCTCTTTTCTATTTTTTGTTTTCCTCGGAGAGAAGGCCTATAGCTCTTACATTAAAAAAAAAATAGAATAAAAATGCTTGTAGGACTGCTCTGCTGTATTTGCACCCTTGTTTATTCAGGATGTGTGTCCAGACTGACAGCTGGCAGAGGCAACAGGCAAGAGGCAGTGCTTTCTCAGGGACTGAGCTGGGAGAGTAGAACAAATCAAGGGCCTTGGTGAGGCCAAAAAATCTCTTTTCTGTCTGTCAAACGCATAACTTTGGCTTTCCAGAAACTCTGGGGGCAGAACAAGGGATTTTGGGACACCAGGGATGATGCTCCTGCTGTTTAAAGCATGACCAAGGTTGCTCCAGGTGCCTCAGCAGTGGCAGCAGGAAAGGATGGATTTAAAACTATTACAAAAACCAAAATGTACTTGTCCAAACCGCCCAGCAGTAGACAAAGAAACGAACTATTTGAACATTAAATGAGGATGATAAAATACTCATTGATCAACTCACTGAAGCCTATAATAAATTAGGGTTTACTGCAGTAAGTTTCTGAATTTATCTAAACAGGTAGTTAATATAGATCATAATATCTAGGAACACCCAATATTACATTTTCTTCTGAGTTATTTTGCCTCTTCCATGTATTTATACATTTTCTTCCCTTTCTGATGAAGAATTCTAGACTATTGAAATATATTATCATCACTCCTTTTAAGTTTTTCTCCTGAAATGCCAGTAAAAAAGATGAGAGCCAAAGTGAGGGGTTGGAGGGAAAGGTGTTTCAGTCTGGCATTGAGTTTCAGGTGGTCACTGCACCTCTCTTAGTGGTCCATATGACATTTATTTCAAATGCAATGCACGTGCAGGAGCAATGAATGAAACACTGTGTTAAATGGTCTCATGAAAAGCAAATTACTTTAGGGCAAGGCAAAACCTCCTGGTAACTCACCATGCACTGCAAGAAATAAATCCAGAAAGATCTCCCTGCAGTGGTTGTTATGGTCTTTGTGTATATATTTTTTTAGTTATGATTTCAATAAATAATGAATGATCAGCATATAAAAATTCAGGCCAAACAAATAAAGAATGTGAACCACAGGCTGATGCATGTTAGTGGGTGTTGGAGTTTGCTTAGGGACTCCTATTAGGTTTATCATCCCTGATCAATTTACTGATCCCAAAATCCAGTTTGTGTGGAAAACTGAACAGAAATCCACATCACAACTGCATCACACCTGAGCCCTTTTTTACAGGTTACTGAGATGGACAAGGCTGTTCATCTGTTACTCTGCTGCAGCAACTCCTCTCATCAAAAAGGGAAATTTTGGAACTGGTGGGTTTCTTTCCCCTTTGAAGTAGGAATATAATTTTTTAAAATTATCCATCACCTCGTTTCTCAGAGTCTAAAGACCCATTTATGGCTCCTTTGAGGCCAATTTTTGATCAGTTTGACTTCTTTGGTATGAGTTGATAATTGCTGCATTCAGTACTTTCCCTTTCTCACCATTAGCAAGGAATGTTGGCAAAAAATACATTAAATATTTCTATCCATTTAATGTAACATGGATGTATTAATGAACATTAATAATTGAATCTTTTACTTTCTAAATAATTAATATATATCAAAAGGAGAAGCACAGAGGGAAAACTTGGAATTTTCTGTAAGAAACACCAGCAGCCTTTGAAAATGTTTTCCTGAAAAATGTGTATAATCTGTAGTATTTTTTTTAATGTGCATTGTTGCTTTATACACAATGATGCTTTATCCAAGTGTTATGTACCATTTTGAGAAATACTGGTGTGGCAGCTAGAAAATAGCATTTTCATAGGATTTTACAATAATTTTTTCTGTGGATTGGCTATTTTGGTGAATACACACATATATCAGTGCCTGTGGCACCTGACACATCAGAATGGTTCCTGAAATCCTCTTTCCAAGAACACAGGGAGGGAATTGTGCCTGTGAATTTTTCACTCAGAGCCTGGCTGCAGGCAGCCCTTGGAAGCCCACAGTTTAATTTTGAAGGATCAATAAAACTCTGCCTATGCTGCAAGAGGCTTCATCTCCTCATCCTCTGAAATCAGCTTTTATTATCCAGGCCTGGAGCTGGTGAGGGGAAGGAGTGGAGGAAAGGAAATAATCAATCCACTCATCCTCCAGAATTCCTTCTGTTCTTGGAAGTGGAAATGTGAATGTTGTTATTTTTAACCATTGCTGTTGCTTGCAATAACCAGTGACAGCACATCCCCTCCACAAAACAAAGGAAGAACAATCTGATGCTTTTTTTTTTCCAGTTAAACTCCTTATTAATAATAGTATATATTATAATAATATTAATAATATTAATAATATATAATATAATATTATATTAATAATATTATTTAATAGTATAATGTTTAATGAACACCTAGTTTATTTTAATACTGCTATGTGTATTCTAAGAGAGGAAATTCCAAAGCAGGAAATGTAGGATATGAAAACAGACACAGAAATATGGGTAAGAAATAGGAGATAAGATCAGGTCCACCAAGGTCATCATTCTTTCACAACTAAATCACAAAGCACTGCTTAAGTTTTTCAACATTTTGAGTCACAGAGGCTGGAAAATCGAGGTTGTTGCAGTCTTTTGTCCACAAACTTGTGCAGAGGGAGCTGCAGGTCTGCAAAATGACACTAATTAGCTGGAGATTGTCGAGGACAGAGAGATTCCCACCCAGCAGAGCCAGGCAGCCTGAGCATGGCCACTGCTGCCCAGCAGGGCTGTGGGTTTCCTTTATTTACAATATCTGTCTCTGTTTTTTATGTTCTGTGGAGTGAATGAGGAGTATTTAAACTGCTCTTTAGCACAACAAGATAACACTGCTCTTCCAGCTTGGTTTCCAGGAAAGACAAACTGCTCAGATGGTCCCCAGCAGGAAGTTCTGTTTGTTTTCTGTGGGTTACATCCCAGTTTCCTGGATAATGCTTCCCATCTCTGCTGCAGAAATGCAATAAACGGGGTCATTCCCACTATTGTTGGTGATGGACAGTCAAAACCCCAGAGCTCTGGATCAGCTTGGACAAAGCACTGATAAATCTGAACTTTCTGAGCTCCAGGAGGCTCCTCTGACCACCTCTTTAATGCTCCACTTTATTATAAGTTTCTAGCAAGGAGCTCTCGAAGTCTGTTTGTTTTCATACCTTTTGCCCCACTGGCCACAACTTGTTTTCACTTTAAGGCAGATAAATTTGGGTTTCAGTCATGCCAGACATCTCTGTTTCAGCTCCTGATGCAGCTACAAGACCTTTATCAGCCCTGAGGCTCCAATGAAAAGGGTAGCAACAAAATAATGAGGAAAATCTGGCTTTGCCCACCTAAAACAGTTGTTTGGAAGAGCAAAGCTGACTCATTGCCTTCAGTGCACCCAGAAAATACTGTGCAATTCTGTGTCTTCATCTGAGTGGCAAAGATATGCAGCACACAAGGTTACACACTGTTATATTTAAATATTTTTCAATATTACAGATTGTTACCTTTCTTTAAAGGGGGTGATAACTAGCTCTAAGCCAGTTATTTTTCCATTTACTTTTTTTTAATAATGTCCCTTAGTGTCTCTTATCCCTTTAGTATCACTTAAGAAATTTTAACAAGTTAAATCCCTTTTTCATCAAAGTTTTGTGGACACTTTTAATTTTTTTTTTTTTAACTAACTTTGTGGGACTTGTAACTGAATGCTCTTCTTTCTGATTTTATCTTCCTGACTGAAAAATCACTACACCTAAAGACCATCCTGATACCCTAATTCCAGAGTCTACCTGAACTAAAAAAAGGTGAGATGCCAATAACTCACTTGCCATGGTTCTCCAGAAGCTTTGGGTTTTTCTGAGGAGGGAAAATTTCCAGTTATTGTGAATTCCACAGATTTCCATCCCGCCTGATTCTAGGAAGAGATTTCTTGTGAATGTCAGAAATTTAACTCATGCCATTTCTTCATTTGGAAGGCACAGCACGCTGTAACTATTAATAATTACCAGTCAGATTCCTGACTGTATTTTTATCATTGGAATGTTGGACCTGGAAACAGCAGCACATGCACACTCACCAGGCTCCCAAGGAAAACATTTCCACAAGAAAGCAGAACCCATAAAATCTGAAGTGTTAATTCATTGAGTTTAGATGATGAAGTGAATAATTAGCAGCCTTCTACTGAATAATCTGGTTTGTAGATTATCGAATCTGTTGCTAGTGTTAAAATTTTCCTGTCCCCACAGTGGTGGATTTAGAAGTCTAAACCAAATAAACCAACCAATATCTCATCAAAGTTTCCTGCATTTTCTCTACTTTCCCACTTGGCTTCATTTGTTTGCTAAATCCTTTAGCAGCAGAGAGTTGAGGACATTTGAAATATATGTATTTCATCCAGGCTAAATATTTGGTAAATACTCCTCTCTAAAAACAAAAGAAAACAAAACAAATAAAAGAAACTCTAGCTGTTTAAAATAACTCCAGAAAATAAAACTCTTATCAAAATATTTCAGTCATTAGTCATGGAATAATACCTGATTAATGCCCAGAATAATTTGTGTTTTTAGAAAAGAAAAGGCAACATTTTCAGTACAGATTTTTCCCTGCAGTGCACTTTTCCTTTTCTCATGTGAAAAATACTGATATTTATTGGTGCTTAATAGGGACTCAGTGGTTTATTCAGCATTTTCCCCCAAGAGATAGGTTTTCAAATGACTGGGCAAAAGGAAAAAAAAAAGAGAACATAAAGTCTGTGCTCCAGCAGAGTGCAGTAATTTTGCAAACCGTGAGAATGAAATTTAAATTTGCAGGTAACCTAAGAAATAGAGCAGAGTGGTGCTTCCCCTGCTAATAGCCAAATGACTCTCTTCTCGCCACAGAAATTCTGTACTTTAATCTTACAGGTGAGGGTACTTATTGAAGGCCTGAGCTTGGAGTGCTTGGAGCATTTTGGGGCTGAGGGTTTTGGTACAAAATGAGGTGCAAAATGAGGTTCCCAGGTGCCACAATCCACACCTGCAGGGCTCTTGGCTCTCACAGCACTGCAGCTAACAGCAAGCCAGGCACATCTCAGCAAAGATCACCTCACATTGCCCCAAAACCACAGAATTCAGAGAACCCAGAGCACCCCCATGATGGCCCCTGAGCTTTCTCCTCACCACAGCCATCCCCAGGCTGTCACACCCTATTTTTGACACGTTTCTGGGGAGAAACAGCTGGAGAGGCACAAGATGACTGGGTTTATTGGGTTGATCAGCCACAGGTTTGTACCAAACCCCATGGAGGTTCTCTGGGTGCTCTCCTTTGCATCCTGTGGGTGGGAAAAGCTGGAGACAGACAGCAGGCTCTCATCCCCTGTTTTTCTGGGATCACTGCAACTGGGAGCTCTCCCGAGTTCAGAGGCAGAGAACAGGAAATTGTAGCTGGACTGGCAGAGGCACAGCCACATTCTGGCACCTTGTCAGTACATATGTGCTGGAGGAACACATACCTTTGAAGATGAACTCCATGTGCTGCTGGAGAATGTTTATACACGAAAAACCGGTTTCAACGCCGGCTTTGGTACCTCTCAAATAAATGAGACAAGAAAGTAAAGCACTACTGTTTCACAGGCTCACTAATCTGATCCTGATTCTAGGCTCTGCAGTGTATTTATAATACTTCACAACATGTGGTGTCTAGAGGAAATGCTACCTTCTTTCAGCAGTCTGGCAAATGTGTTGTGAGATAGTCTAACGACAGGAATGATTCAAGAGGTTCCTCTGGCTTGCTCTGGCACAGGGGTAATCTGGACACAAGTGCTTCTAAATGCTGTTTTCAAAACTTTCCATGAGATAATGGTGGTTCTTACGTGATTTACTTCAAAGCTAAGCAGATATCTCTGTCCCCTTTTACACATCTGAAGGCACCATGCCTTGGAGTCAGACATTATTATATCCTTCTCTGTGCACCCCAGGCATCAGAGCCAGGTGGAATAATTTATCTCTCCAATTAAAAGAAACTTCAGGAATTGCAAAGGTTTTGAACAAACTTGTGGAATAATTTATCTCTCCAATTAAAAGAAACTGCGGGAATTGCGAAGGTTTTGAACAAACCTGTGCTCGTCCCTTGATAGGTGTAATCTTCCCATTTATTGGTCCCTCCTGTGCTGGCAGCTGTGGGAAGTGTCTCTACCAGCACGAGGGGAAAACCAGCAGGCACAGCTGGGTTAAAAGCCATTGTCATCTGACTGCTGGATTCACACAGAGGCATTTTGGCTGGTGGCCCCCAACAGCTGGCCCTGCTGCAATCAGGATTTGCCAGCGCTGCTGGTGGGGCATTGTCTATTTTTGTGCCCTGGAATGCCTGAAAGGTGTCAGCATGTTGTGCTGGCCTGTCAGTGCCTCGGGGAGGTGAGGTGTTGATGGATGCTGAGCTGGCTGCCAGCCCCACAGCCAGAGTCACACTGCTGGGGGAAGGGGACAGGGATGAGATGGTCAGGGAGCATTTGGGACAGAGAAAGTGAGGAAAGGACCCTCTGCAGGAAATGCTTCCAGCCTGGTAATTGCTTGGTGATCTGCAGCAGAATTCCATGTGATTGTGATGCCCAAAACAGGCTACCTGAAACAGAGGCCAAGGCAATTAGGTGTATAAAAAGCAGACAAATTTATTCAAGGCCTTCAAGGTACATTCGGCCAAGCAAAGCCCTCTCAGGGAAAACACCCAAAATGGTCTGTGGGTCACGAGCTCTTCACCTTTTATAAGTTCTCTCCAATTAGCAGATTGGTCCCTAATTCTCCAATCACACCTTCAGGTGATGATATTGATCACCCCAAGCCCTGCTCCCCCTTTCCACCATTGTTTACATATTTCAAGCTCTAGGACAACAAATATATCCTTGAATCTCTATCCAGAGAGCTTTGTTTTGGTTAATGTGTTGGGAACAGAGGTTTTCAGCATTCTGTAAGAGCACAGAACTACACAGAGTTACAGACACATGAAGAGAAAAAAACCCCCAGAATTATTAAGGCATCAGTTGCACACTTGGACTGCTCCAAGGCACCTTCTCTTTTGGGGTCTCTGGCTCTCCACTGATGATCTGATGTATAAAGCATTGATTTATTAACTCACATGCTCTATATTTCCACCAAAACTGAAATGAAATGGGAGCAGGGAAGGTGGGATTTGCTCTCCTGAGCTCACCAAGGCACACACAGGGCACCAGCCAAGGTGGGCAGGAGCACCCAGTGGTGCCAGGGACAAAAAACTGGGAATGGTCTTCAAAATGTTCTTTAAAAACAGAGCAACCTCTGGTCTTTCTTTCAGAGTTGCAGCCAAAGCCAATTTCACAAGTACAGGAATCCAGGACTGTCTCTGTTAAGTTAAACCACATTTGGGATGTGTCTTGAGGGTCTCTCAGCCTGAGTCCCGCATTAGGTGTTTTAGCACAGTGGCCATGGAACACCAAAAATCCCTCAGAAACTAAAAATCCCTGAGCAGTCACAAGGCTCCTAATCCAATGTCCTGATGTCACAGGTGCTGTGCCATGCCATTAATTCAGAATTATATGGCACCCTGACCTTCAATATTCCCATTCTAAATTCCTCCCAGAGCTCACTCCTCTGAAGAAAGGTATTTCCAAGTCACTATATATTTTAAATAAATTTCCACAGAAAAAACTTGCAGTCTTTGTTCAAATTATCTATAAATGACTTGAATTCTATAACTCAAGGAGTGCTAAAGTAGGAAATGCTTAGACTAGTGCCTCGTAGTTGTGAGCATGTACTAGAGAAGGGAAACGTAAAAATCCAGCAAAAATACGTAACTCTTATACAACAGAAAGCTATCCTGAAGTTCAGATACTAAATCTTTGTCAAAAGTCATTACTAAGATCATAACAACAAAATATGGATTAAATTTTCTTTTTCCTGAATATGAATCAGCCCTCCTCTTCATTAAATAATTATGAAGGATATTACTGTAGGATCAAGAAGGGTCTTTCTCTAAGTCAATGGATAATTCAATATGCAATCTCCATCAGTTCCTATGTTTACACATTGCTTTGCCAAGATGTCAGTGGAAAACTGCCTGCCATTGTTTCTGAATATCAGCTATTAATTAAGCTGCTTGGATTTTTCTTTGAAGATAAAGTTCCCTTATAACAAATGAAATATTGCTTTAAGACTCAGAGGAGTTAGCATGCAGAAAAAGCCTGGTTGCTGAGACACAGGATGCACCTCATTTTCCTATGTTTTCTCCTATTTATTAATAAAGCAAAACAAATCCCAAAGCTGAATAATCTGCAGAGAACAAACTGATTGAAAGCCATCGACCATTTCTGCCTCCCCCATCCTCCCTGGCCAGCGATGGAGCATGTGGTAGATCCTTTAGCACCACAGTTAATTGTTTATACTACAAAGTCAGCCTTCCTTGCCGGCTTGGATACTCTTGCCAAGTGGAATTATAGGTCTGGTCTCTCGCCAGAGTTTGCTCCCAGACTCCATTATTTAACTGTTTCTTTGTGCAGGGCTGGGCTGTCCCTGGGGCTGGCAGCAGACTCTGCTCCACTGCTGTGCTCTCACCCACCAGGGCTGGGGGAGCACAGGGAGGCATCCTGCACACCTCAGACATTCCACCTCACCTCCTCCCCAGGCTGGGCAAAGAGAAGCTTGGAAAACCACGTGTGGAGATCACAAAGGGCTCGGGACTCATTTCTAAGAGAAACGTGGATTTTGGATTAGCATCCTCAATTCCTTGCAGCACTTTTTGGAAGGTGAATCCTCACTGGACACCTGGCGCTGTGACTGCTCCTCCTCACTCGTGTTTACAGACAGAAAAACAATTTATTGTGTAAAATAAGCCTTTTAAAGAGTGCAGAGGCCTGCAACCCACAGTCAAAATGTGATGCTGGCCATGCTGGAGCTCTGCAGGAATCCCACAGAGCTGCTGTGTGGAACCAGGCAGGGAACAGGGCTGATCACAATGTGGGGTGAATGAAAGCTGCTGTAACCTCAGAGGAATCCTTTAAATCCTTTATAAACTGACAGAAAGGATGAAAATTCTGATAGAAGAACTTGCCAGTCTCCAGGTGAATTTGAGCAAATGATTGCTCATTAAGAACACGAAAAAATACTGACTGGCTGCATTGTGGAGTGGATATACAGAGCATAGCAACAGCATTATTTCTCCTTCCATCTCCAAACTTCACTGGCATTTCAAAAGTTCAGGGCACAGAGGTCCACCTGAACAGCTGAAAGAGAAGAAAAACCTTTTCCCCACTTCCTGCATCCTTACATCACTGTCTTCTCTTTTATTTTCTTTAAATAATTCTCATAGAATATTATCTCCCATGGTTCAGGGAGAGGTTTAGAGAGCATGTCCCACATGCTGCTGATGCTGAGCTTTTTTTCCTGAGCTTCCAAGGCCTCACTGTGGTCTTTGTGTTTCTGAAGAGCTCATTTCATTGACACAAGGAAAATGGCACCTTTCAATTCAGTTCTGCCTCTCAAGGAAATAAGGTGGACATTTTAGGCAGTTTCTTGTAGTGGAGTTTCTAAACACGAAGGGAAGGTTGTTATTTTTCACAGAAACAAGAAGGAATGGCTGAAAAAGACAGACAGGGATGGATGTAGTGTCAGGAGCCAGGAATTGCTGCTTTCTCCATCAGACTCTGATCTCTGGGGTCTTTGGAGCATGACTTGGTTCTCGTTCTTTGGTGCCCCTCCCTTTACAACAGTAATTTCAAATTTAAGCAAAAGCCGCGCAAGGTAAATCATTAGGTGTTGAGGAGGAATTAATTAGCAGATTCTTGGAAGGTGGCCTTGCAACCACGTTGTGGGGCGGCTGATTTACCTCGGGAAAGACAGTTAAATAGCCACAAGAAAGGCTATTGCAGCTCATAACTTGTGCACTTTGCCTGCCAGGGCTGCAAGCCTCTGGGTCCGAGGAGGTCTGAGGGCTGCTAAGGCAAGAACTTGTGCAAGAAACAAGGCTCCAAAAGTCTGACACAGGAATGAAGAAATATGTCACTGCTGCTGAGTCCCCTTCTGCGAATCACTGAATCAGCTGAGGACAGGAACAACCAGAGGCTGGAAATTTCCTCAGACATCCCCTGGGGTCATGCACAGTGGGGAGAAGCTGATCCCCTATGAATGCTGACCCTATTTCAGTCCACTAGGTGCTCTGGGGCAAATGTTTAAACTGTCAGCAAGGGTTTTGACCACAACACAAACACTTTAAAAATGCACGATGCCTTATGACAGACCATTTTCCTACAGCAGAGTGTGACTCTGGGGGCTCTGGGGGCTGTGGAGCAACCCAACCACAGGTTGTATGGGAAGGGTGAAGGAGGTGGAAGGTGAAAAGCTCTTCTTTCAGAGCTCTTGTGCAGGCAGCGAACTGAGCTGTAACTTTTCCAGTCCCCTGAAACACTTCTTGCCCTTGGGGCAATTGGTCCTGCTGTAGTCCTGCCTGCAGCCTGTCACCCTCTGTGTGAGCTGTAAACCTTGGATTGCACTTCAGTTTCCATAGAAGGCTCCAAGAGTTTATTTTAGAAAGATTCTTAAGATATCTTTCACCCTTGACTCTTTTAAGATGAGATTCTTCTCATCTTAAAACACCTTTTTTTGTTCCCTCTGTCTCCATCTTTCCCTTCCTAAAGCTGATACAGCTCAGAAAATGCTGAGTTTCCTCAATGTCAGTTTTCCTTAATGATTATTTTCTCTGCATTCTTCCCACCACATTTCCAAATGTTGTGCCCTATTTCTGCTGATGTAAGGCATCCCCAAGTGCTCAGGATGAGGGAGAAAAGCACCCTCACATCTCACCCCTGAGGGGTTCAACCACAGCTCCATGCCATTCCCAGAAAGGTTTGGCATGTTCCAAACTGCAAAATCAACTTGGCCAGGCAAGGCAGACACTACATCTCACCTTTGCAGGTCCTGTCCAGGATCCCTGCTTGGCTCCACCCTGGATGGAGCCTGGGGAAGGCTCCCCCAGCCCTGCGGCCTTGCTGGCAGATGGCAGCTGCTGCTGCTGGAGGAGGAGACATTTCCTCCTCTCTGCCTTGCCATTAATCTCTTCTGGAAGTTGTGGCTGCAGCTCAGTGCTGCTGCTGCTGCTATCTTTGGTGAACCCAGGAACAACGACAGCTGTTCCTCCCATGAGCCTTCCTCCCATCAAAGGACTCTGGGAATCTGTTCCCAATTGTGGACTGGAAGAGGCTGTGCTCGACAGCTTCACCACTCCCATATTTTCTGCTCCCTTTCAGGAGAAGGAGGTATCAAATGACTTTCCATTTTAAACCATCAGGAAAATTACATATCCTCTCCTTCAAGCGTATGACCTTGGAAATCACAGGGCAGGAGGCCTCAGGAACTGCTCTTGTGGCTGTCTAAATGTAATTATCCCCTGCCTGACTCCACGGTGCTGTCACGGTTTTGGAGCTGCTGGATGTGGCAGCACAGCACCCCAACACCCCTGCAACCAAAGACCTTCAATTAAAAGCCCCCAGGCCCCTAAATTCCAATTTGTGTGAATCTGTCCTGGAGCACAGCCGGGCAAGCACAGGCACACGCTAAATAAAGGAAATTTGAATTGGAAATACTTAAATGTTTCACATTTAGGCAAATCAGGACCTTTTTTTGATGCTGGTTCCTCAGAGCACCCCTGCTAGCTTCAGCTCAGCTCCTGCACGTGCACTCTGCAAGGCTGTGAGTGTTGGAAAATCATGGAATGGAACCACAGAACCCTGGAATGGTTTGGATTGGAAGGGAAATTAAAGTTCAGCTCTTTCCAGCAACACTCCTGCCATAGGTAGGGACAGCTTCCACCAGAGCAGGCTGCTCAGATCTGACCATGAGGTTCATCTCTTTAGTCTTTAATAATTCCTTGTTGTGCACATCACCTTCTCTGATTTCCCCATGCTAAAGGATGGTTTCCAGTTGTGGGGTTTTGTGTGTGGTTGGTTTTTTGTAGGTTGTCTCCCTGGGTGTATTGCCTGAGCCTGAAGCACACTGAAGCATTTTACTGCAAACAAGAGAAACAGCTCTGCTCCAAAAGTCTGACAGACACAGCTGAGGTGCTACCACAATCCACCCCATTAACCTTTTGGGTAAGACTTTTTAAGTTGTTTTATTCCCATATTTCTATTCGGCTGAAGTATCACATTCAGCAATGTCACAACATAATAACTACCAAAGCAATCAAATGCCTCTGCAGAAATATCCAGGGCCTGATCCCTGAGCTCTTTAATGTGCAGTGACACATTCTGTCCTTACAGATGGCTCCAATACTCTTCAGAAACAACACACTGGGATTTTTTTTTCCCTAAGAATAATGAGTTGAAATTTTTCTCCTGTGCTGAGGAAGCCGTAGCTACAGCCCAAAACTTGTTTAGGCAAGCCATAGAAAAATGAGGTTTGAACTACACACAGAATAAATAGAACAAAAGCGAAATGACAGACAATCTGTTTCAGTGGATTTCCCATACTACTTGTTTACTTTTTTCCAAAGTTTTATGCCTTTGCTGGTTTAAATGTCTGTGGAAGTGGAGCACGTAGGGCTGAGACCTGATTCAAATATCCTGTATAATGCAGCAGAAGGCTGGAGATCTGGCTCTCTGGCTGTGTTTGACAATTTATGACAGGTCACTCAGGTAGTTAACTTCAGATCTGGGCTGAAAAACACTGAATTGCTCATTTTGCTTTTTGCATTGATATTTGGAAGTCGCTTCTCCTTGGCTTCAATTTACTAAAGGAGGTACAGAATGATGTCCCAAATTCTCTTTCTTCTCTGCCAACATTTCCTTCCTAATTCAAGCATTGCATAAGGGCTAATTTGAATGAGCTGGGATTTTTATATTTTTCTTGTGCATTTTTTAATAATTTTATATGTGACCATAAGCCAACACCTGAGCTGGAGTTATCTTGGTGTTGCTGAAACAGAAGTTCAAGGTCTGTTAGTATAAAAGCCCCATTTGGCAGAAAAACAAGCTCAAGGAAATTTTGCAGTTTAGGAAGTTTGGGAGACTTGAATTCTTTTTGTATGCTTGGATTTTTACTAATGCTGACCTCAAATTCCACTTTCACCAAAGATGGATCTCTTTGCAGTACATTTTCCTTGTCATTTTGGAAGTGCAGATGAATTTGTTAAGTGAACACACATTGATGGCGTGTGGGAGAAGGGGAGCAAAACTACCATAAGACTGAAAAGCGAGACTGAGATAAGAACTTTGTTAGATTTTTCTTAAAATTCAGATTTCTTAATTCCTGAGGGTGTTTTGTTTCCTTCTGTTAGAGCTTATTGACACAGATTTCTCTGTAATCATAGCTCTTCAGGCAGCATCCTGCTTCTAAAATTTACTTCAACCATTCACCCTGAAAACCAGCTTAGCTGTTCTTTCTAGAACATATCTTTTGACTCTTCTCACTCAACAGAAGTTATTTCTGAATTATTACCCTTTTCCCTCTGGGAAGATATTGTGGTCTGCAAAAAAAGCAGGGTTCCAGGGCATAAAAAGAGTTGTCTTCTTTGTAGCTCTGCTATTTGAATGGCATACTGTGTGTGTGCATGTATTTAAGGCTCACTCTTGTTTCCTGATATTTCTATGCCATGACAGAAAAAAATGCATGTTTTCCCTTCCTTCCTTCCTTCCTTCCTTCCTTCCTTCCTTCCTTCCTTCCTTCCTTCCTTCCTTCCTTCCTTCCTTCCTTCCTTCCTCCTTCCTTCCTTCCTTCCTTCCTTCCTTCCTTCCTTTTTTTTTTTTTTCCTTCCTTCCTTCCTTCCTTCCTTCCTTCCTTCCTTCCTCCCTCCCTCCCTCCCTCCCTCCCTCCCTTCCTCCCTTCCTCTCTTTCTATTTACATTTTTTCTTTCCTTTTTCTTACTTTTTCCTTTTTTTCTTTTCTTTTTTTTTCTTTTTTCTCCTTGTCTTGCTTCCCTTCCCATTCATCACTCAGTCTGTTCATGTCTCTCTTTTTTCTCCCTCCTCTTTCTCTTGTTCTTTCTCTCTTTTTTCTCTCTCTTTCATCTACCCATTAACATGAATAAAAGGTTGCAGAAAAAAAGAAGAGAAACTCAAAGCACACTTCCAACCCCCCAAACCCTTCCAAATTACAGTACAACACAGCTGAAACTTGAACCTGGTTAGGGAGAATATATAAACTTTGCAAGTCTAATAAGAAACAGATTTTGAGGGCTTTGTACTTAACAACTACTAGGAAATTGAATGTAAGAAATATTTAAGCACAACATGAAGATTTCAAAAGCAATGTTAACTTGATCACATTTAAAAATGACTGTGTGATATACTATGATAAAAGTTCTGTTTATTAGTGAGGATTTAAGTTAAATATTCTAAGGCTGAGAGCACAATATCTTTACTGACTATTCCTGTATTATGGAACTTCATGACTATTTCCATAGATTTCAGCCGACTGCTAATCATAATTTAAAAAGCATTAGGAGATTGATTATCTATTTCCAACGTAATAAACTCAGATTAAAATTGCATGAGACTGAAGCAAACCAAGTGAATTGCAGTGTGAGAACACTAACTTTTCAATTTCCTTCTCCATGTGGAGCTTACGTTGCCTTGTGAGTTTCACCACGTATTTTTCCTTTCACAATTCCTGCACAATTCCTTGGTTTTACCAGAAGCTCAGGAAAACAATTCTGGTACAGAGGATTTTTTTGAAGAAAGGAATCAGGTGACTGGGCATGCTTTGAGTGTGAAGAATGCAATACCCTGGTTTGAATACCCTTATGGGTTTAGGGTGGACAAGGAGGAGCTCAAGCTCCTCATCACTGCTGCCTTGAGAAGGTGAGGCAGAATTGACTGTGCAGAGGCAAAGCAGAGGATGCTCTCTGCCTGTTCCTGGAGAGGAAAACCTTTGAAAGGCTGAATGGATCAAACTCAGCCCCTCTTGCTGTTGCCCAGACTGGAAATCCCCACTCTGAGCCCTGTCACTCTTTCCACGAGTGAGCAAGATGATGGCAGCCACAAAACCCTCAAAAACCATAAAAATAAGGTGATATTGTAAAAAGCAAGCAACGTTTGTCTGATTTTCAGCATGTGGTGGGAATGATACTTTATTTTATTTACCCAGACTAGCTCCTCCCGAGTGTATCTTTACAATCAGCATCTTTCCTTCATCTCTGTATAATTTCTGATCCAATTCTGCCAGCAGTGCTCAGCTGTCCTCCACAGGAGGGGAAATCCTGCACTGAGTTCAACATTTGGTCTGTCCAGTTCAGCCTGTGCTGGTTTAGCAAGGTAAGCCTGTGCTGCAGGCAATTTTAAAGCTTTTTAATCTCAAAATGCTTGATTTCTCAGACACAGGAAGAACTGCTGTTTGAAGCTGATCCAGGGAGGGGGAGGAGAGACCTGGCAGATGTCAATTTGAGCCCTGGTAAAAACAACCTCCTCCAAGCAATCTAACTCATCAAGCTAATAGTTACTCAGTCTGATCCTGCAGGGCCTTGTGTTTCATTTCTGTTTGGGTCTTCCTGAGATAAGGCTCCAAAGGGGAAAAAGAAAGGAAAAAAACCACAACAGTGGAAAGCAAAACACACACAGCCAACTGTCTGCAGATTTCTGGCACAACTGAGGCTGCAGTGAAAAGCCTGAAATGTGCACAGTCCACTGATGTTTGCTGCAGGAATGGTGCTCCAAAAGCACTGTGAGATGTGTCTGGAGTTGAGCTGAGGCTCCACACTCCTCACAAAGCCCAGGTTTGAACTCGGTGGCTGCAGCTGGAGCAGCAGCTTGTGTGCCATTGACCAGCTGGGGTACTGCAATGGAATAAATCAGTCAAAATGAATAGGACCCACAAACACAGCATGGTTGGGATCTGTGCTGCTGAGACAGCACCTGGCTCCCTGAGGTGACTTCTCCACCAGCATGGCTGATTTTTGTCCCATTAGCTGGAAAACAGTCTTTTTGGGTTTGGTGCCATTAGAGATTCCAGTCTTGGAGTGCACTGGAAAAAAAAAAGTAATTCAAAAAAAGGGACACTGCCAGCAATAGATAAAATCAAAATGCAAAATCCAAACTGCACCAAACTGCATGGGAATTTTACCCCAGAGCATCATGTCCAGAAGTGTGGTGTAGCCTAGAGCACAGGGTGTTATCAGGTCCTCCTACAGGGAAGGAGCAAAGAATTACGTTTTAAAAACCCTCAATATTAATATGCTGCCTCTTTCTTCCAGATAGAAGATGGAAAAGTTCATATTTTCACTTCTGGTGGTGGAATAACTGTGATTCTCTTGACCACATCAAGCACAAAGCCTCTGAGAGTTTTCTCTAGGTGATGGCATAACCCAACCATGCTTAGTGCTTCATGGAAGAGATGCCCTAAACAATTTCCAGACAGTTTTAATAATTTTAAGAGTGAGAACAACAAGTGACATGAGGGTCTGTTGGTATGAAACAACATTGAAATACTTGTTAAGCTGTTTCATGTAGATACTTCCATTGGTCTTCAAATGATTCCTACCAAGCACGAGGCAGGATGCAAAGATTAAAATCTGTAACTTGGCACAGGTAGCTCAGATTTGTGATGAAAAATCAGATTCTGAATGTGTCTGCAGCTTCACACAAGGTTTTCCACTCCCAGATTTGACTTACTGTGGAGGGAACAGACATTTGGAGTTTTGGAAACACCCTTTTTAAATTGTTATTAATTTTGGCATGTTATTGAGAAAATGGACTAGTGGCTACTGAATTATGGACTTCCCTCAGATCTAGGTCAAAACCAGCATCGGTGTGATTGTCTCAAACTAGTCCTTGGAAGCTACAGCAAAATCCATTAAAATTATTACACACTGAAAAAGGACATGAAGAGCAAAGTCTGACTCAGTGGCAGGGGCAGGGAGGGGGGACACAATGAGCTAATTCACAGTGCTTATGTGCATGGATCCAAACTCTTACCAAAAACATTTACGTTGGGGATTTTGGAAGAAAGCATTCTCTGTTTTGCAGCATAATAAATTGGGTGGCACAGAAACACTCGACAAACTTGACAGATCAGTTACTGCTCCTTCACAGCAACATCCATCTCACGCAGAGCTCGGGTTTTTGGACAAAGAAAATACCACTGAAAGAGAAAGGGAAAGTAAATCTGACTCCACCATCCTGCTTTTAAAGCTGGGCACCCCTCAGTCACACCATTCACTGTCCCCTTCTGGTGTAGGGGATGGAGGAGGGAAAGAAAACTCTGTGGAAAAAGCGTTTTATGGAGTGTGTTTTTCTCATGTCTCCTGCATAAAGGCAGCACCCTTTACAACCAAAAGCCTTTGTGATGGTTTCGGCCCCCAAGTGCCCATCCACTGGCAAAGCTGTGAAAAACAACCACGGGAGTGACAAACCACAAAAGCATGAAGGGAAAGCAAGGAAATAAAGCTGCAGCATCGTGCTGCAGATGTGTGGACAAAAGGCCCACCAAAGCACATGAATTTTAACTCACCTAACCCAGAAATGCACAACAGTGCTGCAGTTGTTTCACTCTGGAAGCAAAGCTTCTTGAGGTATTATTTCCACCCACTGTCAGTGGTGGAGTGCAATCTATTTGTGTTTTTTGATCTTATACATTAAAACAGAGCAAAACTCTCCTGGCTCCTGGACAAGCAGAACTGGTGCTAAGGTTAAGCTAATGCTGTAGCTCTTACAGCCCAGGAATATATTTCTTATTTGTACTCGAGCCAAGTTCATTCACTGATATTTTCACTAAAGCCACAGCCTTTTGAAGATGTTGCACTTGGACTTCCTCCCTGCCAAGTTTCTAAATTACAATGTGCTGTGTCCATGAGAAAACTGAAGAAGATTTATTAGAACAAGGTGCCAGAATGTTTCTCCCTGCCCCACATCAGTCCGGGGTAGAAGCAGCACATGAAAAGACACTGCCAATTCATTTTGTTCCTCAAATACACAAAGATTTTTTTTCCCTCTCTCTTCTTTCCCAAAATAGGTTGTAGGAATATTGAAAATAACTTCAAAGAAAATGTTTACTGATCTCTCAGATTTCCTGGTGCACTTCCACTCAAAAAGAGCAGCTGTCTGCATCTCCTGCCACTCTCTTGTTACCACAGGAGGCTACAGGCAGCAGAAAGAGTCATCAGTGAAATGCTGTCATTTGCAGCTTCATTGGTGAGTGTTTCACTAATTGGGGATTGGTCAGATGGGTTAAATAAAACCAGCAAATCAAACCCAAGCTTTTTTCAGCTGGTCTGATGAAGAAGAATAATCCAGGATGTCCAAAAGGTCCACTGTGTTCCTGTGCTGGAGTTACCTGAGGGAGAGCATATCAATTTACCTGTTTTGCTACTGAATTTTCTGTGCAGGACCTCCCAGCCCTTAGACACAACCCAACCTTTGCACTGTGCTGCTGATTTTGGTCCCCTGGACCAAGTGACCCCTGGGTGGCAGTTCTGCAGCTCACATCCTCACAGTGTTTCATGATGCAATGTCTCTTCAGAGCTGAGGCCAAGGCAGTTTCCTCATTCCACCCTTTTGGTTTATTTTTGTTGATAATTTACCTTTCTCGAAATTTTTTAAATATCCCATGAAACACTGAGGTGGCACTATTGTTAGATACATACCATGACTGATACTGAGAAATTAACAACTGGCAATAATTTGCATTTCACAGCACGGCTTGAGACAGCAGATTTCCCCTCGTATGTGATGTAGGAAATAACCCCTGAACAGCCAGCACTGCTGTGTGGAAATGTTGGATTCAGTATGGAGATTGTGGTTCATTAGGGACCCTGATCACTTCTTCAGCAGAACAGGTTGCTTTTATTCTGAGCTCATTTAAACTCACAAATGTGAGAAGCTCCACGTGAAAACCTGGGTTTTCAAACGGGACTCAGGTCAGAGCAGTGTGTACTGCATGTCACACACACAGCTTTCCCTGAAGGCACAAACTTAAACCCTCCTGGAGAGAATACAGAAGGGTCTTTGAAAGCCTTGAATTGTTAAACATTTGTTACTAATAACCCAAATGACTTCACCCATTTTCCTAAACACAAATTGTGATTACCCTCTTCGAGCCAGAATGGGACTGGATGATTTAATGCAAACTGGCCGTGTCCCACAGGCACAGTTGGATTTTAGGCTATGAGGATTGAGTTGCTTCTCAAAATGTCAGCAGGTAAAATAAATCTGCGCAGGAAATTTATTAACAATTGGCACTTTCTCCCTCCCTCTGGTTGTGAAAGGCTCTGTGGGGTTGGCACAGTGAGTATGTATGGTGGATGTGAATAGTTCCTTATTACCCTATCAGCATCATGTCAATAGCAAAGCTGGGAAAATCAATTTTCCTTTGAAATATTAGAACACAAGTGGGGGCAGCGGAGCAGAGGGAGATTTGTCACCAATTTCACAGAGGCCAGTATTTCAACCTGTTTGTTTGTTTTTTTCCTTCCCGAGACTGAGTTCTGCTCTCAGACTCTGAAACATATTCCTCTCTTTTTCAGTGCTTTATTTTGGTACATTTTTATGCTCTGCTTTGATTGCTTAGACAAAGTCCACAAGGTGATACTGAAACCCACTAGAAAGTAATCACCAGAGTCTTCCCTCAAGGCTGAATTTTTCTCAGCAGTATTAACACATCAAACACAGCAAACGATAGAATTTCTGTTGGTTGAAGTGCAAATTGTTGTGTTTCAGCCCTTGGTTCACCAAACAGGGAGAGGGAGAAGATTCCCTTTCAGAATGTCCTTCCTAGAGACCCTAAACAGTGCAAAATATCAGCTAATGCTAGCTGGCAATGAACAGCCCATGAAATGGTCTCAAAGAGCTCCCTCAGGCCTCGCTAGCCAAACTTGACCAGATTTACTAGATCTAAGGGTTTTCTAGAGCCCTGGGGGAGCAGGAGACTCAGGCTATGTTGAAGGAATGGGGAGCCCATCAGTGGGGTGCCACCAATACCTGCTGTAACCCTGCTTTGTGCCTCATCCCACCTCCTGGGGAAGAGCTGCCTCTTGCTTCTTCTGAACCTGTTTTTGGAGGATGTTTCCTGATGCCCACCATTTCCAGACAAACCCACAGCTCTGCCCTTGCAGGAGCTTCTGGATCAGCAGGGATTGGATTGTCTTTTGGTGTGCACATGGAATATCCCTTCAAGCATCTGTGTAGACCATCCACAGGGGTTATCCCCGAGAAGAAAAACATGAAATACACACACAAAAGCACATGTCCAGTGTTGGTTCTGGCCTGTTTAAGCTGTGAGCTCTGGACTTGCCTGGATCAGGGATGTGTTTAATCCCAGCTCACATCAGATTCTCCAAGAGAATCCTGGCAAAGAGCAAGGAGAAACCTCAAAACTGTCTAAAAATGACATGATAGAGGATTATTTTCAGGCACTACTGAGGCAGCAGTGGTCAGGTTAGTTGTGTTCCATCTTTCAGGAAGGTTTTGGGAGGGAAATTCAGAGTGGCAGAAATAAGGAAGAAAAAGCCAATGTAAATCATTCACATTTCCTCAATGTGACCCAGCACCACAGGCATCTGTTACAAGTGTGCAGAGTAAAACATCATCCTTGGAATCCAACAAAATAACAGTTACTCAAAGGTAACCCATATTAGACAAGTAATTATGTATTTATCTTTGTCTTATCTTTATGTTTATCATCACATTTATCTTCGTCTTTATCTTTATCTTATCTATCTTTATCTAATCTTATCATCTTTATCTATATTTACCTTTTTTACCTTTACCTTTACCTTTACCTTTACCTTTACCTTTACCTTAACCTTACCTTTACATTTATCTATCATTATTGTTATTGTTATCGTGATCTATCGTTATCTTTTTTGTATCTAATTACATTTTTACTTAAATATCTGCAAGGAGCAAGGAAGAATGATAAGTATTGTCAAACATATATCAATATGTTAGTTGTCCATGAGTCCCCAGTATTCCCAGAGCTGGTTTGCATGATGGGCAGAGCATCTTCCCAACTAGTTAAATCACTTCAAAGGAGTCAATTCTGTATTTGTTTTTCAGGTACTTCAGCCACAAAGGAATCCTGAGTGGGATTCCACTTGGTGACCCTACTGTGACCATGCTGTGCCAGCCAAGCCATGGGATGTACAAGATCAAAGCTGATTTCAGCTACAGCCATGAATTTCCACTTTTCTCTTGCTCATCAAGTGGCAGTTCACTTCTTGCTTGCCTGTGCAATACAGCATGACTGTAGCACCCATCATGTATTCATGATGAATATGTATAATTATATATTCACCCAAATGCAGTGACTACATATTCCAGTGTATAATATTATAGTAATGTGACTGTGCATCTTAATACAGAGCATTGCAGGGAGGCCTGGAGGAGTTCTTCAGGTTGGCAAGAAGATATACATGTAAATGTAAAGAAAATATCAGTGTAAATACATGGATACAGTTACAAGAATTATTTATGGTAAAGGTACAGTTAATACAGTATAACTCTAGCAGCTATACAGATGTTATCATACCCACCTAGTTCATTATTGAAAACTACAGTAAATCTGTCATGGCTGCAAGAACACCACATTCAAATTCTAGGTCTTGTGGCAATAATGTGCTAAAACATGCTGAAGTGTGATTTTAATCTGGCATCTACCAAATTTATTAGACACAGCATGGATTGAAAGCACTGAAATCCCTGGAAAAGGGTTATGATGATTGGATACAATTTTTAATGAGTTATTCTAACTTTCAGTAAATGTTTCAGTACCACCACGACAGATGATGCTTAATGAGCTAATGGAGAAGTGTGAAAGAATTGGGGCTGAATATGCTCTGACATGTCGTGGTGCAGACATAAATTTTATGTCTGTTGTGTTTGCAGGTTGATAGTGCTTTGCAGTTTATGAAAAATAAAGCAGCAATGAGCAATTAGGAAGGAATCATTCTTCACACCTATCTCCAGGTGTGAATCCTTCTTCTTGTGTAACTTGGACATGCTACAGCACCCAACTATTAAAAAAGCTTCAAGTGAAAAGAAAAAAAAGGACAAATAAGTGATATATGCTTGCATTCATCACTGCCTTAATACTTGTGTTCATTTGAGTTTTGTCCCCTAATGTGTGCTATACAGGGAAGAAATCCCACAAGTCTTGAGCTATTGTCCTTACAATCTTGGCTATGAGCCCCTCTCTCCCATGGGCAAGGTGACACAGCACCTGTGACAGGTCCAGGGAATTAGCTAAGAATTCTCTGTGATGGAGGGAATAACAACTGAGTGGTGATAACTGAGACAGAATGGTCTGTCAGCCTAAAAACACTAACACATGCCTTCCTGTCCTCCCCTCTGCCTCACAGGTTACTGCCAGCATTAGCTGCAGCAAGGAGAGTGTCTAAAACTGGACGTGAGGAGGTGAATTTCAATTAATAGGAATGATAACACATCCTCAAGCACTCGCAGTCCTTTCAGGGTCTGTGAGCTCATTTGTACATCCTGCTGAAGGGCCTGAGTTTGAAACTGGCAGCAGAGTCAATAAGTGTGACTGCAAGAGAGGCTAAATAAAATAACTGCAGGCTTTGGGCTGCACCTTTAGAAGGTGTAGTGATTGCCTGCAGTCATGGGGCAGACACTGAAATAAGGGGTGGTTTGTTATTGAGCTCTGTGTCATTATATTCACTCCAGAGCCTGCAGCCATCCTTTGGTGGTGATAAAGGCAGAAAGGGGCTGTTGGGATGATCTGCTGGGGCTTCCTGAGGCTGTGAGAAAATCAGATTGTGGGGAGCATCAGAAGGTGTCTGGTGAGGGGTTCTGGCAGTGGCTAATTAGTGGAGGGCAGTGGGAGAGAGCCTGGCTCCATGCAGATTCCCTGATTGCCTCTGCCCTTCTCCCAGGCTGCTGCTTTCCTCTCTGTTCCTAACAAAGATATGTCAGGAACCTTTGGTCAGGTTCTCATCACTAACAGAGTTATAGAACCACAGAATGGTTTGGGTTTGAAGGGACCTTGAGGAACATTTTGTTCCAACTCCATGCCATGGGCAGGGATGTCATCCTCTAGACCAGGTTGCTCAAAGCCCATCCAGCTTGTCCCTGAACATTCCTTGGCACTTGCCTTTACATGGCAAGACGTGGGCTGTGGGGCCCAGGAGGGTCCTCATTGCTTGGCTGAGATATTTGGATGGTTCTGTTGGTAATCTGTTGTAGCAAACTCCTTTTGCCTGCTGAGATTGGGTTGGAGGGCTGGAGGTGTTGGCTGCAGATGCTTTGAATTCAGCCTGTAAGAACACGACTTGTCTGCAAAATAAGAAACTGTATTCCTTCAAATCTGTGTCCTGGTATTTATCTCTTTTCTTTAAAAATTACTTTGCTTTGTTTTCTTTTTCTCTAATGAAGTTTGGGGTCAGCAGAAGTAAAATTCCAACTTTCAGTAAGTGTAATTAAGTGAGTGGGGAAAAATGCTTTTTCTGAATGCTCAGGTCAAGGATTTAGGGAGCAGATACCAGCATGTGCTAAATTAAGGTCCTTGGGCCTGTCTGTTTGCCTGGTCCAAGGTTGTGCAGGTGTGCTGATCTCTGTTAGGGACTCAGATTTGTTCTATTCTCCTCAGAAATGCACTTTAAAAATGTTGGTGGTCTCCTATGCAAATGGTACTAAGCTTAGATCTTAAAATAGACACATTCTTCATTAAGGAATAAGGAATTATCAGGGACCATCTGCATCTGGAATTATTTTTCTTTCTGTGCCTTTTAATGGACCTGTGTAAATACGCAACACTTTAAAGAAATTGCAGATTCCTGGATCAACTGAACTTTCCAGAAAAGGACAAATTTAGACACAGGTCTGGGCAGAGGAAGCTGGGGAAAATAACTGTCAAGGAGCAGTGGTGCAGCTGAACATCACCAAGAGTTTGAACAACTTCAAATAAACAACAAACGCAAAAAGTATTCCTTCTTTGAAAACATCAGCATCAGTGCATCAGAGCACTATAGGGAGTTTGTAGGATGACATTTTTATAGAGACAATGGAAGTTCAAGACTTGTGCTCAGATGTGAAAAAGAGAGAGAGAAGATTTTGACACCCAACCCCTCTTTACAGAGGATTAATTAAAAGTCCTTTCTCAAATGTGAAATGCTGGTAGAACTGGTGCAGCATGAAAGGGTAAAATGGTGTTCACAAGAGTTGTCTGTGTTCTTGTAAGGTCAGGGACTGTGTTGTTTGAGCTGGTAGAGCCAGAGGAATAGAAGTGGCTAATTCAGCTCTAATTCTTAAAACAATTTCGGGGTTTATGCAAAAGAAGATGTCTGATGTCTTTATTTGCTCAGTAAAAACTGGATAATGTGCATGAGATTAATCTGGCATCGAGGAAGTTTTTACTTTTTTTTTTTTTTTTTTTTTTTTTTTTTTTTTTTTTTTTTTTGTAATAGGGAAGAATGGAGCACAAATCCACTCCATTTAACTAACATTTCACCCAAAGAGGTCAAGTTAACACAATCTACTTGGATTAGTGCTGGGCACAGGCCAGGGACATTTGGTAATCTCACAGCACAGGCTTTTAAAGAAAGAACACTGAAAAATGCATGGTGTCCTGCTCCAGAACACTATTCCAGCCACCTGCACTTCAGACAGTTCCTGAAGCAAGTGTGGTGCCAGTTTTCTATATATTTGAATATTTTGTTGGTCCCAGGAACATATTGTTTCCTCGTGTCCCTGTAAACCTTCAGCCTGTGCTGTATCTCAGGGTGAGGGGCTCCACAGCTTGCCTGGTGCTTTTTAAGGGTTTGTGGAACCTGAGAGCCAGCTGGGCTCATCTGATGCCCTCTCATGTTGTTCTCAAAGAGGTGATTATCCCACATCAGGCATGGTGAAATGGATGTCAGTCTTGTCGGCTTCCTGTTGCTTTCTGCTGCTTTCTTCCAGTTTCAAGAATTGCAATGTTTAGTTGTTTGTCTTGCCAGCATCTAATTGACCTTATTGCTGCTCCCTGCAATTCTTCCTTTTCCGCTGTTATTGAGGACAGAGGACCACAAGTACTTGGAGCTTCAAACTGGAAATTAATGTGGATTTATACAGTGTCAGAGTAAGGGTGGGTTTGACTTGCTCAGCTTTCCTTCCCTCTGGTTTTTACTGGGTAAAAAACCATGCAGGTACCTCTGTAAGAGCCTTTTTTCCCTGCAGATTGGGTATGGTTAGTTTTAGGATTTTGCATTTTTAATGGTTACATCTTACCCAGTCAGGGAAGACATATCTTTGCATGATGAAGCACTTAATAGTAAATTCTCTGAAGTTATAGCTAATCAGGGATGGAGACAATGGTCACTGCAAAGACCTAACTTATCTAATTTCAATTTCATCCTTTCAGGTCTCTCACACTGAAGCTCTGCAGCAAATCATCTAGATTAAAATGGGTTTCACAGAGGCAAACCTTGAGTTTAATGTTGCATAACTAATTAAGCTTTTGTGATCATCTGTCCAGAGGAAAAACTTCAAGATCTGCTATAGCATGTGGTTATCCCTGGGCTGCTTTCATGGTGCTCTGATTAAGGCAATGGCAACATTCTCATAGTTTTAAAGCTAAGATGAAATCTAGCATCTGGGATCTTCATGTAGAGTTTAATTTCTTTTTAACCACTTAAACAGAAATTAAACACATCACTTCTAAACTGCTCTGTTACCACAGCCCTCCATCTGAGATTAATACTGTGAATTTCAGGGTGATCAAAAAACCACTTTTATTTAAATATTTAAATGTTCAGTGAGTTTAAATACATGTGGCTAGAATATGCTTTTGAAATGTTAAAACCTGAATAAATTACTCTTTTTATTACCTAACAGTTTGTGTAAATGGTCATCAAAAAGACAACCCTTGGAGGTCCCTGTGCCACCAAGAGAAAGAAGAGATGCTTGTGGTGAAATTTATTACCTCTTGGTCAAGCCTTTTCCCCCAGGACTGATTAAAGGTGGTGAAAAGCATCTTGCCTTCCACTCCCTGGCTGGAGAACACACCTTGAGCTGCAGAGGGAAAGCCAGAAATCCAGAAATTTAAACAAAAAAGAGTAATAGGAATCTTCAATGCGCTGCTCTAACTGGAAATTTTAGCATCAAATTGTTTCAATACTGGCTGCTATTGTTGCTTTAAATTAAAGTCAAGCCACATTAAAGTTTGAAATTTGACCTTTGACATTTCTGGGCTCACAATTTTTCTATCCTGCCTCAGCATGCAGCTGATGCAGAGCACTGAATGGGAGTATATCAGGCACAGCAGTGAAATATTCCAGTTTGTAGGCAGCCTATTAGATCACAAAATATATTAGTGTGACAATATCAGCAAATACAGAGTTATTTTTCAAATTGCTTCTCTCTTCTGACATTCTCAATTCTCAGTTTCAGCCCTGCAAAGGTGTTAGTTACAAACATGAATATTATGAAAGAGAGAAAGAAGTGGGAATCTTTAGAACTTTTTTTTTTTTTGCAGCCTTGGCAAAAGAAAGATTAACACTCATTCACAGCAGATTTTTTTTATATATAATTAAAACATTTAAATTTTAAATAATTTAAAAAGAAGTGTTTTAAAGGAAAGAAAGCTTTGATTCTGATTCCTCTTTGCCCATTTCCATAATCCCCAGGTGGATTCAGGCCACTCTGGTGTGGAGGCTCAGGGGATGAAGGGTCATCTTGTCCGAGCTACAGCCGGGCAATGACCAGTGCATTGGTCAGTGGGGCTGCAGGGCTGTCAGTCAGAATTCCTTTTTACCCATCATCACCTTCTTTTTGGACAGCAGATCCAGGCACGAGCTGGTGACACACAGGGACGTCACCAAGTGGTCACACAAATATTTTATCCCATTAAAACTGTGCTGGCTTCCGTGTTCTTTAATTTGATGAACTTTTGACAGGTGGCTTATTAAGACATATTTCTGCTTTTGATGCATTTCCAAACTGGCTCTTAGACATTCCCTGTTAGTACTTTATTTTCCTGTGGTAGCTTGGGGTTGTAGGTTGCAGATGGTTCCTACAAAAACAATTAGGATATGAGCAATTAAACAGATTCATCAGGTCCTGTGGCTGCCTGTGAGCAAACAGCAGGATTTTCTTTTTTTAAACTTTTTTCTAAACTTTTTAAAAACTTTTTTAAAATTTTTTTCTAAACTTTTAAAAAACTTTTTAAAAACTTTTTTAAACTTTTTTCTAAACTTTTCCTTTAAGGTGTGACAGGGGCATCCTCACACATATTTCTGCTAGGACATGATTTATTTGAAAGCAATCTTCTTTAAATAGAAGCACACAGTGAGAACATGTGCATTTCGCTTTGTTTTCTCTGATATGTACAAAAATCACCTCAGAACCCACAAAGGCAGCACTGGGCTTCATGGGGGTGGGGAGGAGGAGGAGATACCTTTTGCAGCATTAAACACACAATCTGCACCATGGTATGGCAAAGACACTTCATTGCAAGAATCCAGGGCTCTGAAACTGTTAGTTTAAGATGTTCTTAACAACACCTTTGATTTCTCCAGGAAGCTGAGCTCTCCATCCAGGTTTTCCTCAGCCAGAGGAGCTCCCTGATTTCCCCATCCCTGCTGATGTTCCATCACTGTGCAGAGACTTACATGCAAAGCCAGAATTTCCCCTGATGTTCCAGATCCTCAGCTTTGCAGCCCCAAGGCTTCAGAGCTCCTGGAAAAGCATTCCTGGTGCTGATCCCTGTTGCTGCCTCTATGTGTCTCTAACTTAATGATTGAAGGTCTTTTTTAGAAGCTGGGGGATGAAGGATTAAATTTTGCTGATTTAAAAGAAGGTGTGGAGCCCCAATGTAAATCTTGTGTAATGTTTAGATGGTACTTTCTGCTTTGCTCTGTAAAATAAATGGAAGTGCATTTGTGTTGTGAAGGTCCTGATTGTTTGGGGAAGCCTCACAAAATCAAAATCTCCAGATTTAGGGTCTTTTTCAGGTGTGGGCCAGATTCAGGGCCACTCAAACCTGCAGAGATGTTTAGCCCTCCTGCTGGGGTAAAACAAGAAAAAGAGATCAGAAAATGTGGCCACAGTCAGGTCAGGCTGCAGGAGAGCAGGAATGGATTTCTGTTTTATACTCTCATGCTTTACTCCCAGCTAGGACATGACAAATTATGATTTTAATTAGTAAGTGTGTTAAAATGCATAGGAAATCTTGCTGCATTTCCCACCTGTGGCTGCTTGGGGTGTTTTTTTCCCTGCAGTGTGCATGTGGTATTGCCAGAAGAAGTGATTTAGAGGAAATGGCAAGGATTCTGAAGGTTATTTTGGGCTTTGTTGGAGGATGAAATGCAATGGTGTTGCAAGTGCTGCAAACAATGTCTTTCATCAAAGTTTTGGTTAATGTCCTCTTGGGTACTCATGCTCATGACTTCAATGGGAGTCACAGATTACATAATGAGCACTGGAATTTTCTCTGAGTCACTGAAAGAAAAAAAAATAGTTTAAAAGATAATATTTTTACAATTAGGCTTTTAAAAGCTCTTTTTGAGTCTGTTTGTGCTGTGGTTCCTTCATCCCCTGAAACTGAAATGCTTAATTCTTTAGAAATAGGGAGTTAGCTTGCAATCTGGGGAAATATTTCAGACTGAATCAGGATGAAAAGTCAACCTAAAAGCTTTACCAGGATTCCTCCCAAAAGATATTTTGACGAGAAGATTGCTTTTAAGTGATTTTTTTTAAAGGTAGGAGGAAGGATGTTTGCAGTTGATTAACCTAACCCAAGGAATTTGATGCTGAAATCAAGACAGGCTGAACCAGGGTGACCCAACAGGATAGTCTGCTGTGATGTGATCGCAGCTGATTTCTTAGAATACGTTTAAAATAAGTTTTTAATCTGGTTGTAATGGAATAAAACCCCATGATTTAGCTGGTGGGAGGTGCCTCTTGCAGTTTTGAATTAGTTGTTCTTATTGAACTGGTGATTTTAGACGCCAAGAAGTTCCTCTGCTACTTGATTCCATGTGCTTTGATCCCTCTCCAGGGCTGCAGTCGTTTGGATAAATCTGTGTTTGTGGAGAGAAGTTTCTGAGCATCCAACACACACCAGAGTGTCCTTCATGAAGGGACTCACAATGACAATCACAACCCAAACACCAAAGGAACAAACCTCATTCTGGTTATTTTATTTCAGAATGTAAAGCAGAGAGAGCAGAATCTGTGCAGGAGACTGCCAGCTTAATAAATTCTTGCAACTTTGCTCTGTGGAGCTGGAAACGAAAATGAAATTGTGGGTTTTGTTCTTTATCGTGTTTCAACATTGTTTATAGATTTTACTGCTGAATTTGCAAGCAAATGGGGAGGGAAAAAAAAAGAGGTGAAAAATTCCTATTTGTGCAACTTGGAAAGTCAGATTGATTCCTGAGCATCAAGCTGTTTTTATCAACTTCCTTTATTATTTATAAAGTATAGGGGAAGTTCAATAAGCAAAACAATCCTGTAGTTAAACATAAATTCAAAAGAATGTTTCTAATTTCAGTGGCTTTTTGCACTGGTAGTCAATAGAGACCAGATTTCAAATTGATATAGAAGTGCTCATAATTTCAGTTGGCTGAAAAAAGGATCCTGACTTCTCAATTGTCTGCAATTGCCTCATTGCCTGGAGGGAGACAGTGCTTTCCTTCCTGAGATTTATGGCATTCAAAAATTCAAGACATTCAAGTCCATGGGAGTTTTGTATCTTTAATAACTATTGCTTCCAATCAGAATAAATTGAGATGCAACAAAATAGTCACTTGTGTTTTCCGTCCTACAATAAATCTGTTTGTGTTCAGGGAATTGCTCTGATGGGTTCTCACTGAGATGCTGCAGAAAGACAGAATCTGAATCAGTAAACCTGAAATCAGCTCTGTTTGGAAACTGATTGAAGTAAGTTTTACATGGGAAATTCCTTGGAACTATTGCAAATAAACATATTTGTAATCTGTGGAATACTCTGAACATCAATAAAATTTCACTGATCTAGAAGTTGGGTTTTTTTTAATAGAGATGGCTTCTCTTTTATTCCTTATGTGTAACTTTTATCTTGTTTTATTGTCTGGCCTGGATTTATTCTGCTTGCTCTGATTTTCTGCATCACCAAAGAGGCTGAACTTGCCTTGAGCTCCTCTTTGCTCCTTTCTGGACATCAGGCTGCTGTGTTATACAAGTTACAGTACTCTTAATCACAGGGGGAAGCTCTTATCCGGACTTTAATTTTTGCCTAAAACTGAGAATTCTGACTTTACATGGGGTCTGAACATTTGTTTGCATTTGGAACTAACAGGAAAGTGATTTCCATGTTTGGGACCACGTTTTACCTTCTTGGATCAAACACTTATAAAGGCAGAGACTTGGATGCTGCAAAATGAAAGGAAGACGAAAATAGCTAATTTTTTTTTTTTTTTCACTTCTTACCACTCTGTTTGCTGCAAGTTTCAGAGGTAATATGGTATATTTAGAAAGAGGAATATAGGGGTGCAGCAGCAAAAGCCTTTTTCTTGACAAGCCTTCCTCACAGCACAGAGCCACAGTGTGCTGAGCTTGCCAAGAGGCAAATGTGATGGCAGGGATTTTGAGCTGAGCTTCCAAACCCTGCTGATGCAGAGGACATGTTACAACATCTCTGCTCTGACAGCTCTTTCTGAGCTCCGTGGTATAAATAGAGCTTTAATACAATAATCCCACCCTGCTCCTGCACTGCTGCAGTGCATCCTCCTGCACATGTTGTCAGAGATAAGAGGGGACAAGGCTATGGATGTTGGGCTATTTTTTTCTCCTTGTGCTGTTTAAAAAAAAAAAGGTATTCCCTTTTTCTTGATTTTTGTAAGAGCACGACACAGGGCCTCAGCAAATCTAACTTAAAAATCATTTGGCCGTGAGAGTTCACTAAAAACTTCCATGCAGCTGAACAACAGAAGATGCAGCACCAAAGACACAGAGTTCACCAGCTCTGGATGTTCTCTAAGAAAAATACTATTTTCAGGCAAAGCAAAACATTTTCCAAGCTGCAGCACACTCAGGAGAGAGCAGAAGACATTTCCACATGGCTTTTGCAACAGACCCAGCTCTTGGTAATTCTGTGACTTGCATTTTATTTGCAACACCCTGAATCTTGACCTGAAAGTAAAAAGCAAAATACATAATTACCATTGAAGGAGATTGGCTGCAGCACAGTTTAAGGGTGTCTGTATTTTCCCTGCTTTCAGTTCCCTGATACTTTAAATTCTGCTCAACATCAATCATTTGAACTTCAGCTTTCCAGGTGAGATGAGTGCCCCAGGCTGGCTGTAATTATGAGGAAAATACCTGTTTGAGTTTTTTGGGTTTTTTTTCCAAAAACAAGACTGAATAAAACAATGTTATTTTGTTCTTATTGAAAGGAATTCTGGCAAATTTTCTCTGAGAAGTTCCAGCAATTTGATTGCTGGCAGCAAAGGCTCCTTTCATGAGGAGCTCACATTCTTTTGAAAAGCCTTTATTAATTATATATAAGCATTTTAAAGAGATTATTACTATAGCTCTGGAAGCGATGAAGATACTTGTCCATGCTGAACTTGTCGAATCCAAGAATTTGGCAGGACTTTGCTGGAATTTCACCTGTAATCTCCTACACAGCTGGATTTTGGTTGAACAGTGGATGAAATGAAGGGGAGAGCCTCTCCTTGACGTGCTCCAGCAGCATGGCAGGGACTGCTGGGTGTGGATGTTGATGTGAAAGTGAAAAAGGATGTTGATGAGGAGCCCAGGAAAGAGGGGGTGAAGGTGGAAATGTGAAACAGTGAAAGGGAAGTGGAATTTGGAAGTGAGTGGGTAAGAAGGGATTAGGTGACGAGCAGTGGGAAAATGACACAACTTCAAACTGGGCAACAAAAAGGCTGAACAAGAGAAATGCAGATGATGAGGCTCAGAGTTACGTGGAGAAATTGAGATATATGGAGAAAACTGATCAAAAAATCAGACCACTGGGCACAGAGATGTGGGAGCAGAGGGCAAATGAGAGCCACTTGGGGTGGGTGCAGGTCAGGAGGAGAAAAGAGGAAAGAAGATTGTGCTAAATCAAGAACTGGCACACAAAATGGGAGGAACGGCTGCACTTGGAAAGGGATTTTGGCCACTGGGCAGAGGAGCTGCCAACAGGGGAAAATTGTGATGGCAAAGAGGGGAGAAAGGGAGAGGGGGAGCTGGAGGGAGGAGAGCAGCAGAAGAACCAGGGACTGGCCAGACAGACACCTCTCCTCCCTTCTGTGTCCTCTTCTTTCCCCAAAGTGGCAAGGGAGGCTCCTAAATCATTCAAAAGGCACGACAATGACAAAATCAATCAAAAAGCAGAGGGGCTCACACCACACGGAGCTGGGATGTCATGGTTTAGACTTGATTTTTCCCCCAGATCTGAACTGTATCACAAGTTCTTTAAGAGTGGGGATAGACTGCTGCTATCAATTATCTTACTGCCTTTAATCAGAGGCTCAGACTGCTTCAAACTCTAGCTTTGCTCATTTTTGAGCACACATCCTGGCTGATGTTACTTTAAAGCAGGTTTGTGTCTGTGTTTGTGCAATGCACAGGTGATTTGATACTACCCAGGCTCTGGTTGTGAAACACCCCTTAACAAATTCTGTGTAATAAGACTAGAATGCCTCTGAATCATTTTAGAAAGGAAAACATTGGTAAGAAACATTCTTCTCTGGTATATCAGGAAGAAGGGTGGTTTCAGTGAGGTCCTAGCAGAAGCTGGCACTGAGGCAACATGCAGTCACATACTGGTTATGGATGAAACCTAATCCACTTAAACTGGAATTTAAAATAAATAATAGCAGGGAAGAGAGGAAAGGAATAATGGCGGAGAGAGGCTTGTATAAACAACTTTCTTTATAACCAATTTGTATTACTACATTTCAGCTGAACAACAGATACACTGCAGGTCTTTTTCGGAGTACAGAAACCAGACTTTTTTAAAGCAAAACATTAATCGTGCTTATTTACCCCCACGGTGACAGTGCACATTCAAACAATGCATCTTTGTTTTCCTTTCCAGAGATTTATTGAGGCAGACAACTGTTGGTGACTCTCAGGAGCCATTCAGGGAGTCAGATTCTCAGCACAAAGTTGATGAGGAAAGCAGGGGTCTGTTCTGGTGGTCCCTGGGAGCAGGGAATGGTTCCACAGGGGCATCCTTGGAAAGGCAGGGGCCATGGAAGGTATAAGGAAATAAAATTTATTTTATTAAAAATAATTTTTTTATTTTTTATTATTGTAATTTTGTGTTATTTGGGGTTTTTCCCACAAATTAAACTTGCCTACTTGATTTGCCACCATGACATGAATTCATTGTAACTTTAAATTTTTTTTTATTGTTGTTTGCTTGGTTTGGTTTTTTGGTTTTTTGTTTTGTATTTTGTTTTAATTTTGAGAAGAAGGCTGTTACACTCATTCTCACCCATCAAGAACATCTAATATTTTTATTTAATCCCTTATGTCTAGACTAGTAATCCCATCACCTGACAGTCTATCCCAAATTCTTGCTGTGTTTTGAGCACTGAGCACTGGCAGCAGCTGTGGAGGAATGAGAGGAGTGGGAGCAAGGTAGGAGGAAGCATAAACAAGTTGGGATATTGCAGACAAAGTTTACCCAAGCACATGGGACTTCTTATTCAGCAATTCAGCTGCTGCTGAGAATTACCCATTTCTTTCTGAGGTCTCTCTGGGGACAAACATCTTCTCTGTCCCCTTTGTCCCTTCCTTCCCCCTGTGCTTTGGATGTGGAAAGGAAGGGCTTAGGGCTGCCTGTCATGACTTTCAGCCTGCTGAGCATCAGATCAAGGGCTCAGGTAGGAGGGATTTTCCAGGCCAGTTTTTCAGGTATGGATGGCTTTGATGACATGGGTGATGAAAAATTCCCAGAGGAGCAGACATCCATCATCAGCACAAGAAATATGCAGGGGGAGGAGCAGGCAAAGTGGCCAGATGAGATCCATCTCCATGGAAATACATGATGTTTTTTGCTTATGCACATGCAATTCTGTCAGGTTTTATCTGAGCAGCCTACAAAGGCTACCTCTTTCTATTTCAGAAGAAAAAGAAGTGACAGTAAGAATTAATCTGGGACGAGTTCTGTTGGTGACTTGAAAATGGTGCTGTTTTCTTTGCTGCCTCACTTGAAAATCTTGCTGTGGGACTGTAGACTCCTTTCCTGAGTGAAAGCTCTGGAAATCCACCCCTCCAGCAGCTCGGTGGGTGGCAGGGCAGGGAAGCCAGAACCTGAGCAGGGCAAGCTGCAGGCATTTGTTGTGCAAACGGATTTGGATTCCCCAGGTGATGCTGGGGATGAGATGTCTTTAGGGAGCAGCAAACTCCACTTTTCTGCCTTTCTGGGGAAGGTGCTGTTATCTCATGCAGGAGCTCTCCCGTGGAGCTGACTGCAGAGAAGGGATAATGACTACGTGTCAGAGCAGACAGTGATGGACTGAGCTGTTCAAAGAGCCACGAGGAAAGTTGCCTTCCCTCTGCTGACATCAGAAGAAAATCCATAGCCCACAGGACATTTAAAAGCAGGTTTTTCTGTTTTCAAAGGAGGATATTACTGCTAATACAATAATCGCCTCTGGCTAGTTTCCTTTGAATTCCTTTGTAATTTTATTTTTTTTTTTTCAGTCAGACAAGTTAATTATTTCAGCATTTAAATCATGGAGTGGTAACAATCTCTCCATGACATGTAAGCCTTTACTGTAACATACTAATGTGTAAATGTGAACAACATTTTTTCCTGTCTTGCCTGATGAAGCCAGGCCACTCTGTTTGCTACAGTTCTCCATCAGATAAATGGATTGCTTAGAAACCTCACAGGTCTGATTACCTGCAGCAAGATTATGGTTTCATTTTATTATATTCCTTAACAATGAAACCAACTGAAGTGGCATTCTGGAGGCTCTACAACAATATAAGAAATGCTAAGAACAAGACCAGTGTCCTTAAAGCAACTTTGCACCATCAAAACGGTACAATAATAAATCATAAAAATGCATGATAGAAGAGGCCTTGTTCAGGGTATCTCTGATACTCAGCATTGCTCTTAATGTGCATTACCTAAAAATCAAAAAGAATGAAAGTTTAGCCTTCAGGGAAAGTATGAATAAAAAAATTAAAATATTTAAAATACTTTAATTCTGAATTTTCTCTTTTAAAAAAGGGAAATAAAATAGTCATTTTCATTTTATACATTATTCATTATCACTGGTGCTGCCTACAGAGAGAATTTCCAATTAATTCACTTCTCATACAGAGAAGTACTCAAAGTCTGGTGTTAAAAATGAATTTTATATGTTTTAAATTCATCAGAGCTGTGGTGAAATGAGTGACAGAGCCTACTGGTAGAACTGCAACTTGGGAAATATTTGGCTTTATTTTTCCTTTAATCACATGCAGAGAGGAGTTACTTTCACTCCCTCCCATGTTAGTCCCAGTTAACTTTAAGAGCTTCCTGTTCTGATATTGTGAAGTGCTGGGTGATATTTATCTGGTTTAGAGCTTTTTCTGGTGGCTCTCAAATGCTACATCTCGGGTCCTGTTGCATGTATTTAACTTGATTATATTCTCTTCCCACTCTCAGGAGCCTGACAGTGAAAATTTTAGTCCCTCTGACAGCAATGAGGAATTGTATACTGAAATTATATTGTTAATGTTTGTGGGCCCTGCTTGGTTTGTGGGAATGTCTCTTTTATCACAGCTGAGTGGTACCAAAGAGCTCCCCAGCTCCAATTTGGTTTGGTAGCTTGGCACAGGTTGTGCTCAAAATGAAAAATCCTGAGGTTTCCAAACATTTTAGAACAGAACATCACAACAGAATGTGATGTTTAACCTGGAAAGGGACAGGGCTGCATTCTGTCCCTCTTGTAAGGAATTGCACACTGTTCTCTCTGTGTTTGGGTTGAACAGGCACAGTTTTGTGACATCCTTGTATCCATGTTGTTTGCATAATGCTGTGCTTGTTTTTAAGGTATTTTCACCTGATTATAGGGATTGATGGAGATGTTTGGAAGGCTGGTGTGCAATATTGCTGGTTTCTCTCTCAGCTGGCACAGCCCTCCTCACATGCAGGAATTTCAGTCCAGGTCACTGAGAACTTAGGAAAAATGGTCAGCTGGAGGCAGCATGAGCTTTGGGAAAACCTGATTTATTGTGGCTGCAGGTGTGCCCAGAGAACACCTGAGGGTCTTGTTAGGGTTGGACATAAAAGAGTTCCTGAGCTGCTGAAAGGCTCAGGGTGCTCCTGCTGGAGACCAGAACTTTAAGTGGTTGGGTGTTTTTTACTAAAAAAAGAAAAATAATGATTGTCTGTGGGGTTGGAGGATCCATGGGATCCATGGAGTCTGAGGATCCAGTTTGGACCCAAAAGGTCTCCTAAAAAAGCCATTCTGTGTGTCTGACCATAAATATTTGCACAGGGTTGTAGGTGTTTATTATAAATTCACTCTATCTCACTGATTCTGCTAGAAATTTTAGAGTTTTCTGTGGGATTTAATCCTCATTGTTTCATAACCTCTGACAGCAGTTTTTACAGCTAATTGCTCTGTGGTTATTTCAATAACCAGTGTGGAGGGAGAGGTAAAATCCACATCCAATTCTTCCCCCTGATCTGTGGGTGAATGTCTTCCTTAAGTTGATAGGACTGAATCTGATGTCTCTCATGATACCAATTTTGTAAGAGGAATTTGCATTTATGATTTTATAGATACCTTTAAGAGGAAGAATTAACTTTCTGTTCATAAATATTTTGGTTCTTTATACAGTCATAATTATTCCCTTCTTCAATCAATAATTAGCATACACAGTTAAGTCAGTAATTTAATTAATGATTTTATAAAACCTTTGATTAGCTTAGCACAGTCTTTCAAGCACAGCTTAAGCCAGTGGTGGATGGAATTGTATAAGGGATAAATTTAAGGTTGAAATTGCTTTTTTTGCCCTAAAGGTAGCATAATCACCCAAATGCTTGGTGCCAAATTGGTTCTTTTGCATGAGAAAATTCAGGATAACTTCCCCTACTTCCAGAGGGACCAAAGCCACTGATGGGGGAAGCAGCTTCCTATTCCACAAATATCAGTAAAATTACCCAATGCCTCGTAGGAATGAGCTGCACCACTTTGGTCAGCCTGACTTGCAAGATTCCCATCCCATTTTTTTTTTTGTTTGCCAAGGTTTTGCCAAGCTGAGGCTGTAGTTTCAAGTGTCCAACAGTCTCCTTCCTGCAAAACCTTTTAATTTTAAAATCTGTAAAAAGGACAGAATGAGTACTGATGTATTTCAAAAAAGGGAAAGAAAAATGTTGAGGGCTTTCTGGGTTTGTTATTTTGGTTTGACTTGTTTGGGGTTTTTTTTTTGGTTGTTGCTCTGTTGCTGTTGGTTGCTATTGTATTTTGGTTGTTTTTTTCCCCCAAAACGGTGCACAACAGTGTGATTAGTTTAGGAAATGGCACTAAAGCACATTCAAAAATGGTGCTAAAGCTCATCCAGAAATGGTTATGAAGGGATTTAGAGCTGACAGTCAGCTCCTGGGGAAGCTGATCAGCTGAGGAGCATCTGCAAAGCCACAGAGATCCTGGGGCATTCCTTCCCCAGGCTCAGCATCACTGGAATACACTGATTATTCACCTACATGGCCTTTCCACTGGCCCCTTCCAGGCTCCTGGTAGCCTCCCTCAGCGGGGCCTTGGGAATGTGGTGTCCTTGTTTTTCCCCAGGTTTTGATGAGGTGGGAAGGGATGAGGTGGGCTGAGGGAAGGAAGGGATGCCAGGCAGGGATGTCAGAGCAGCTCAGCCCTGCCCTGTCTCCCTGCTCTGCTGGAGCTGCCTGGAGTCACCATCCCATTCCCATTCCCATTCCCATTCCCATTCCCATTCCCATTCCCATTCCCATCCCCACACCAGGGAATATCTCTGCCAAAAGGTTGCTGCAGATAGGATGTGGATTTACGGGGTAAATGTTATTTCGAGCAGATACCCTAATTACTGCTGATGGGCTTAGCCCCATCAATCCCTCTAATCCCTCCTAAAACTGTGGTCTGTGTGACATCCTGTGACAGTGACTACCACAAATATAATTCTGCGTGACAAAACCAGAACGAAAGGAGAAAATCTTGTCTTTGTGTTTGGGGTTTTTTTTTTTTTAGCTCTTCTCAGAAGTTTTACATTTTTTGCCCTGATAAATTCACCAGGCGACCTCTGCCTTTAACAACTTAGGTTTGTGATATCTCCCTCATCAAACACTTCTTTCCCAGGGATTTTATAGGTAAAAAATGACAGCAAATCATTAGATACTTATGATTAAATGGTATAGCTTATTGGTGAACACAGCAGTGCTGGGTTAACTGTTGTGGACTCGAAGATCTGAAAGGTCTTTTCCAATCTTAACAATTCTTTAATTCTATGAAATTAGCATTAATTCCCAGATTAGCAGTTCAAATAGACGATTTTTAGTTTTTAAGAATGCGTTTTGCATGATAATTGGTTCTGCAAGGAGCTCTCCGTGTAGCTGTCAGTTTAGGTAACATTTAGAGGATTTAAGAAAAGACTTTTTAAAGATCAGTTTTGAGCTATCCCAGAGTTCATTCTGTAGCTTATAAATATTTTGCCTTGCTTTTCAGCTTTTCCAACCATTGGAAGTTTATTAAAACCAGTAAGACATGCCAAGCTCTTCCACTAAAAAAATTAGTAATGAAATGTTGTACGTCCATCATTGTTATCACTCCTAAAAAACTCAGTAGAATGGAAAAAAAAACCCAACTTTTTCTTTTGGTGAATTTCACTTTGCAATACTTTGGAGACACTGCGTTTTAAAAAATAAATGAATCTGGATCCATGACTATAATTTTAGCTCATGGAAAGGTGAGAATTCCTACCCTGAGATTGCATTTCTTTTCAAACAGAAAAGAATCAAAACATGAGGAGATGCAGAGAAATGTCAAAGCTCCAGCCAGGTTTTCCTGTCCATGATGGCTTTTAGCTGCAGAGACCCCTTCTTGCACAACAGCCTGTGCTTAGGTGAAGCAAATCACCATGATGGGCAGGGAAAATGGGAATTTCCTGTAATTTCAACCTCATGTTGAAATTTACAGGCACTTGTGCCACAGGAGAGCTGCCTGAAAAACAACTGCAATTCATATTTTGCAAGAAATGGTACCTGGAAATACCTGGTACCATTCTGGTTCTTTCCTTGTTATTGACCTGCAACATAAGGATAGTAGAGATTCCCTTTTTTCGCCATGTACTAGAAGAAATTAAACATATTCCAGTATTTTCCCTGTGATCCTAAAAAGAAACAAATGAATTTGCACTCAAACGTCAGGAAACCAATGCTTCACTGTGTTTTTAACAAAGTCCTTGATTAAAACCCTTTTGGCATGTTCAGGGAGTAGAATTCCAGAGCTCTGTGCAGGTAGAGACAAGGAGAACCAGAGATGAATGCACCAGGCAGCAGAGCTGCTGCAGAAAAGGCTTCATCCCTGCCTCAATCAGTGCAGGACAATTACTCAGTGAATAGGTATTTCTAGGTAAAGATTGGGTTTTTTAACAATATAAGGGGAAACCTGTTTTCTTTGACGAAGAAAATGAAAAATGCCATTGTTTGGTGTTTAAACTTCCTGCATTTCCTTGGGGTTCAAATGATATTATTTTTTCTGTCATTCCCTTTGACAATTTTTCCCTGGGCTGATGTTGCATAACTACATCATCAGGGGGAAGCAGCCTCACAAGCTTTTTTAAATTTTTGTTTGTTTGTTTGTTTGTTTGTTTGTTTTTGTTGGGTTTTGTGTTTTTGTTTCTTTTTTTAACAGCAGAAACATAATTTATGGTTGAAAACAGATTGTGTTTCTCACAGAAAGAGGCATGAAGTGTTTAAAAAGTAAAACAAACAGAAGAATCTGTAGGTTTGATTTTCCTGATGTAGGGATTTTTAGCACTTATTGCTGTGCTGTTTTGGAGAAGAGAAATTGACATTTTCTGCCATGACCAGGTGGGCAGTGAACTGGGAGCTGGAAAAATCTGTCCTCTTCTTGCTCTGCTCTGGTTCCAGTTTGGTTAAAGATACTGCCATTCCTGCTGACCACAAAAATTACCTTCTCCAGGAGTCAGGACCTCTCCTGTGCTGCTCCCTGAGTTATTCCTGAAGATTTAAGAGCAAACCCAGAGTGGTTGCACTGTTCAATTTCTAAGGCTTGCATTTCCGTGGGGTTCAAACATCACTGAGGTTCAAATGCAGTTTTGGATTTTATTTTTGGCACATCTCTGGGAAGGAGCTGCATTGGGAGGCTGAGAAAGGCCTGAATATGCAAAATCCAGGCTGAAAAGGTAGTGGGTGAATTGATGCCAAGGATATTAGCAAAGAGGGATAGGAAACATGAGCAGGACTTCATGCCTGGACCTCACCACTGCCCCAAAAACGAGCTCAAGCTGTGGATTTGATATGGATTCATGTTTCAGCCTTCTAATAGTCCAAAGGTCTTCAGCTCCAGAGATTCGATTTGTGCTGTATCAAAGGCAGAAGTCAACTGAAAAAAATGTTAGATCTGGGCTAAAGTTTAAATCTAAACAGTCACAGAGTTGAATGGGGCTTGAATTGAGAGTTGTGGTTGGAGCAGTGCTCACTTCTAAATACAAATTCACTTGCAGTACAACACACATAAAGTGAGGCACAGCTGAGAAAGAAGCTGCAGCTAAATGAGAAACAGATTTGCAGCGAGCACAAATGAAATTAAAGGGATATGGGTGCAAGCCAGCCAGTGTATTCTGTTGTGAGACAAAATGTTTAATTTCCCATTTGTGATAACACCGAGGAGCTGAATAGGGCTGTGGCATGAATGTTCCTCACACAGCACTGATTGCCAAGAGCTGGCAGTGCATGAAACCTTCCCACTCCAGGCTGCTTGCCTAAAAACCTCCTACCCCTCTGCCCTGACATGGCAGCAGCCCTCTTGGAGACTGTCAGATACGCCTCAGAAAAACAGTGTGCAAGGAAAATACTGGGATTTTTGTATCTCCATGCATTTAGGATGCCAGCCACAACATGTGGGCAATTTGCAGTAAGAGATGTGCATCTGTTTTAGCAGTGGGTGCCTTGAAGTATCAGGTTATGAAGGCCAGGAGCAGAAATCTTTGTTCTAAATATAAACATTGTTGGACTTTTTAAACTGGTAATTTTTAAGTGGTCGAGATTTACCTACTCTTCATGAAGGAGATAATTAATTTTCAAGTCATAACTGAGAACAAAGGGTGATATTTACTCCATTTTCTTCCTCCTGTTTTCTACCCCTCCCTTCACATTGTTTATTCTTCTTATTTTTTTAATTACCTTTTTTTAACCAGTGATGAGACCTACCGGATTTGATGCTTTGACTGCACAGGGTTAAAATTATGACTTCCCTTATATATCTGAAGCTTTTTTCATAAAAATCTTAAAGAAGATGATCTCTAATTTCACTTCCTCAGCATGAAAAGCAAAACATCTGGTTGTCTTAGTTTCCCACCCCGGCAGCTGACTTTCAAGGCAGCAAGTAAGCAACGACACGCTTAGGATTTGAAGCACAAAAATCTGCTCTATACATGTTGGCATGGGAGAGCAGCAGTGCAAGGGGGAAAAGCACCAAGTTTCTATCACACTCATAATTGCAGAGCACAGATAACAGCCTGCAGTTAACACTTTAATATATCCTGGCCCCTGCTCTGTTTTTTCTGGCCACGGTCGATGGGAAGATGATGGGAGCAGCTGGCTGTGGATTCCCCTGCAGGGGACAGAGCTCAGCTGCTGCTCAGGGGTTTTGTGTCCCCCAGGACACCTGCCTGGCTCAGGCTGCTGTGGGGATGGTGCTGGTGGAGTCACCAGGAGGGCATTTCAGCAGGAATTGGGTCAGAACACTCTGGAGAGGAACCTTTCAGTGTCAGTTTGGTTCCACACTGTGCACAGAGCCCCTGAGAACAGGGAAGCTTGGGAAGGAGGCTCTGTGTGATTCCATGTCTTATCTTTGGCAATGTCTGCACCCAGCAGAGGATATGACTCTAAATTTTCCCCCCTTCATTCTTGGTTGAATGTTGGACTTGATGGTCTTGGAGGTCTTGATAATTCTGTAATTCTTTTCCATTACCTGTTCCACTCACTAGCACAGTGAATTTGAGCATTTTTCCTTTGTTACTATTTTTTCATGTTCCCTTCAATGGCCAATATTATTATGATGACAGATATAAGGGGATAATCTTCCTATTTCAAATTATTTACTTGTAATAGAGCTCAGCCAGGACAACTCCTACTTCACCTGTGCTCAAAACCCTTCAGACAGAAATTAGTCCGTGATGGAAGACTGGTACAGCCATTCCATTTTTTGTGCAATGGCTGTTAATTTTAAAAACATCGAGCTGGGGTCCTCTCAGTAATCTCTTCTGAGCTGTTCCTCACTGACTGAGGTGTTGAAACACACTAAAGGTGAGATTCTGCTACACCTGGCTCTGCACAGAAAACCTGTCTGCTGCAGAACCTCGCACTGTGGTTCTGTGGGGAAGCCAACATCTGGAGATTTTTGGCTGGAAAACTCACAGAATCACATTTTTCAGGAAGGAAGTGACCCCTGGGACAGCTTCCTGCCCTCATCTGGGCTGGGGACAAGGTGGGGATCAGGCACAGCTTGGGCTCCATGGTCTCAGAAGTCTTCTCCATCCTCAGTGATTCCGATCTTGCAGCTTCCCAGAAGGTCCTTCTGGTATGTTTTGGAGATGGGTGCAAGATTTGGCATCCTCCACTCGTGAGGAGTTGTTTCTCCCAATTTCCAAGAGCTTTCTCATGTGACACAGAGTGGTCTTACAAGGGCATTCCCCTGGGAATGTGCAATCACTCATCCTTTCTCCAGCTTCCCCCTTCCCCAGGGAAAGGATAACACAGGAATTAATGCAGAGGAAGGGTTGCTCTTTCTGATCCACAATGCAGTCAAAGAGCATGCACTCATCCTTCATAAAAATCTGGATTTCAGGAGTGTTGAATGCCACCAGGAATAAATTTGTCTACCCTGCTCTAGCTTATTTCCTTGTCTTGCTTATATGTGTGATAATTCAGTCACTCTGGGATTCTGTAGGCTCTATGAAATGCCAAGCAAGTAATTTATTCATTATTTTGCTCTTCCTCCTGTCCCACATGAATGGTTTCTTAATTACAAAAATGCGACTTGAAGGCTGGTCTGGTTTTGCACTAATTTCTGCAGGTTCTTACCACCACAGCTGATGGTATTAGCAGTGACAATAAAATTATTACTAATGATTTGGTAGCTTTAACATTATTCATCCTCCTGGGTTTGCCAGTATACACCAGACACCACCTTTATACTGCGTAAATAACCTAGAATGTAGGAAAAATCTATTTTAAAATCAGAGCTTTTATTTCTGTTATTTCCTTTGTTTTGATCAAAACCAGAAGCCACCATCAGTCTGAAAGGGAAACTGCAATTACGTATGCTAATTAGTAGCTGAACTGGAAACTTTTGTGTTTTTTCTGATCATTCCACCATTTTCAATATGCAGGGTGGGTTTGGTGACATAAATATTGTTCCTCTTCAGTCAGATACAAATGCTTGATTTATGCAGCCATGCAGAGGATTTAACATAATGATGGAATTGTCATAAATCCACAGAATAATTTTTTGTCGTTGCTGTCACATTACCCCTAGCCTTCTTACCCAGAATAAAAATAGACTAATCACATAAGAAAAGTCGATCTCTGAATATCTTTTTGCAAACCCAGAAATTAAAAGCTATGGATTTACTATATCCTTGCGGGCTAAAACCCTTTGAATTCATGAATGTTTTGGCTGAGTTTGCCTAGGCAACAAAACTTTCAGTCCTGACCTAAGCCAGCCTTTCCCTCCCATTGTGATTTGCCCATCCCTAATGATAATGTGAGTAGACAGTCCAGGACAAAACAGGTTTAAATCCTCTTAAGCTGTAAAAAGAAAGGAACCCAGGGATGTCTGGGCTGGTTTCTTCATCAGAGACAGAAGGTACACACCCATCACACAGCAAACATCTGGACAGCATCAAACTATCCGGGTGGAGGGGGCAAACGTCTCTGCTGAAGCCTTTCATGAAAGATTAAATCTCTGCTTGTTATTTCAAATACAGTTGTTCAAAGGTGCCTTAATTTTGTGTTTCCAATTAGTCTGAAAACTTAAGTTACCCATTTTTAGACACGGCTATAAAACACAGATTTCGTTTGGCAACAACATAAAGAAGAGGTTTCAATATTTCATTTTCACTTTGAGGAGGAATAAATCCTAATCTTGAATATCCTGTTGTAGAAAAGCAGGTCTGCAAAAAAACTCGTGCCACCCTCGTGATGATTTTACAGATGGCAAAAACAGAGGTAGAAAGAAATAGAGCAATTCTATTTCTGCGAGTGCAGAGGGTTTGACCATTATTCTGCTGTCCTCAGAATTACACTTTCTCGTATTTCTGCTCCATGCTGCTCTCCTCTGTGATGTTACAGGTGTGGCTTCTCCTGGTGTGGTTTTGGTTGGAGGAATTTGGGGCAGCAAGTGGCTGTGCTGGAGAAGGGTGGAGCAGGAGAAGGGTGAGAGGTGTGAGGCACATCCTTGGCTGCTCCTGTTCCCTGCACTCCAAGGACATTCCAAGGACTCATCTGGGCCATCCTGACACAGTCTGGCTTTGCAAGGACGCAAAACAAACCATCTGCCCAAGGCTACTCTGCTGAGACCTCACGATTCTGGTTTTTGACCCAAAGGAGTTTCAGTGCCCTGTGCACTGCAGGACGCCCTCGACAACTTCCCCAAATTTTCCTCAAATAAATGCAGTGCTCCTGCTCCCTGCTGTGTGGGTGTGAGCCCTGACTGTCAAAGTGTTTCCCAGCTGTGAGGAGGCATTGCAGCTCCTGAAGGACGACCTGGGCACAAGGGACCAGCCTGGCCGAGCTCCCCGTGTGACCTTGGGCTGAGATGTTTAACCTCGCAGAGTTTCCCCTCTCCCCATGGAAAAGGGGGATAATAATAGCTGTCCATATCAGCGTGGGGTGTGAGGATTAATAAGTTAATTCCTGCAGGCTCTGTGGCACTCTGCTGACAAGGAGCTGCCTGAGTGCTGTGACAGAGCACAGGAGCTCACAGGACTGGAGTTGTTCGCTCCGCGGTGTTGATTAGGGGGAAGAAAACAACCAGGACAGAGCAGACAGCAAACACAAAAGCTGAAGGAGCTGCCCAGGCTGGTCAAACAGCTTATTGGTAATTCTACCCGCTGCACGAGCAGGTTTGTGTCACAAATTCCATCCCATGCCCATGGAGCATCCCTGGGTGTGTTTGGCACACCAGGATGGCATCCTGCACCCCACAGGACAATCCAAGGCACACCATCCACGGCAGGGGAATGAGGTGCTTTTTAAGGGCATACGTGGACTTCATGGATAGTTTGTTGCAAAAATCCAGGGTTCTTAAACTGCTGGTTTGTTATGAGTTTCCATACTGGTGAGGCACAACAAATGTGTTTAACCAACCCCACTGATCAGTGGTGGAAGCAGTGGAAGAGGGTGGGAGGAAGAGGGATGGAGAAGCAGAAGACAAGGAAACCAGAGCCATGTCCTCAGAGAAGTCTGTAGCATCAAAAGTCCCCCAAGGCCTGTGTTTGTGTGTGCCCAGCCAGTGACAAAGGATGGCAGAGTTTTTGGGTGCTGGGAAGGTACCAGAGTCAGTTTAGGTCCTGGATTAGAGGCTGTGATTCCTACAGGCACAACCATGTCTCTTGTTGACCCACTGTGTTTCCCTTTATTTCTTTTGATAATCAGACTCATTTTGCTTGAGGGTTCTTTTCCTTCTTACTTCCTCCCCAGTAACTGATCCTAAAGGAAAAACAAGAACTTAATCCATTAGATATCAGTGACACGGACTAACACTTTATGTTTTATGAGAAATTATTTGTATGAAAAATCTTGTATGTCAGAGCATTTGGTGTGACTTCCAGCTTTTGCAGAAGGTTTGTGTGGCTCAAATCACACAGTCACTGACACATTATTGTATCTGTGTGAGCATGGTTGGGACTTGAGGTGAAATTCTGAGTGATCTTAAGGGAAACCTCTCAAATGTCAACCTAATGAGGGTGCAGATCTAGGGCCAGACAGAGGGGTTTGCAAACAATTATGCTAAAAATATTAAAAAGTCCTCAAAATAAGCTGGGAGTTGTGCATCAGGAACTGGAGTGACAGGACAAGGGGGAATGGGTTTAAACTGGAAGAAGAGAAATTTAGACATAGAGATATATGGAGGGAATTGTTCCCTGTGAGGGTGGGCAGGCCCTGGCACAGGGTGACAGACAAGCTGTGGCTGCCCCTGGATCCCTGCAAATGTTCCAGGCCAGGTTGGACACTGGGGCTTGGAGCAGGGACAGTGGGAGGTGTCCCTGCCAGGGCAGGGGGTTTCAATGACTTGAACTTTTGGGTCCTTTCCAGCCCAACTTGTTCTACAGTTCCTCAACTCCATTAGGTTTTCATTAATAGCTCTTTCAGGTGTTATTTTCCTGGTCCTTGATATCAGTAGGATGTGTCCTACTGCTTTTACTGTCCTTAGTAAAATCCAGCCTGAGTACAGGTAGGACTTCAGGGGGTTTTACCAAAAAAACCAAAAAAAAAAAAAAAAAAAAAAAAAAAAAAAAAAAAAAAAAAAAGAGACAAGTTTCAGCATTTAGCTTTAATGACAGATGACAATTAGTGCCCTTACTCTCTTTCTAGAACCTAGAAAGACTTTGGTCAGAGGCTGACAAATTCCAGGGAAACTGTCCATGCTCTCCCCGTGCTCATGGTTTTGACCAGCAATGTCATTAAATATTATAATCTATCATATTGTAGAAATGTCTCTGCCTCAAGGCTGTCTATATCCACCCTGTTGCGATAAAAACCCCTTGTTGCCTGTGGTGCAAGTTCCTCTATTTCACCCAGAAATTCTGCTGAGCTAACAAGCTCATTTCATTCTGGGGACAAGGCAGAGCAAACCTGATTTCTTGTAGAACTGCTGAATCTCAGTTGAGTCCTCCACTTTTCATTTCTGAAACTTTATGCCACAACCAAGATCTTTCAAAACGGAAAATATTCGTGCACAAGATGCATTTCTTCATGGCATGTGCCAACACCAAGTGTAATTGTCCATTTTTGCAACTTTCTTCATCTAATTTACAGCCCTGGAATTCAGACCTCCAGAGATATTTATAAATTGCTTCCATCTCCAAAAAAAGGAGCCATATGCATTTCAGACTTGCTATGCTTTTATTCTGGAGGCTTCATAGTGCAAATAACTCACCAACAGTTGGGTTCCTTCCTGTGTAAAATGTGATGAGAAGTGATTAAATTTTATGCTTGATTCTTCCTTTACTCACATCACAACTTCAGATAATTTTTGAAAATCATATCTTTTGCTGAAGCAGTATAGGAACTTAAATATAATGTACAGACTAAAGAGAAGCATTCTAGTTTCATAGAATTAAGGCTGGAAAAGACGTTTAGGATCATCAAACCAAACCACAGACCCCAGAAGCTGCAGGGGAAGATGTCACAAAGCTACAGCTACTTTGGTGGGAATCATCACAGTGGATTTCACACTGGAAAAAATGGATTTTTTTTTCCTCCATTTCTTCTTTATGGAGGAAAATGCGCTCAGAAGGGCCCATCCTAATTCACAATGCACAATACAGGTGTGTGGGGAAAAAAACAAAGGGAGATCTCAGCTGTGCCCCTGTTCAGGGGCTTGACATAGCCATCTCAAAGTCCAAAGAATGCTGGTTTTGTGGCAGGAAAAAGCCCCTCACTCTCATTTCTGTGGGAGGGCAGGTCACAGGCATTTTGGGGCAGTGCAGCCCTGGATGCAGAGTGGGGCTGGAGGAAGGGGTGAACAGAAAGGCTGGGCATGGAAGAAAGGAGGGGAGCTGTGGCTGGGGAGGAGAGGAACACCCCTGGTGGGACTTGGACACACTGACTGTGCCAGAAGCAAGGTCTGGACACCCTCTGGACTCCCCCTGGCAGCCCAGCTCCCCCAAATGAGCAGAGTTTGGCTGTAGGCACGAGGCTCCCACAACCCGATCCGTGTGAGAGTGGCCGGAGGCTGCCGGACACTGGCTGGAGAGGTGCCAGGCCCTTCCTGGGGAGCTCTGGGAGAGGGACACGACCCCAACCCTCCCGTAAATCACCCCCCTTGGCCAGCACGGCCTCCCTGGCAGGCTGACAGCGCTGAAATCCCTCTCACCATCCCCTAACAACCGTGATGAGGTGCCAAAACATGGGAGCTGAAATCCCCGCGTTATTGTTCTCCGGCGAGGCTGCCTTGCAAGGGAACAGCCTTGGGAACATCTGGTGCTGCGGTGGGAATTAGGACCAGATATGGCTTTACAATGACCAGATTATTGCACATGACACCACTGCCTGCAACAGGGAAATCCTTGTTCAAGTTCCTCCAAAAGCAAAATGAAAAGCACGTTGGTTTATTTATTTATTTTCTTAGCGAATGCGCGCCTTTGTCCGTATCTCATTCTGGGTAAATTGAGGAAAGAATCAATTTTCTGTGATAAGCCCGGAGTAAAAATAAATTATAATTTCCTATATCCTGCAGAAATTACATGGCTATGAATGTCAGTGTAGCAGTTAACATTTCCAGTTGTCCCTCCTTCCAGGGCTGGGTCTCCTTACACACCAACAGCTGGGAATGGGAAAGATGACACACACTGCTTCTCTCTGTTCTGCTTAATGACTGAGTCCCTAATGAGAACAATTACTATAACGAGTATTCAATGCTCCCTGTAAGAAGAAAAAGTACTGATTCTTCTCTGTGCTACAACTTCTCAAATAAATAGGCTAAATAAAAAATCTATGTAATACTGGAGTGCTCTTGCTAAATAGATGGGGACCTTATTTTTACCCTTTTTTTTTAAGTCAGTGAGGCTTCTGAGTGTTGGGTAATTTTCTTTTGTGGGGGGAGAATTTTTTATTTTGCAGACAACATCAGTCATGCTCTGCACAAATACTGAATTTCCAAACTGTTCAGGATCTATGTCCTTTAGGTGCTTGGAGCTTCCTCCTGCCAAGATCTTATCTGGTGTTGGGAAAGGCTGTCTAACTCTCAATAAGAAGTTTTCTTTGGAACAAAGGATCTGATATTTATCCTGGAATATTTTCTGCCTCTGCCTGGTGATTAGCTCATTTACCTCAAACTTTCCCATTTCTTCCACCTCCTTTCTTGCCCAGCAAGCCTTTCCCACTCACAGCAGTTCCCAGAATCCCAGGGCTACAGCAGGGATGGTGCTGGGAAACAACAGAGAGTTGCCAAGGTGACTTCTTGTCCCACAAACATGGGTTAGATATTCCCAGAACTGGGAAATACATTGGTGCTGAGGAGCCCATGAGTCGCACTGAGACCTGGAATGAGGCATCTCCCCTCTCAGTGACCATTCAGACCTGTAAGAAATTAAGAATTTTCCCGAATTAAAGTAGCTGGGATTTGTCTAGAAGCCTGGAGGAGACATCAGGGTGTGGCTGATACCTGTGGAGGTAAAGCCATGAAGGTTCAGTGGAGTGCCCTGTGGCCAGGCTGAGCCTATTTATATGCATAAATATGAATAAAACTATACAATATACACAATATAAAAACCTCAGCCCTTACAGTAGAAGAGTCAGACCAAAGCTCCACATCTGTGCTCAATGTTAGTTGCTTTGCTGCAATCATGCTACTGTCCCATTTATTCCTGGGTTGCCCAGTCCAAGATTCACCAACAGAGAATTAATGGAAAATAAAATTCCCAATCTCACTGGCAGTAAAGCTTGTGCCACAAAGAGTTTTCATGCTGGCTGACTCAGAACAAAATTCCTCTTGTGTGAACTCGCTGATCACAATTAACTCACAGCAGGTCTATCTACCACCGAGGACACTGAGCTGATGGGAATCCCTGTGGGCAGCTGGCAGGGAGGAGGAAATGTCATAGAAAATTCCAAACATTCTGAAAAATATCACACGTTTTGGGTGAAACTCTGGTTCTTTCCATGAAAATGCCTCTCCTTCTCTCAGTCCAGGATTTTACACTTTAGGAATAAGGTGGTGGTGTGAGTTTCCTGCTGGCTTAGAAGGGATTTAATTTTTGAATGTTCAAAAGAGCTTCTGCTCCAAGGACCATGTAAAATGGGGAAGAAAAAGGGTGTTCTAGAGGGTAACTGTGGATAGGAAAAAAATTTAATTTGTTTACCTTGACTCATCATCTACAAATAAGGGCATCATCCACCGGGATTGGCACAGAGCAGAATCTGGGTTTTGGATTGTGGCACTGGAATGAATCTCCACAACCCATGAGTGCCACTCCAGAATCAAAGGGGTTTTACAGAAAGCAATGAATCTTCTGAAACAACTGGGATCAAATCTGCCCTCTTGCACATCAGCAACAGCTGTCCTGATAGTTCACCTGTTCATTTTTCTACTGCATTTTAGTGGCAAGAAATTGTACAGTACATTTTGATAAGGAGGCAGGGATTTTCCAAGCACACAATGTCTATGTGACTGGCACTACTTCCTGTAAAATTTCTGTGGGAGTGTTCTAATTCCATCGTGATCTTTTATTTTTAACTTTCTAATTTGAAGACACTTTGTAGTGCTCTGCTCTATTCCAGTACAATACAAAATGAAGATAAAGAAGATATGATGTAATTTTAGTTTTGTCTCTAGATTGCTTGTCAAGAATTATTATGCTAAGGAAGAAAAAGAAGACAAAGAAGGAATGAAAAAAACCCAAAGAAGCTGCTTTTATATGTAATTTAAAAGCTTGATAAAGGGTGAAATGAAGTTTCTGTTCAGGGAATAATTTTTAGAAATTACCACTTGGGTGTTATGTATTGTACAAAATATTAAGAACCTCTCAGATGAAATATTTCTTGCATGTTTTCACCCCCCTGAAGGAACCTTTTTGAGCAAAGTTGGTTAAAATGGGGGAAATGGTCATCTTTCTTTGGGTTAGGAAATTGGAGAATAGATTTAAAATGAGAGAGAGTAGGGTTAGATGGGATTTTGGGAAGGAATTGTTCCCTGTGAGGATGGGGAGGGGCTAGGATGGAATTCCCAGAGAAGCTGTGGCTGCCCCTGGATCCCTGGCAGTGTCCAAGGCCAGGTTGGACACTGGGGCTTGGAGCAGCCTGGGACAGTGGAAGGTGTCCCTGCCAGGGCAGGGGCAGGCACTGGGTGGGATTTAAGGTCTTTTCCAACCCAAACCATTCTGTGATTATGTGACTCTTGCATGACAACTCTTTGAAGACCCAACGAGGACTGTGGGACTTGTTCTGGGGAACGAAACTTCCTAAATGCAGGAGGATTTGACCTCTACTGTAAAGTACGGCTGATCTTGAAGAGAAGGTGACAGTTTTAAGCTTACATTTCCTTAGGCTACTTTGAGGTAAAATAGATGTAGATACCTTAAAAATTTTTCAGTGCTTTTTGCAAGATGTGCCTATGAATGAAATTTTGTGGACATGGGAGCTTTTGTAAGCCAGACTTCAATGCACATGCAGTTCAGATGAGAAACAGGCGTGCTGCAAGTTTCCCATTTAATTTGTGCAGAGTCTTCACTCCACCAGCTGGATTTCTTTTCCTGAACATTATAATAGTCACTAATGGGAGGGCTGGAGCCAAGAGCAGGGAAAACAACTGGCCCAAATGAGTAAGTTATTTAGACTAAGAAAAGGAGGATATAAATACCTTCTATTGCTGGGTGAGAATCAAGGCAGAGCTGCTGGGGATAACTCAAATGTCCCATGAACTGACAACCAAAATTTAACTTCTTTTACCATGCGCACGCCAATGTTCACCTGCAGGGTTTGGTAGCTTTTAAGAGCTCAGGAGTAAGGGAAAAGCTGGTCTTGTGGATGTATTTCTTATCAGCAGCCTCTTATGAGAGAGCCTGTGAAAGAGCTTCTGACAGTCCAAAAAAAAAATCCCAGCTAAAACTCCTTTACGGCTTTTCCTGTACAGGAGAAAATAAGTTTCCCCTTTAAAGACAGCAGTTTTTTGTTTGCTATTATGTTTGGAATATTGGCACATTGTATTTTAAGTCCTGTTTACATTTGCTTGTAGCAATAAGGTAAATCACAGCATGGTATTATTTAATTTCAGATACTTTTGAAAAATATAAAGCTTAGTTGTGTTTTTTTAAGTAAGAAGAGCCATGCAATTACCTGTGCTAGTGTGACATCATGGGCATCTGGCTTAAGAGTGTAATCATCATTCAATATAAATTTTTACCCTCAACAGTTTGATTTAAGAGTATATATTAGATCTTGTCCAGAAAAAGGTTAGCTCTGGGATTAGATTAGACTTTGACTTAGGCCTGATATGGTCTCTTCTCAAACCCCCCTCATGAGAGCAGTCCAGCTGACACAATGGCCACAGCAAAAATTCACATTGCTGAGACATTCTTTTCTGATGAGACATTAAAGATATAGTATCTATTGCTTGGAAAACACTCAGTAAGGAGTTTGGGGCTAATAGTTTCCTTGACATTAATCAATAAGTGCTCGATACATGATTGAGAAAGCTGTGTCTCTGCTAAGAAAGTCAAGAATTAGCTCATGACCCAAACTCTTAACTCTTGCCATTAACATTTGACAGTAGACTGTAGTAATTGAGGCCAGAAAATTTAAATACGCTATACATGCAATTCTCCAGATATCATTTTCCATCTCACAGCATCTGAAAATGTATTAAAAATCAGTTTATTCACTGACTCAGAGGATCACTGTGCACATACTAAGAGCTTGCATTGAAAGGAGACTGCAGAAATCAGGATTAAATTCCGTGTCTCTGCTTCCAAATTGTCTTTTAGATAGAGAGGTTATCTGTTTTCTTCACCAGGAAATACACTTCATAATAGACAGACCAAGAATACCATAAGGCAGCTTCAGGCTGTAGATACCTTTGTTTACATTTGATTCATTGCTCTGTACATTTTTGCCACTTTGTTTTTGAGGCAGTGTGGCAAACACTTTAATGAGACAGAGAGAGGCAGCAAGAAAGCAGAGGTGGGCTGCAGTTTTTTTCAGGGCCTGGAATAAGAACAAAAGACATCCTTTGTGATTTCGAAGCTGAAGGGGCTGATGAACTTGACAGGAGTAAAAAAGAGTAGGGGGTACATGTGGTTTTCCTGCTAGCTAGGAACAACTAAATAGTGAAGTTGACCATGTGAATAAAAGTTCACACTGTAAATGGATTTTCTGACACCTTTGTCATCTGACATTACTATTGGCATGAACTTACATTCTTTTGGGAAAGCTTAAAAAAAAGAAATATTTTTGGACGCATACACCTCTGGTAATATGTCCTAATGGTGTGGCATCACACAATTTTTTACTTTAACTCACACGAGAATGAAAACATCTCCTTAGTGTTCTCCCCATTCAGCAGTTCCTTGGTGGATTCACTCTAAAGCTCCATATCCTGAAGCTTGTTACAGTGATTTACTCTCCAAAATGCTTTTCCCAGTTTATTGTTTGGAATAGGACTAACTGTAGGGAGGGGAGGGGAGGGCAGGAAAAGGCAGAGGAGGCAAGGCAAGAGGCAAAGCAAGAGGCAAGGCAAGAGGCAAGGCAAGGCAGAAGGCATGGCACAGTAAGTCCAAGCAAAATGCAAGGGAAAAGGCAAGGCAAAATAAAAGGCAAGGCAAAAGGCAAGGAGGATAGGAAAGGCAAAAGGCAAAGCAAGGCAAGGGAAAATGCAAAGCAAGGAAAAAATGGCAAAAGGAAAGGCAAAAAGCATGGCAAAAGACAAGGTAAAGCAAGGCTAAAGGCAAGGTGAAATGAAAAGCAAGGAAAACTGAAAGGCAAAAGGCAAAGCAAGGCAAGGCAAGGGCAAGGGCAAGTCAAGGCGTGGCAAAAGGCAAGGAAAATGGCAAGGCAAGGCAAAAGGCAAGGCAAAAGGAAATGCAACAGAAAAGGCAAAAAGGCAAATGGCAAGGGCAAAGGAAAAGCAAGGAGAAAGAAAGGCAAGGAAAAAGGCAAGGAAAGCAAGGAAAAAGGCAAGGGCAGGCAAGGCAAGGAAAAGTGCAAGGCCAAGGCAAGGGAAGGTGAAAGACAATGCCAGCGAGAGAGGAAAGGAAAGGAAAGGAAAGGAAAGGAAAGGAAAGGAAAGGAAAGGAAAGGAAAGGAAAGGAAAGGAAAGGAAAGGAAAGGAAAGGAAAGGAAAGGGGAAAGGAAAGGAAAGGAAAGGGGAAAGGAAAGGAAAGGAAAGGAAAGGAAAGGAAAGGAAAGGAAAGGAAAGGAAAGGAAAGGAAAGGAAAGGAAAGGAAAGGAAAGGAAAGGAAAGGAAAGGAAAGGAAAGGAAAGGAAAGGAAAGGAAAGGAAAGGAAAGGAAAGGAAAGGAAAGGAAAGGAAAGGAAAGGAAGAAAGGAAAGGAAAGGAAAGGAAAGGAAAGGAAAGGAAAGGAAAGGAAAGGAAAGGAAAGGAAAGGAAAGGAAAGGAAAGGAAAGGAAAGGAAAGGAAAGGAAAGGAAAGGAAAGGAAAGGAAAGGAAAGGAAAGGAAAGGAAGAAAGGAAAGGAAAGGAAAGGAAAGGAAAGGAGGAAAGGAAAGGAAAGGAAAGGGAAAGGAAAGGAAAGGAAAGGAAAGGAAAGGAAGGAAAGGAAGAAAGGAAAGGAAAGGAAAAGAAAAGAAAGGAAAAGAAAAGAAAGAGGAGAGAGGAGAGGGAGAGGAGGAGAGGGGAGAGGAGAGGAGAGGAGAGGAAGGAAAGGAAAGGAAAGGAAAGGAAAGGAAAGGAAAGGAAAGGAAAGGAAAGGAAAGGAAAGGAAAGGAAAGGAAAGGAGAGGAAAGGAAAGGAAAGGAAAGGAAAGGAAAGGAAAGGAAAGGAAAGGAAAGGAAAGGAAAGGAAAGGAAAGGAAAGGAAAGGAAAGGAAAGGAAAGGAAAGGAAAGGAAAGGAAAGGAAAGGAAAGGAAAGGAAAGGAAAGGAAAGGAAAGGAAAGGAAAGGAAAGGAAAGGAAAGGAAAGGAAAGGAAAGGAAAGGAAAGGAAAGGAAAGGAAAGGAAAGGAAAGGAAAGGAAAGGAAAGGAAAGGAAAGGAAAGGAAAGGAAAGGAAAGGAAAGGAAGGAAAAAGAAAAGAAAGGAAAAAAGAAAAGAAAAGAAAGAGAGGAGAGGAGAGGAGAGGAGAGGAGAGGAGAGGAGAGGAGAGGAGAGGAAAGGAAAGGAGAGGAGAGGGAGAGGAGAGGAGAGGGAGAGGAGAGGAGAGGAGAGGAGAGGAGGAGAGAGGAGGGAGAGGAGAGGAGAGGAGAGGAGAGGAGAGGAGAGGAGGAAGGAGGAGGAGAGGAGAGGGAGAGAGAGGAGAGAGAAAGAAAGAAAGAGAGAAAGAAAGAAAGAAAGAGAGAAAGAAAGAGAGAAAGAAAGAAAGAAAGAAAGAAAGAAAGAAAGAAAGAAAGAAAGAAAAGAAAGAAAGAAAAGAAAGAAAGAAAGAAAGAAAGAAAGAAAGAAAGAAAGAAAGAAAGAAAGAAAGAAAGAAAGAAAGAAAGAAAGAAAGAAAGAAAAAGAAAGAAGGAGCTCTCATGCTCTCCATCAGGGCTTCTTCTTCTTCTATTTCTTGTTCTATTTCTACTTCTTGTTCTTCATGTGCTTCTTGTTCTCGTTCTTGTTCTTGTTCCTGTTCTTGCTGTTCTTGTTCTTCTTGTTTCTTTTATTCTTTTTTTTATTCTCTTATTCTTGCATATTTTCTTCTTCTTCTTCCTTTTTTTTTAGTACTACTTCTTCCTCTTCTTCATCCATTTATTATTTTTCCTGTTATTTTTCTTTTTGTTTTTTTGGGGGGTTGTGTTTTTCTTGATGTGGGTTTTTTGCTTGTTTTTCTTTACTAACACTATTTCTTCTTCTTTGTTTTCTTCTTCTTATTCAGCTCTTCATTCTTCCTAGTATTGTTTACTATTACTATAATTCCATCTTCTCTATTAGCTTATTCTTCTTAGTCTTAGTCTTATTATTTCTAATCTTAATCTTCATCTTGTCTTTTTCTTACTCTTGCTCCTATTCTTACTCTTACTCTCTTTTTAGAACTTCTTCATCTTCCATTATCTTCTTCTTATTCTTATCTTTCCTATTCTTATTTTTTTTTGTGGTTTTGTGGGGGTTTTCTGCATTTTTTTGGTTGGGTTTTTGAGTTTTTTAATTGCTATGACTATTGCTTAGAGGGAACTTCATTTTTTTCATAAGAATTGTGTGGCAGTCTGTTTTTTTCCAGTCATGTCCGGGGAGAAACACGACCTTCCTGTGCTGAATCCTCACGGATACAATCCCAAAGGATCAGCAAAGAATCCTTTCCAGATGAGAGGAAATGGCCTTGGATTCCAGCAGGGGAGGTACAGATTTATTCTAAGGACCAGTTCTTCCGTGATAAAGCGGGCAGGCCTTGGAAGAAGGTCCAGCAGGGAGGGAGGGGCTGGAGTCACCATGTCTGGCAGCAGGCAGGAGTCAGGTGTGTACCCTTGGGGCCATGGTTTTGGGCTGATGGCACTGCTGCCAGGCTGACAGCTGCAGGCCTGGAGCGGGGCTGGCCATGGGCTAGCTAATCCTCGGGCAGTGTCCCCATGCAGGGGAAGCAAACCAGGGCCCTCCGCAGTGCCCGCAGCGCCCGCCTGAAGCGCGAGGGATGCTTCTTGCGGGGAAGCGGCTGCTGGCTGAGGGCCTGGGCTCCCGGCTGGGCAGGCCCCGGGCTCTCGGGCCATGCCTCGGGCACCTGCTGGGCCAGGCTGGGAGAGGCCGCGGTGCCTCGGGCTTCCTGAAGGGCCACCGTGGCCCAGAGCGGCACTCGGGGGCGCAGCCCCAGTGATACGTGCTCAACCCATGCTTCCTGAGGGAGGAGCACGGGGCGCCCACCAACTGTCACAAGTGCCAGCCTTTGATGCGTGGCTTGTGCTTCCTCCTCCTCCAGCAGCTCCAGGAGGCTCACATCGTCCCACTCACTCCCATCTCCTGAGCTGTCCTGCGCCAGCTCCCTGTCACTGCTGTCCTGGCAGCTGGACTGCATCGAGGAGCTCTTCCCTCTGCTGCCTTTGGACAGCTCCTCGCCAATGGAGCCTTGCTCTTCAAAGGGATCTTGGCCAGCGCTCTCTTCCCAGTCTGAGTGTTCTTGGTAGCTGCTGGCTTCTTGGGGGCACAGCTCTTCCTGGCTGGCTTCTTCCCAGCCCCTCTCTGACTCCTGCCGCTGCTCACTGCTGGCCTGGGCTCCCAGCAGGGCAGGTGAGGGGCTGGGGGACTGTGAGTCGGTCCTTGCCTTGCGCTCTGCCATTCCAGACACGCTGCCGCACAGAGTCCCGGGAGCTGCTTGCTGACAGCACGGTGGCTCTCCTGGGACTGGCCACGGCAGGGCCCTGCAGTGCCCCTTGGATACCCTCAGCCAGGGCACGGCTCTCTGATGTCACAAGGGCCTTTGGCACCGTCATGTCCCGCCTCACAGAGCCAGGGCCCTGACACAAGGCGCCCGTGTCACCAAGGGCCTCCTGCGGCCATCCTGCCACAGCACAGCCACTGCAAGTGGTGTGGCATGGAGCAGCCCCGGGACAGAAAAGTCAAGGCAAAAGGAAAGGCTTCTCCAGTCCCTTGCTGTGACCCGTTTATTCAAATTATCCGAAATCCCTTGGCCGAAATTAACATGCAAAGGAGAGCAGATGCCATAGTCAATGGTGTTGGTTTTATTGAAGATTTAATGTGGGAGAGAGAGAGAAAGAAAAACAGGAAAAAAAAGAAAAAAATAAGTGTCAGGGTTTGACTCTGACTAAATACCAGGCACCCCTGCTCTCTGCTGCCACAAACATGCAGGAGAGGGGAAAGAAAAAAACTGTTAAACATACGCCAATCTCATGAGTTAAGTGAGCTAGGACACTGGTAGGAGGATGCATGGAAGAAAAGGGCAAGCAGGCTTCAGACTTAAAGTTGCAAAGTGGTTAATTACCTAACAGAGTTAGAGGATAAATGAGAGGGAAAAATAAACTTGCCATACACTATTTTGTTCACTCACTCCCTTCCCTCTTATGAACCCATTTTCTATTCACCCCCTTCTCTCTTTCTAACCAACAGCTCGGGTAGGGGGGCAGGGTGTGGGGTATTTTCTTAGTTCATTGAGCAGGTTCCTAAATCTATTCATCACCACAATGCTTCTACTACAAATACCCTTTATCTCTACTGATCGCTCTCTCTCTAGACAGTTTCTCTGCTCTCACCCCCTCCCTCTTAATAAGCAGTCTCTCTGCTCACCCCTTCTTTCCTTCTTTCTAAACCAACAACACAGGCAGGGGGCAGAGTAAGGGGTTTGTTCTCTGGTCAGTCCATCAGGGAGAGGGGTTCTCTACTTAGCCATGGGTTCCTCCCACGGGAGACAGTCCTCTGGGAACTTCTTTGCTGTGGGTCCAACCTCACGAGCAGCAGCCACCCGAATCTGCTGCAACGTGAGTCTTTTTGTCCATAGGGTGCAGACTCTCCTGAGCTGAGGCTGGGCTGCTTCCATCCCAGGAGCAAGGAAAAGGCTTTCTCTCCCTTGCAAGGCTTTTAACTCTCTGGCAAGGCCTTTCTCTGCCTTCCAAGGCCTTTCTCACCCTGGCAAAGCCTTTTCAGCTTTAACTCTCTCTCTGGGGCTCCCACTGATCACTTTCCCCCAGGCATCCCCCTGCTCCCCAGGGCTGTGGGTGATCTCTGCACCCCTGTGCACTCCATGGGCTGCAGGGGCACCACCTGCTCCCCCATGCTCTTCACCACAGCCAGCAGAAGGTTTGCAGCTCTGGCGCCTGCAGCACCTCCTCCCCACCTTCTCCACTCACCTGGGTGTCTCCATGCTGTTTTCCCTCACATATTCTCATCTCCTCCTCCTCCTCTGGCTAAAAAGAAGTGTGTGCTCCCATTGTTGTGATTGCTTCTTAAATATGTTTTGACAGAGGTGTAACTAACATCTCCAACTGGCCCAGGCTTGGGCAGCAGCATGTCCATCACCTTCAGAGCCATCAGAGATTGGCTCTGCTGGACATGGTGAAAACTTCCAGAACTTTCACACAGGACACACAGGAGCTATCTTTGTGCCTCTCCCAACCCTTCAGACACTTCTTCAGGCCTCCCACAACAGCTTCTGAGGGGTCCAAATTTCTCCTAGATGTTAAAAATACTTTACTGATGTTTTGGGCCAATCAAAACCACCACAGGAAGGGAAGGAAAAAGGAAAAAGGAAAAAGGAAAAAGGAAAAATGAAAAAGAAAAAAGGAAAAAGAAAAAAGGAAAAAGAAAAAAGGAAAAAAAAAAAGGAAAGGGAAAAGGGAAAAGAAGGAAAAAGGAAAGGAAAAAGAAAGTAAAGGAAATGGGAAAGGAAGTGGGAAAGGAAATGAAAGGAAAAAGGAAAGGAAAGAGGAAAGGAAAGGAAAGGAAAGGAAAGGAAAGGAAAGGAAAGGAAAGGAAAGGAAAGGAAAGGAAAGGAAAGGAAAGGAAAGGAAAGGAAAGGAAAGGAAAGGAAAGGAAAGGAAAAAGGCAAGGGGAAAGGAAAAAGGAAATGAAAAAGGAAAAAGGAAAGGGGAAATGAAAAAGGAAAGGGGAAATGAAAAAGGAAAGGGGAAAGGAAAAAGGAAAGGGGAAATGAAAAAGGAAAGGGGAAAGGAAAAAGGAAAGGGGAAATGAAAAAGGAAAGGGGAAAGGAAAAAGGAAAGGGGAAATGAAAGGGCATGAAGCATGCTGGAATTTTCTTCAAGTACAGTGTGATCTCAGTCCTACCTTATTTCTCTGCATCAGAAATACCTCTGCTACACACAATAGAATTGCAACTGGAATAAAAACTGTGGCTTCACAACACCAATATTGGTATGTTTCGATTCAACATGTCAGAAACCCAGGGGTGAGCTTTGGTTCTCCTGTGCCAAGATCCCACCAAGGCAAAACTGAAAGCTTTTATGGCGCAGGTATGGCTCAGAGGCTGAATTTCAGTGCTGCTGCCTTCCCCAGGGCAGCTCTGAATGGCAGCTTTCATTCCAGGAGCTCAGCTCCATGGGTATCTGGAATTTCCTGCCAGCTCTGTGCTGCAGGGAGGAAGGGGCTGTTAGGCACTCTTAGGTGGGGAACCTTTTATGTCAGCAGCCCTTGTGGGAGACAGTCAGCAGCATAAATCAGAGCAGCTTTGTTTGTGCTCCAGTATGGATTTGCTGTCCCAAGAAAACTTGGCATTTTAGCTGTCGATTTCGTTCCCGTTGTTTTCCTTGCCAAGCACAGGTCTGTATTTTTATTTTTTTTTTAGCAGCTGGGGCAAAAAGTCTGACCTGGATTTTCCTGCAGCCCCCAGACTTTGGGCAACTGAATTTATGAAAAATTACTCTCAAATGTGTAAAAGCTGTCTGAGAGTTCCTCATAAATTTATATTTCTGGAAGTCTTTTTAGGCTTCATTGTGCATCAAGATAAAGCACAGATGTGCCTTCCTGCTGCTGCTGTGCTTCTGCTTAGGATTTGGATCTTGTTCCTCACCACATTCCTCATCATGGCACTCTGTCTTGGTTAATCAAAGTGAAACTAAGGTTTAATTTCAGTGGGATTTTTTTTCCTGACTGCTACCTCACCAAAGCATAAGTGACTTTTCCACTGAAATTCCCTTTCCCCCACGAAACATTGGTTCTGTGAGATTTCCCCATGCTTATCCACTCCCTATCCAAGATTGCCAGGTCTCTGTCTTTGTCTGAATCTTCAGCTGCTCAGAACTTTTCAGATTATTCTGTTATAAAAAGGTGTCTTTTAAAGCTTTATTATTGCTCTCTTTTTTCCCCAAGCTGCTGTTCTACATCAGAACAAAACACACATTTCAGAATGCAACTTTTTCCATGGAAAAAGGAAGAGGAGGAAATGAATGTCTTATCACCTTAACCTTAAACAGTGTTTCATCAGCACCTGCCTTGGTTTCAGCCACGTTTTGTGCTTTCTCTTATCCAAATATCCATGTCTTGCCCCAGTCTTACTAAGTGGCAGTGGGATTGATTCCTTCCCTTCCATGGAAACCTCTTCTGCTGAAGCCTTTCTCTATATCTTTGCAGTATATATTGATCTGTATTTTCTAGCTGGTTTAATTAGCATTTTCTAAAAATTTTCTAAAATTTCAGCTATCCCGGGTTGCTCCAAGCCCCATCCAACCTGCCCTTGGGCACTTCCAGAGATGGGAATGTTTCTCTGTAGAATCCACAGCTGGAAAATTTCCTTGAAGTCTTCAAGGAGAGTGTTCAGCCTTCAAAACTCTGTCTTTCCCAATGTCAAGGGCAGCTGGCCTTAAGTGTCCTAGGGAAACATCTGTGTGACTAATCTGGGTCAGAAACAACAATCAGGTGGATAGCCAGCACTAGCAATTTTGGTGGAAATGTACCAGCTTTAAAATGTTCCCTAGATAAAAAACTTTTGGAGGGTTTGTGCCAGTTTTGCACTGCTGAGAAACCCTGAAGAAGGGCAGAGTCCTGCTTTAGCTGAGGTCCCTGGGGGTTTGGTGAAGGTGCTGGGTTTTTGTGGTTCATAGACGGCAAAGACACTTAATTCAAATTTTGGGTATAATTGTAACCAGCAAAGACCTGATGGCTTCAGAACTGTGTACTTTGGAAATATGTATGAACTCTTATTGCTGAAATTGTTTGTTCAAATGCCCAGATATCCAGAAAAATGCCTGTTATAAGTAAATGTGATATGAATCACAGAATCACAGGATGGTTTGGGTTGGAAGGACCTTGGAGCCCATCCCTGGGCAGGGACCTTCCACCATCCCAGGCTGCTTTGTCCAACCTGGCCTGGAGCATGTCAAGGAATGCTTTAATTTAAAAATGTGAGGATTGAGACATCTCTACAGAAGGAGAATTCATTCTTTCTCTGAGGTACAGCTGGGGACTTGCCTTTTGAGCTGTCTGTGAGAACAGACTGGTGAGGCTTCACCATTGTTTGCATGTCCTCCTTTATTTCAGGTGCCAGTGATGGAAGCTTCTGGTAACAAAAGGACATGTGGCAAACAAAGGCCAGTTGACTTTTGTACGGGGAGCAAATCTAACATTTCATTCTGGTTATCTGGTTATTTAATATCTGGTTATTTAATATCTGGTTATGCACAATGTGGCAGACAATTTGCTCTTTGCAAAGAGCCTGGGGCTGGAGAACCAGGGGGAGCCTCTCTCCAGATTTTGTTAGAAAGCAGAGAGCAGCAGAAATAAATGTTTTTTTGCTGGGAAGATGGCTGTGCCACTTAAGTTTTGATATCTTAACTGATCCCTGCTGCTGTGCAGCACCAGGGGTGTTTTGTGTGCTGCACATGGGCAAGGAAAACTTGCATAGGTGGCACTAGGTGACAGAGGTGGCACCTGGGGACATGGTTCAGCATTGGACTTGGTGTTGTGTTTGGGCTTGGTGACCTTGGAGGTCTTTTCCAGCCCCCACAATCCTGTGGTTCTGTGGATCTGAGGTCCACCCACAGTGAAGGAGGAGCACTCCAGCCAGACGAGAGCAGCTCTGTCATCCGCAGGCTCTGATTAGACACAAACAGCCTGGTGTTTGTTCTCCTACGTGATTGAATTTTGACAATCAGCCATAACATTTGTGCAGGTTGGCAGCAGCTTTCCCTGGTTTGATTCATTCCCTACCACTTCCATAATCATAATCAACCAGTTTTTTTTTTTTTTTTTTTTTTGTGGAGAACCCTTTCATCTCCATTTTTATGCTTGCCTAGAAAAACATACTCTTTTTCAACCAGATGTGGTAGAAAAGAGAAATATCCTCTGGTTTGTAGTCTCTTCACTTTTCTTACCATTGTGAAACAGATCTACTTAACTTCTGCAGAACTCACTGGTGCTAGATTTAATTAATCTTAGCATTTCAGTCACCCAAGCTTTTACAAATGTAAACAGCCCGAGGAAGGAAAGACTTTAATTTACTGTTTGTGTCACTTGTAACGATGCCATTTGATTTCCCTGGTGGCCCCACAGCTTTCCTTGACTCTCTCTTTCCAGGCTGCTGGTGGAAAGGAGCCACCAAGCAAAAAAAGAGCCAAAAGAGCAAGAAACAATGGTCAAGCAAAACTGATTCCTTAGAAAACAGAACCAGGATTCTTTCTTCAGTGATAAAGCCAGAGAAATTAAGATATTGAATATCTACCTTGTACATTTCAATAGCTGCCTGTTGTGTTTTTTTTTTTTTTTCCTCAGGAGGAGGGAAATTCTAGGCAAATCACCTGGCAGGTGTGACAATTTTAGGTGAGAAACTATTTCTGCTAGGCTTAGCAGAAATAGTGTCTTGTGAGCTATCCTGCAGGAATAAATGGGTGATAATCCAATGTCTGAGGAAAAGGAATTGTGTGTGAAAAAGAAACTGCGAGGGCAGAGAGGCTTCTAAGCATAAACACAGTGGAGAATTATTATCACAAAATGGAGCACTGTTGTTAAAAAATAGCAGAAATTGGGTACTGAAGGCATCTTTGCCTCATGTGAATGATGTTGGGACAATTTTGGATCAGCTGAAAAGACTCAAGATATGACTTAAAACCATTTTGGTCCTGTTTGGGTCCAAATTTGGGTTGGACATTATCAACATTTTTCAGATTAGTTCTCAGTACCAGTGAGTCTGATTTATAAACTCACTAATGGACACACAGAAACACAGAGGAAAACCCGGAGTGTTTTAATTCTCTGTGTGTTTTACGCTGACAGGCTCCTTCTCCCCTTCAGCAAACACATCCTCTCCCTCCAGCACAGGATATTTCTCCCTGTCCCTGGTGCACATGCTCCTGCTTGCCAGAAAATGTTGCTGAACTGCTTCCATTAGTGTTGTTGTAAATCACAAGGACAGCTACGATTAGTTAGCACTTTTGGAAGAGGGATAATATCCAGTTGGACACACTTCTATTGTCATTTTCTATGAGTATCATCTGGTAGCACCACACACATTAGTGAATTGTAAATTTTGTAGACATTGTGAGGCATTATTCTCTACATTTACATCGAGAAGCTTTCTTTTCCCTCCAAAACAAGGACACTTTATGTTGAAATAGGGGCTAATAATGTCTTTTCTGAGATAGAAAGTTTTGATAAGGGTCTTATTTCTTAGAATAAAGCTTTCAAGAGAATAAAACAGCGGTCTGTTTTTTGGAAGTAAAGCCTTATTTAGTCATCCCAAGTGAGCTTGTTCTAGGTGGGCATGCAATAGAGAAATACAAGTTTGGAAGGTGAAAATGGCCCCATTCTGTAGCAGCAGCACAGCAGAATAGCACAGGCCTACAAATTTCAATTACAAGTTGTGATAAATTGATAGAACATCTTCTTAAAGGTGTTGGAGTAATAGTTGTCTAAATGACTAAGGCCTGGACTACAGTTTAAATCACTTGGCTGATTAAAGTCTGAGTAGCCCCCACTCTTTCTGCCTCTAAATACAATTTAGGGAATGCATTATCTAGTGATAATTAACAGTTCATCAATAGTCTTGGTTCTTTTAGAACAGGGACTGGATAAAGTGTTCCTTTCCTGCCCCGAGCTATTTTCACGTGCTGAGTGCTGTGTGCTGCTCCCCATAAAGTTTCTGACAATGTGGGGTGAGAAAAACTCTGTGTCCTCCCCCAAAAAACATCCACAGCTCCATCAGTGAGCAGCTGCATTGCCCAAATACCTGCAGGCACCAGAGAACAGGGCAGGGGGATGCTGTGGCTAGGAGCACAGCAGGTTCCCCCGGAACCAGACACTGTTTTTTGTTTAACTGCATGAATTCAGCGCTACAAAAGAACTCAGGCAGCCTCCTAAAATGAAGCAAGATCACTCATAATTTGATGCAGTTTTTTCTCTGACTCCTAAAAGCTTCAAGTAAAGATGCCTCAGGATTCCTAATGGGGCTGTGGAATTGGTTTAAACAGCAAACCCATCTGCTGAAAACTCAACTTGCTTTGATGAGGTCTCTAATTGTCTCTCTGCCAGTTTCCCCATCAACAGTACGGTATGCTCTAACCAGGAGTGTTTTGAGATTGAATTATTCTATCTTCAAAATGCTCGAGATTGAGTGTTTCACAAGAAAATAAAAATCTGTAGTCTGTTTAAATACAGCAGGAGCTGCAGCAGCAATCGCTCAGACACGTCCAAGGATCAGATGCTGTAATGCAGCTTCTAGAGCTGGATTTAGATGGATAAAAGGAAAGTCCAAGTACGACTGCTGCTAAGCTGTGGGGCTCTCTGCTGTGTGTCTGTGCTGGTTCAGCATTGTCTGAGGGGATTTCACTCAGCCTGGCCCAACCCTGTGGCCTCAGGCAGCCTCTGCAGCCTGGCAGGTGAATCCCTGTGCTGCTGCCTGGCACAGGCACGGTGCTGACACAGGAATTCACTCACCTGTCCTGCACCTTGCCCAGAGCGAGGGGTGAAGCTGTTCCAGGGGAGAATTGGGGTGGAACAGGGGTGGCACCTTGCTGCTTTTGCTGAGGGGGCTGGGAGGTGAATAATGGATGTGTTACCTCCAGTGCCTGAAGAAGCTAAGATGGAGCGACTATTGACAGGGGATGGAGGGGCAGGACACAGGGAATGGCTGCAAACTGCCACTGTAGGGCTAGATGGAATATTGGGAGGGAATTGTTTCCTGTGAGGGTGGGCAGGCCCTGGCACAGGGTGACAGACAAGCTGTGGCTGCCCCTGGATCCCTGCAGGTGTTCCAGGCCAGGCTGGACACTGGGGCTTGGAGCAGCCTGGGACAGTGGGAGGTGTCCCTGCCAGGGCACTGGATGATATTTAAGGTCCCTTCCAACCCAAACCATTCTGGGATTTTGATTCTAACATGGATGACTTGATGCTCATTGCAAATGTAGGAAAAACATGGAATTTAATTTTCTCTTTCTGTTCTTGGTGGTGTTGTTACCTAATCTCATTTTTCCTTCCATGCTCACTAAAGTTGCTTTCCAACATTGATTTTTTTCCTCTCAGAAGTGTTGGTTGACTTCAGGCATAGTTATAAACCATGGGATTTGTGCTTTAAACACATGAAATGTTACACAGGGCTGAAAGAATTCTGAAATACTTCTCCCAGGTCACAGAGAGTAGGGCACACTACTGCTAAATAATAAAACCTCTTTGTGAGCACTGGCTCTGGCAGGGCTTAGGGGAAAGGCACGAGTGTAAAGGTAAGAAAGCAATCAAGAAGGCCTGCAGTTTGGGGTTTGGAGTTTGGGGCAGAACATCCCCAGGATCATCAGCATCCCCATCCTGCCAGCCCATGGTGGCTCTGGAGGGGTTTGGAAAACAAGGCAGTGAGCCTGGGGGACACAGAGCTCCTCATGTTCCTCAGCCTTGAGTTCCTCCTGCCTGGGGACTTCTCCTGCCCTTTGGCCGTGACTGAAACACTAAAAATTCAGGCCACATCCCTGTTTTATTCCTGCTTGCTCTCACACCTTCTCCTCGTGTTGCTCCTCACTGGGTATTTTGTGAGAGTCTGAGCTGGATTAGGGACTGACGAACTCATTTCAAAACCACCCCCAGTGATTCAAGGTGCTTGAGGAGGAAAATGTTAGTGAGAGAGGTGTGAACACAACCAGAGCAGGTCAGTGTTTGCAGGGCACAGTGGACATTGTGCACTGTATGGTCACGTATCACCTAAAATGGTGCTAAAATGGGGCTTTAAAGGCTCTTTTGTTTCCCTGCTCCTCCATGTGGAGCCTGACAAAGGGCAGGTGGTGGTTGGGGGTCTGTTAGGCACAATCTGCTGCCTCAGCAGGGAGCTGATAAATAAATAACTCCCCAAGAGAAGTGGATTATTACGCAGTGGAAGCGGAGAGGATGGAGCTCCCACTCCTGCACGCAGGTCGTGGCACCGGGCTCTTGTCTGTGTGTTATTTTGTGCTTTATTATGACAAGGAGCAGCCAGGCCTGTGAGAGTGTGCACAGCTCAGAGCTCCTCACCGAGCTGTGCACACTAAATAAACATAATAAACTTGTCACGGGGCGCACTCTGTGGTTTGAGTCCTGTTTTTCCTTTAAAACATGTTTTCCAAATGTGAGATGAGCTGTCTGAAGGGGTTTAGGGAAATGGCCAACACTGCCACGATTCTTGTGAGCACCTACTGAATCATTCCTGCAAGTCTGCAAGCCAGCAGGATCATCACCTCACATGTACAAAAGGGAAAAGCTGGGAAAAGCATGGAGTGCCTTGATGTCTGTGGCTGCAGTGTGTGGTGCTAGAAAGGGGCTGCACAAAGGCAGCAGTGAAAAACAGACGATAAATGGGAATAAATAATGAACAGAGCTTCACCACTTGGGTCTTCCTCTCTTTTTAAGGAGATTCTGTGTTTCTGCTCTGTATTTCTGCATGTATGTCCGTGGCAGAGACGGGCTGACATGGCTGGGTAAATCAGTGTTTGGGTTCCCCCAACGTTTTGAGGTTTATCTGTTATCCTTTTTTTTTTTCTTTTTTTGAGGGCGACAAGGGATGAAAGCTTTGACACAAGACTGGAGCATCTGGTGCCAGAGTACACAGAACAACAGTGTCTTAAATTTTGTACAGATTCTTGCACCATGTTGAACACCACCCTGCATAACCCAGAAAACAAGCTTCTATGTATGTAAAATATTATGGATGGATCTAACATGAAGAGCAGGATAATTAGACCCATGTTAGACATTGTACCTGCAAAAAAAAAAAAAAAAAACAAACCAGCAAACGAGAGGAGTGTTGCTTAGAGGAAGTTTTCTTCCAAAGTTAGTGTTATTGGGTTTGGTCCTGGACAAATTAAGGAGGAACAATATTCTGTGTCTCAGTAGGGAAGGAAAAAATTGAAATGGTTGTACATGCAAACGTGAAAATCTGGGTAGGAATTGCCCAGAGAAGCTGTGGCTGCCCCTGGATCCCTGGCAGTGTCCAAGGCCAGGTTGGACACTGGGGCTTGGAGCAGCCTGGGACAGTGGGAGGTGTCCCTGCCAGGGCAGGGGTGGCACTGGATGGAATTTAAGGTCCTTCCAACCCAAACCAGTCTGTGATTATATGAATATGAAGGTGGTCAAACCAACCAATCAAGCTATGACCCAAAGCAGCTGTATTTCAAAGGATTTGCTCTTCCCTGTGAGAAGAAGAGGAGGAAACAATTTTTATTACTTCCAGAAGCCAGGGTGAATGCAGAGATGAAAATCTTTTGCATGCCTCCGGTCTGTGCAGGAGGGGTATCATTAAGGGATCAGGCTGATGTCAGAACGTGTCCCTGGGCAGGCAGAAGCACGTTCAGTGCAGGGCACTGCTGGGGGGAGAGCTCACTGGCTCTCTGAGTGCTCAGAAACCCCTCTGGAGCAAGGAGCCCCAGCCCCAGGCATGTCTCCAGTCATGATGAAAACTTCAAGTACCATCTTTAGCATCAGGGTTTTATGTCCCCAGTAAATGACAAACAATTCAAATGTCAAGAATGGCTTATCGCCGGGAAGGGATTTTTTTTTTCCCGCCATGTCCTGGAGTTTTATCAGTCTGTGAATCAATTGTGAGAATTTGGAGGTAATTTGTTCCAAAGAGACAAGGATCAGTGCCTTCCCTTGGCTCCCTTTATTAGCTGGAAAGGGTGGGGGAAAGAAAATGAGCATTAGCTTAATAGGAAATCAAAACTGGTCTGTGAATGTGTCTGGACTGACTTATTCATGACTGTGATACACATGTAAAATATGCTGGTGGTGCTACACAGTCAAAAACACAGCTTGCCAATGCTGTCAAATTACTATTTATTTCCTCTTAATTCCACTGGGTGTGACATTTATACATCCAAATGTCCAAATACATCTATCATTTGGTTGGAGTTTTCGTTAGCCCTACTACAGCTCTGAAAGGTTATTTGAGTTTTTGCATATGGGAATGGCCAGCTGTGAAGATTTTAGAATTGAAAAGGGTATTTTATATTTTGACCTGACTTGACTTCTTTGCTTAAAAACAAGTCTTTTGTGTTTTAAAACAAGTTTTTGGTTTTTTGTTTTCCCAGAATAAATGAAGCAATATATAATTTTACCCTTTTAAAAACTCCTTGTCTTCCTTTGGGGGAGAACATAGTATTTTAATCAGTGTGTTTGTCAAAGGTAAGTGCTGTTATGTGGTATGAATGATGTGATAGGCTCCTCTGACTGTTCCTGTGAACAGGTGATGCAGAGGGTGTCAGGGAGCCCAGTGCAGTGTGTGTTTTGAATATTATTTGGGAAAACAGATGGTAAGAGTTTAATGGGGTCTGCACAAACTGGAGAGCTGGTCTACAGCTAACCAGTCTGCACAAACATGGCCATTTACTGAAATAATGTGGCAGCTCCCACTCACTGGAAGGAAAACCTCTTTTCCCATGGTGCAGCTTCCAAAGAGCCCTTTCAAACAGCGGAAATGATGTGATGGGAAGCTGTCTACAGAGTTCTGTATGTGACAGACCAGTGAGCAACCTCCTCACTCCTTAATTAAGTGATTATCTTCTCTACTGACGTCCCAGGAGCTGGCAGCAGCACTTGTGTCCCTGGAAATGTTTATACCCAGGTCCTTGAGGACATGTTGGCATCTCCCTCCCACACCAGTGCGAGTTACATGAGTTAATAACATGCTCTTCTCAAGGTCTATTTCATTCTGATTAAGGAAGTGTTGGACAACCTTCCTGCAGCTACTGGCGAAGCAGGAAGATGTAAGGCAGCTGCAATGCCAAAGGCTGTTTTATTTCTGAGGTCTCTGAAGCCTGAGCTTGGCTGATGTTTCACCCATCTGTCACACAGCCAAAGGGAAGGGAACCCCGTGGAGTGGCAGGTCGTGTGTGAGTACCTGTGCTCTGTGAGACAGGGAACAGCTCATGGAATTCAGGCAAAATTAGATACAGATTATATCCTGTCAGATGCCGACTGACTGAAAATTCCAGATGTGCCTTTGGGCACACAACCCCTTCAGGTTTGAAATGGGAGTCAGAAAATTTAACACCGAGTACAGGCTAGCTGTGTGGCACTGGTCACGTTGGACCTGAGGAGGTTTTTCCCCTGCAATCAGATCCTGCAGAATTGCTGTTCCTCTACACCTTCTGCCTTATGGCCTCGGGGTATCACAAAAAGAGGTGCTCTTTGTAAAATACAAGAACTGCAGTCAGGTAAACAATTCAGGCCTCGTGCTCAAAACCTGTTTTTCACCATGTAGGTGTATCTCCCATACCCAGCATGCTGATTACACTGCAGTACAGGAGCTAAGGGAAAATGGCTTTTCTAGGCAGCCAAGTGCCATCAAATACACATGGAACCTACATGGGAATTGTGATAGATGCTGAAAGCACTCCCCAGCTGTCTCAAGTAAAATAAGAGAAAAGGGAGGGAAAAGAATCCAGGCTGGAAAACCTTCCATAGCTGGGAGAGTGTTTGGACTAGACAATGTAAAGTTGCTGCCCGAGTATGAGAAGCAGGTTTAGATCACACTTTCCTGGCTTCTGGTGGGTTTTACCAAGCTCAGCGTTTTAAATCATTAGGAAGATGTTGGTTTTCTTTTAGTTTTCTTTTCTCTTGACACTAGTTATGGCATGGAAGGGAGAAGGAGGAAGGAATCACTCAGTCATGGTGAGCCTTCCTAGGCACTAGAGTGGGCTGTGCCCCTGATGTGAGTAGGACAGGACTGGAGACAAACTGAAATAATAAAAGCCTCAGAGCACTAACAGAGCATTTATTCCCCCCACCACAGAGCAGCTTCACCTCTTGGTGACAGTGTATTTCCACTGCTCACTGCTGTGGTTACGGAGGTAGAAAGGGCATTCACAGAACAGGGACGTTGTTCCAAGAACAGGAAATCTTCCTGTCATCCTTGGACTCCACTTCGTCTTTCCTCCTCCACCAGCCACGTCTGCCCAGCTGCTTATCAGCTCCTCCAGAACATCAGACCTTCACAGTGATCCCATCTCTTACTCATGCTTTACTCATTTCCCAACATGGCAATTACTGCTGTTCAATTCAGCCTTCCTAAATCCCCGCTTTAAATTTGAGGTCATTTAAAGTGCAGATGTGGATGGAAGTTAATATAATATTAATCCATAGCAAGTACATGCAAGGGCATAAAATACTCTGTGTGTTCAAAGAACAACACATTGTGTTTCAGATGTTTGGGTATCACCAACATCCATGATGTTGACCAGGAAAAAAAGGATGAAGTCCCAATGTGGAAATACTTTTCCACAGTTGCAGGCACAACTATAGCTTCACTCCTATTTAATCACTTTCCCTTTTGCATAGGGAAAGGTATACAGACCTGCTGTGGGTGCAAAACTCTTTTGCATGAGAAAAAGGAAGGCAAGAAATGGTTTTAAGATTCTAACCTGGGAAAACAGTATTTTCTCCATAAAGAGATGAGGTACTAATCTCTTCAAAGCCAAAATCCTGAAAACCAAACAACTAATCCTGAGGCAAACACCTGCCTGAAGCAGCAATTTCAAAACAACTGCAGTTTGTCAGTTTAAAGATCTTATTTCCAGATAGTTTTGTTGAGCAGCCATGCAGCTAGCACACAATGAATAACCTGAAAATGTCATTTAAAGGGGGAAATAAAAAAAAAAATCCCAACTGGGAAGCATCCATCAATGACCTGCATTCAGGACAAAAGGATGAACTGCCATGTACGAAATAAAGTCTGAACAGCAAATGGGAAACAGGAAGAGGCCTGTCTGAGCTTCTTAGATGATAAAACCTTAATAGGGAAGGTTTCTGTGACACAGTCCCTTCATGTCAACAGTTTTCAGATACTCAGAACAAGAAATTTCATTGGGATCTTTCTCTGGTATTCCTACTTGCAGCTTAACGTAAGAGATTATTAAGAATTCATCTGGTTATTAGAACAGCTTTGGATGACTTGGAAATGTGTGAATATCATAAAAATGCCATTATTTATTAAAAGAAGTAATAACTAGAATATAACTACTCAACATAAAAAGTTACCAGATGATACTCTGCATATTTCGAACATGTATACACCTGACAGTCAGAACCCAAGACTCCTTAGGGAATTTCCCTTCCCCCTGTTTAGGAGCAGTACCTTTGAAATCCAAACCGAGCTGCTTTGATGCCCTACTTGGAGCAGCATCCACAGTTAAAGCTACAGGAGCCGATTTTGCTCTGCCCAGGTCTCCTGCCCAGTGCAAGGCTTCTGTGTGCACACTGTGGTCACAGTCCTACAGCTCTGCACTCCTCTGGTTCACACAAGGCGTGTTTATTTGGCCCAAACTGGAGAAATCTATTTTTCCTGAGCCCAGATTACAAAAGTTTTGGATGGGTACTTCTGATGGTGATTTAGATTTGCAGGAACATGTGAGAAAATAGAAAAATTGTAACTAGTAATTGGGGAAAAGGGTAATTGGGATTGACAAGAACAAGGCTGTCAGACAGGAATGACAACAGTTAACATACCTTTCAGTGTGTTTTACTGTCAGCTTTGCTCATTCTGATCACAAACCTTTCCAGAACAACAAATACTGCTAACAGACAACTCTCCAAATGCAGTCAGCATGAAGTCACACAGTTGTCTGATAGAACACACACCCGTCAGGCATTATTAAAGAAGTCACTAGATTACTGAAGTGTGCAAAATTAAGAAATAAATGCTAATGGTGGGTATCATTAAAAGAAATCTAATCTTTACTACTGGTGAGGGTAATTTAGTTGCTTCTTATATTATGCTCCTTTATATTATAATGACATGCAACATCCTTATCTGCAGCTAACTGTTCCTTTTGCTCATTTAGAAACCTTTTCACACATGCAACAGCAGCAGCAGAGCCTTTTGAATCCTTTTCTCTGCATTTTGAAAGGAGCTGGGAAATGACATACCTGAGAGACCTAAACCTCTAAAAATGAATACATGTGGTATTTTACAGAGAGCAGTCCAGGTGTCTCAAATCCCCCATCTGTGCTTTCTCAGCAGCCAATCAGACATCACAACTGTGGTCCCTGCCTTTATTTCACATCTTATCTTAACAACAGAAATATTGACAGATTATTTGAGAAATTATAAGTTTAGAAACAAATAGTTGAGTGTAACTTAGATCAGAGGTCATATTTTTTAGAATGAGAGTGGAGCCATCACTCACAAAACAAGAGGAACTCTTCAGGCAGCAAGAACTAAAAATACTTTGATAAACATCCCCTAGAGTCATAATGCTCTTTTATTCTTCAAAGGGTGGTCTTATTGCTGTGGCTGATTCACCATTTTAAGGTTTCATTAAACAGGTCTACTGGACAGGAAATTTCAAAGAATTAAAAACAGCAAGCCTTTTCAACTATGGTGTAAAAAAAGAGCTCCCCTCAAACTCAGGCAGGCAGCAGACACCCTTCCAGGAGTTAGAGCAGGAGTGTCAGTGCTGACCTGGCATTAACAAGCACATCTCATCTGGGCTGTGATCACTACTGCTGGTCCAGCTGCAGGGGTGTCCACCAGAAGACAGGTTGTCCATGGTGTGAGAGGAGACTTGGTGCTGCTTTCCCATCCTTTCCTGACACAAGTTGTTCCACGCTCTGCTGCTGGCTGCTCGGGGACACTGCAGCTGCTACTGCATGAACAGGATGCTGAAGGCCATCACCACACAGCACACAGCCACGTAGGGACTCTTCCTCTCACCTGGCAGAGGGGAGAGAACCCAAAACAAACAGAAAGTCACAGATCAGGAGATCTAAACAGACCCACCTGCTCCTAGTCTGATGCTGCGGTTGTGCCACAGCCTGTGCAAATTAATATTCAACATTTCTAGATGGAGAAATGCTGACAGAAGTACAGCTGTGTCTTCACAAAGAACGTGCACAGGAGTGGGAAAGCTCAGGTGTAGGACAGGTTATTTTGCTACATAAAAACAGAGTTGGAGCTCTTTGCTTTAAGAAAGGGACTTTAAACAAGGGCATGGAGTGAGAGGACAAGGGGGAATGGCCTCAAGGTGAAGGATTGGAGGGCTAGATGGGATACTGGGGAGGAATTATGCCCTGGGAAATTGAGGAGGGCTGAGATGGAATTCCCAGAGAAGCTGCGGCTGCCCCTGGATCCCTTGAAGTGTCCAAGGCCAGGCTGGATGGGGCTTTGGAGCAGCCTGGGACAGTGGAAGGTGTCCCTGCCATGGCAGGGGTGGCACTGGATGATTCTGGGTCTCTGTGAAAGGCCCATGTAAGGACTTCCATCTTACTACAAACCACCTTTTCTGAGGTGCAGTTTTATGTTGCTGCTACCTCCTAGTGCCAGAGTCAGGGGGCAGGCAGTGGAAAGCTGGCCAGGACACCCCATTTTTGCTCCTCTGCTCCTCTGTGGCTGCTCAGGAGCTGTTCTGTGCCAGCTGAGGCGCCACCAGTGCTCTCTGGCTGTGAACCCTGTCCCCTGCAGCGTGTATCTCCTCTGCATGGTGTCATGCAGCAGCCAGAGCTGTGAGCTCACAGCTGCCCAGACAGGGCCACGTGCCTGCCTTTTTTCCCTTTGCTAAGGAGACAAAACATTGTTAGCATGTGGAGAGGGTCTGGTCCACACATTTCCATGATAAAAATGGTCAGCAGATCACACAAGCTGCACAGACACCTCTATTTTCTGACTCTTTCAAATTGGTGTCACAGCTTCCCAGGGCAGACTGTGGATGAAAGTTAAGTTTTCTCCATTAACAGACTTTTATCTGGTGGCAAAAGCAATCATGAGAGGTCTATTCTCACCCATTTGGTCCAGGACAAAATGTTACAGAGATGTCTTGTTCACCAAGAAAACCATGAGAAAAAGAGACTGGGGAACATCAGTAATGTTAATCAGACTGGTACCTACTTACATGAGCACTTTCTCCATTAATTAGCCAGATGTTTTTACACTTAAACTTTACTCTTCGTGGTTCCACTGAACTCTCACTGATGAGACCAATAGTGGACTTTACCTCCAGCCTACAGCACTGCCAGCACTGAAATGTGCCTTTAAAGTGAGAAGATTCCTGTTTTCTCACATCCAGGAACCTAAAGACAGAGCTGGGGCTGTTTGCTTTAAGTGAAGTTCAATTTCCCTTAGCTGAGCAAGTTCTTTTGTCTTTACAAACCAACTTATCTGAGACACAGATTTCAGAGAAACATTAAAGAAAAAAACCCCATCAAGGCTCAAGTCTAGCCTGGTGCAATTTTCATGAAAAAAGTCTTTTTTTACCAGCAGGACCTTCAAACACAAAGGGGGCAAACTTTCCACAGTAAAAGAAAAATAAAATACTTGCAGTGCCACCTCCCATACGTAGGATTGACTGCCCAGTGACATTACAAGATGCTGTCATGATCTGGCATATATTTAATTAAACTTCAAATAACTGAACGAATTAATGTCTGCAGTTTCACATCTGTTTAAAATAAATTTTGAGGAAGTCCAACTCCTACGGTTCAGGGTATTACAATTTTCATATGGGTTATGCTTTTCTGCTCTTAATTTTCTTAAAAGAGAAATCACCATGTGGCAGGATTAAACATTATTTTGCACAACTTTGTAAATATGTAACCACTTGCCCGTGATTAAGATCTTATGTACATGTGAAAAGGTTGTTTAAACATACCAGGGATGTGAAATGTAAAGGAAGCCAGTAGACATTTTCATTTTTAAATCCTACACTTTCTACATGCCTTTGTGATTAACACACATAAATAGGAATCATTTCCAAAGCCCATTTTCACCTCTTAGTCTCAAAGAAAGTCAAAATGGTCCACCCTAGACGCCAAGTTGCAAAAGAAACATAGCTAACAGAAAAAAATATCCTGGCATGTAATTAACTACAGAGAAGATGGCTAGGGCAAGGTAAGGTGAGGTGTTCTCTTCAGCCTTGAGCAAACCCTAACACAGCTGAATTTCCACACTTGTTTTCACTGGTTCAGCTCAAAATTCATTTCTGACAGCTGCCACCTTCCCAGTATCTTTCAATTACTGCACTAAAATTGGTTCTGCTATGTCTATTGTCTAAAGAGGACAATATCTGCAATCATTTTAACAACCGGTCTTCACAAAAAACCCCATTTTTTGTGTCAATGCTTTTTTGACATCCTGTAAAATGTTCTGCCTGAGAATGCAGGAAGGGAATCATACAGGCTTTCTTTAGGTTCAGTGACAAGTATGAACATCTAGAATTACAAGTTCAAAGTTTCTGCTCTGCATTAACAATGCAATTTGAACACTGATGATGGGTTTGTAATTTTTTTTTTTAAATATTGGATATACCTTAATGGTGAGACTAAACTTCTGTTGCATATTCCAATTTCCTTCTCAAAATAAATTCAGGATAAGGATTAAAATAAATATAAAACCAATGTTATGGGAAAATGTCAAGATTCCGATAGAGCTGATCAGCCTGTGTGCAGATGTCACTTGACACGAACAGCTTTGTGTAATTCAAAAGTGCACAGAAGCTGAGTAAAGAAAGGAGAGAAAAAAACCCACATTTGTGCTTAAACAGAACCTTAATGCATTATGAATTTATTACTGTAAGATAGATATCTGGCTTTTTTTCAGTAGTCCATTACAATTTCAAGCAGACTGCGTTTGATAAGGACTCATTGATTTCTCTGCATGTTAGAAACACACCTTGGTTATTTCACATAGCAAGAAATGAAACAGACTTTTCAAAATATAACACCACATACATGAATTGACATGAGAAGATGCAGGCTTTCCATGATGCTAATCTAAGAAAGCAATATCCTGCCCCCTTAATTCATGGAGGTTAAAACCTGCATTTTTGAAGACAGAGGATGTGTATGGTTTTCATTGCTTCATGGCAACATTATCCTAATAAATTATGCTAGAAATACGACTGATCTTAAGGATTTTAAAAGAAAAAAAAAAAGAATTACCAATCCTGGCGCATTTCCAGAATATCCCCAACAGCCTGAAAAGATAAAATAAATTCATTAGGTTCTTGGTTTAATAACTCAAGTCAACTGATTTTCTTTCTTTTATGTTAAAACAATCTGAATTGACAGTAATTTGCCAACTTGACTCTCTTCTGGACACCAGAAAACAGCAGATACCTGCCCACAAGGGTACAGGCTACAAACTGCACAAAGAGGCAAAAGTCTAAGTCAACAATCATTTTTTTGCATGCAAAGATGCATTTAACTCATTCTTGTCCCAGATCTAAAGATTTCATCAGCACCCTGTATTTATCTACAATAAGTTTTCTTTTACATGTTCTACAAACAATTTTCTTTACCCCAGAAAGAAAATCACGGGAAGAACATAATCCTCCCAATTCTTCTGTTTCTTTCCTACTTCTTTACCAAGGTCTACCTTGCTCACATCTCTCCTGTGCTGCTTGCCCAGGATGTCACTTCTCACAAGTGAAACAGCAAAGGAGAAAAGCAGGATTCAACTCGGGGAACACCCAAAGACAAGTCACAAACCTACAATTTCTCTGTGTAACTAAAATAATCTCACAGTGACTGCTCCAGAGGAGCAACAGCAGGGACTGCTGTAGCATCTGAGGAAGAAAAGGGGAACACCACTGATGTATTCTGTACAAGACAGATTCCAAATGTTGGTCAAAACTGTTCAAAGCTTGTCTGCAGGAAGGCTTCCTTCATAGTGTGGCACAGAACACTGTGGGGAAGCACTTGCAGAACTGCCATCAAGCAGGCAGTAGACATAAACCCATAAATAATGTTCTGAACTCACACCCACAAACGTTTGATTATCTGTCTTTTCCCTTTCTTGGGCTCTGAGAGTTGTTTACTTCAAACACATTTAAATGCAGACAGGTAGGTTTGGGCCACTTGCTCCTGCATACTTGAGCAGTCAACATATCCTGCACTTGTATTTCTGTGCTGCTTCCTATTTTACATCCTCTTTTATGGTCTTGGTTTACTTCAGCATCTCTCTTTCCATTTAGCAGCCCCCTCTCTATTTCTGAGACAAAGACAGTGTTGGGCAGGTGAGGACCAAGTGAGGCAGCAAATGACTGAGGTGTTCAAAGTCAAAGTGAAATGCTTTTTGACTTTTATACCCCTTGCTGACCAATTTATCATAAATAGCACTCCAATAATTCCATTTTTAGAAAACAGGCATTTTCATTTGTACTTTAGCATTTCAGTTTTACCTCAAGCAAAATATATATATATACATTTACACACACATACAATTTTTGGTTTGACTAGATTTCTGTACAGCCAAAGCTCTTTTTTTTCTGCTTTTATGTAACTCCATAAGCAGAAGTAATAATCCCAGCATATAGCACCCCACTTTCCCAGGCTAAGAGGTCATACAGTGAAGTAACCTGAAGACATCTGTGCACTTTTTGAAGACACATGCAGGTAGAAAGGCATTCATGTGTAAACCCATAGAACAAAATACACAGCCCTGCAGTGCTGCACTGATAGCACCTCAGGTTCTCAAAACTGTTGCTCACTCTCTGTAAAATTAGGATTTACAGATTACATGCTGAAAGACCAAGAGGAAAACTTCCACAGCCCTGCTTCTCACGATGCCATCTCTCAAAAGCTTGGCCAGGAGCGTAAAGAAATAAAACATTACCATCTTGTTCATGTACTTTTGAAGAATTTTGCATGGGAAAAAGAATATTAACCCTGTCAGGAAAACTGTAAGTCTGTTGAATTTGCTTCACAATCTCAACAAGGGTATTTTTTTGTCTTCTCAGGGATTTCTTGACTAATGTGAAGCCATCAGTGTATATTGTCCTACAAAATTCCCTTGGTGAAAGCAGAAATTTTCCTACCTGATGTGGTGGGTACAAAACAGAGCAGGGGTCTCACCAGGCACCCTTACTGCAGTTCACAATTTATGAACCTGAAATCACTGACTGGAGGACTGACAGGCCTTCCCACAATGACATCAGAACATTTTAAGAAGCTTGTGTGCTACTGGAACAGCTCAGTACCTCTGTTTGTCCACCTGATCCGCAGCTGAGCAGAAGCACGTTGAATTCTGGACCTTCTGAGCAGCTGTAATACATCCCCTGGAACAACTGGAGAGCTCCCACTGGAGGTACAGCCTGTGCAGACCTCCTGCTCCCCTGGATTTTTCCGTAAGTGCTCTTCCAAGCCCCACAACACACACCTCCTCAAGTCAAAACCTGCTTGCTTACTGCAGAAATGACGCTGCCTTGAATGATTCTGCTCCAAAATAATCCCTCCTCTGTGTAACTGCACTATTCCTGCTCTGCCCTCCGTGTTCTAGTCCATCCTTGTCTGGATGCAGGTGAGGGAATGGGTCTGGCTGATACTCCTGCTGCCTTCTGGCAGCCACAGCCCAAAGACACACGACTTGCTGTGTATTTCTGGCTTTCAGTGTTAAAGGCTAAAAGCAGTGATCATGAAAAGTAGTCGTGCTTATCTGGAGAATAAAAAACCCAAATAAATGAAACCTTTTAAGCTGAGGACGAGTTGGTGGAGCCTTAAACTTAGGACTGTTAGGCTGTGTGAGCTGAAAAATGCCACGTGTTCAGCAGGACAAGCCCAGAGCCACTGCAGGAGGGAGTGTGAGACATCCCCACTGCAATGCTGATGGAAAATCAAAGGGGATCTCTGCTGCACATAAGCTAACACATCTCTCTGGTTAGCAGGGAGGAGAGAGTTATGTTGTGGTGCACATTCTCCTCTAGCTATCATGAAACAGTAAATCTTCTCTTGCTTTCCCAGCCTTTAACATTGCTGCTCAGGACAAAGCACATGGAAACACTCAGGGAAAACGAAGGTTTAAAGCTCTGTTTGGCTTGGTGGGAAAAGACACACTTTGGCTGAAGGGGAGGAAATACAGGGTTATGAGGATGGGTGACATCACTTTGCAATGCTCTCAACCAACAGAAATGTTTCTTCACTTATTATCAACAGACCTAAATCCTCACCAAAGTTACCACTAACTTAGAAATACAGTGAATAACTATCAACATTTCTCCTCTCTGTCACTTTAGTATTTTACTGCTACTATTTTATGCCTTTAATTTGAAGCAGGAATGATGAGGTAAGAGCATCTCTGTGGTAAACTGAAATATCACTAGAATTTGTTTTATCCTGTGTGTCCAGACATTTCCACTGGAGCGTGGAGTCTGTTAGAAGAGAGGGACAGGGGTTTAACACCATATGAGCTCCATGTAAACATCTACCATACAGGAAACAAATTTCATTGCTTCCAGGCCAAGGTTTTATTCCCCAGTACAAAGTAGTCTACAAATATATATATAAAACAAAATGGTATGTCCTACATCTACATGAATACAAACCTACACATCAAACGCCCAACTCCTCCACAGTGTCAGCACCCTTTGAAAACGTTTTATGAAGAGGGTTCTATTGTACTCCAGACAGATTTGCCTCAAGAATAAACAGAGTAGCTCCAGATTAAAGGAAACACTCCTTGCCAAGAACAGCACTAAAATTTTAATCAGTCAAATAAACATTCTTACTTCTTACTGTGTATACCTCATTGACTATTGTGTTATCTTCCACCAGCAGACACCCAAAACTCCCCTCATCCCCCCACTCCCTGTCTTCATGATGCCATCCTTTCTTTCCATCTTTACTTCCATCAAAAGAAACTTCTCACGTCAGTGGCAATTTCATGGCCTTGTATAAAAGGACACAAGTGTTTTCATGTTCTAACTCCAAATTAAAAAAAGAAAGCTGGCGTACTTTGTGTGTCTTACACTGACTAAAATTAAAAAAAAAAACCCCAAACTGGATAGTAAAACAGCAACTCCAAAGGTTAATTACAATGAAGGTTTTCAGAAGACAAACACGCAGGGTTTTGGTCACAAGAGTCTACTTAAAACTGGACACTTCTGAACTTAAATGCAGAAGTGACAGAAGACACTTAGGGAAGAACATTTTATTTAACAGGAAATGACCTAATGGGGAAAATGGACAAGTCAAACACCCAGCATCCAAAAGCCTGTCTGTTTTTCCACCTAGAATTACCTCCTGCTTGTACAAATATCATCTCCTTTGTACTAACCTTAGGGGACAGTGTTACTGAAATTCTGTAGACAGCCCCAGAGGCTTCTGTGTGAAAACTGCCCAACGGTTACTCTAAACCCACCATATCTAAATCAAAGTTCTATTGATCACAGTTAGAGTCCATATGATTAAAAAAAAAGGTTAGGTTTGTAGAAGCTTTCAAAAACTCTTCTAGAAACTCCTTGATCTTAGAGAATACAAAACCATGATTTAAACAGACCACACAAGAGGACTGTGTTGCTTATTTTAAAAATTATTCTTAGTTTTCTTTTAGTTACAGATTATTGCTTAAGCTGTGTTTCAAACTTGTATCTCCAAAACACCTATCTTGAAAACAAACAGAAAGCCATTGCTGGCTTTTTACCCACCCTAGGAATCAAAAATAAATCATTGCAACAATAGTCACACATAGGAGTATGTTTTATTTCTGTCTCTCATTTCTGTATCACTAATGAGCATCTAACAACAAAGCTACAAATCTAGAAGATTAATAATGCAGTATTAGCAAGGTTAGTTAGCTAATAAATTCTCTCAATAAAATTGCAACTAAGTGCTTGCCAACACCTTGTTGCACTCTACTGCGAGGTACAAAATGAAGATTTTTATCTTTAAAGAGAGCAAAATTTCAAAGCAGGATCAGCAGTATCACACACTTCATCAGGAGATGCTGAAAGGCTGCAGTTGAAACCACACAGCCTGCTTACGTTTAAAGTGATCAGACCACATACCCGGTTTTATTTTTGTCCAGCAAGCTGGGAGCCAAGGATCTGATGTAGGCACAGGTACATATGAGCAGCAGGATCACAGTCAGCAGACTCTGGAAGTTGAAGATGGCAGACTGTGGAAGAAAATGGAAAAGAAAAATCACATCTCTGCAGCACAGAACTTCTCTCACGAGCTGGAGAAAATGGGTGATCCCTTAGACAAAACCATCAACACCAAAACTGAAATGTGCAATGGCCATGAGCCAGAAAACCTTTGCATCAATGGAATATGGTGGTGGCAGTGAGGGTGGAAGTGAGCACTGACTGGCAAGAAAGGCAGTAGTAGCCAAGAGAGAAAATAACACAAAATGTGTAGGAGGTTAGTCAGTATACCACCATTTAAAGGCTACAGGCCAAAATCAACTGATCTGTAGAAACACGTACAGTTAAGTCCATCTTGAACTACATTAACTGATCATTTTTATTTTCAGATCACATTCTGATTTTACATTCAAAACATCTTTATTGTAGATACACTTTTAGAGGCACTAATTCTCCGGGAAATCCTGAACAAATGGAAGAATTGCCTTAGGATTGAGAAGTTCTACATTTGATAACAAACACTAATCAGCCTAGTGGCAGTAAGAATAGACAATTCTTGAGAAAATATCTGGCTATTTACTAAAGTCTGAAGTATCACTAACAGGCAGCAACTGCACCCCATAAACTTTTTTTTTAAAACCATTTTTTTATGGTTTTGAGGTTTCTATTAAGCGTCTCAACTGACATTTTGGTACCTTAACAGCACCAGGCAGTATAAGAGGCAATTGGTTACTTCAGAAAGCTTTATTTTACCTACACTCTGCTACCCTCACTTGCAAATCTGATTTAGAGTGAACTCGATAAAAAAATAATGCCAAAGCAAATGCAATAAATTCACTCTTTGTTCTGGAATTCTGATGAACTTTTGTCTCCTGTGTTCACACTGCTCAACCCAGATGGTTGAGCAGTGGTATTTAATTAAAGGTAAATATTTAGCACTTAGGAAAGGATATTACATTGCAGTTTCCTTCTCCAAGCACATTTGAGGGCACATCAGAGCCTTCATTTCCACACAGCCTGAGGCACATCTCTGTTGATGCACACATGCTTCCTTCCTATGTCACAGAAGTCTATTTTGAAGCTCCAATAATCAAATTTCTCTACAGAATAAGGATAATTATAAAGGAAAATCACAATATTCTAGTTCAGTATGGCACTAACAGGAAATTAGGAGAGAAAAACCAGTAAGCTCTAGTAGAAGCAAAGCCATTGGATCATACACAAGTGTTCCAACACTGAGATCAACAACCTTGTAACCGAAACCCCCCAAAATCAACAAAAGCACCACAAAACAAAAAACTGCAGCTTATTTAGAAGTCTCCAATAATAATATGAAACAACTCCAGAACATGCACAGAGCTGCCAGTCTGAATACACGCTTTAGGCAGGGTTAGCTATCCAAAGTAACTTCAGTATCTAACTTCATGGGGTCCAACAGGCCACTCTGTTAAGAAGCATCATCACAGAGATGCTCTAACTCTGCACCCTGCGTGGGAGATTTCTGCAATCCACCCTTTCTGTGACGAGCAAACACTGATCCCATTCCCAAAGCCAGCCCCTGTGTCCCAAACATGAAACTCCTTGCTCTTCTCTTGCTGAATCACATTTAATTTAGCATTTTACCCCAGCTAGCCACCCCTCGTGTCCCATCACACCATAAATAATGGACAGACTCTTCAAAAAGGACACCACACTGCCATCCCTACAGCAGCCCCTGGAGCCCTTGTGCTCGGCAGAAGTTCCTGCCAACTCCAGCAACCAGGGAAGTCTCAATTCCCCCTGGCTCCTGCGGGTCTAGGAACGCGCCGGGGCCGGATCCAGGAGCGGCTGCCTCTCAGCACAGCCAGATACTGCCTATCAACTGATTAATTCGATCAGTCCTGCGGGACAGACAGCTGCTCTGACAGCTCACAGCCCCGCGCCTGACACAGAGCTGTTCCCAAGAATTCCTGCAGCTGCTTCCTGAGGCGGCACCGGGCGCTCCAACGCTGGAAAACGGCAGCAGGGCACACTTGCTTCCTCTTAAGCAGGGGCTGTAAATGTATACTCATGAAATGTGCCGTCAGTCAATCACCCGGGGCAGTATATAATCGTATATAATTGTTCTTTGTTGGGGTCTTCACGTGGTTCCCCAGATATGCATCGCTGTAATTGCATCTGCCCTTCCACTGGAACGTGCTCTGAATGACACGTTTATCTGCACAGCCGCTTTGAAAGGACAGATGTGAGCATTCCAAAATTTGCTTACTATTTCAAACTGGAAATGAGAATTTATTCCTGAATTAGACAGCCTCACTCTTCACATCTGAAGTAATTCTCACGGCCCAGCTGAATTCACAGAAAGCAGCAACTTACATCTGGCTGCCCCAACTGACGTAATTAAAAGCTGCTGCAGGAGTTATACATTGCTCAGAATCCTCTCAAAAAAGACTGCATTCACATACAGTTGGACAATGCAGATGTGCTGCTGTTCATTTGGTCAGGCTGGGCTCCTCTGATCCAAAAGTGTTAACTGCAATTTTTCAATTGTGTTGACTGGCTTCAGGTAGGTCCTGTGAGCCTCACTGCTGCTATAAAGAAACATCTGCACATGGAGAAGCTGGTGCTGTCTCTCAGACTGTGTCCCCATGAGGGTGAAACGACAGTTAATTCCCAAGACTCACACTGCAATGCCAGAAAGAATCAGCACTGGCATTTTATTGTGGTTTTAGACAGTGCAAGCTTTAACTTCATGGGCTGAAATTTTCTATATCCGCATTTGGTGTATTTCTGACATAGTGAGAACACCTCAGTGGTTCCATTCAGTGTCACTCCCCTTGTTGTGCCTATTCCTGCCTCCACCACATCACCTGCAACACTAACAAGGTATTGTATTCACCTGAACTTGCAGGAGCAAGTTTTTTCCAACGTCTTTGGAAATTTAAGACCATGGACTTCAGCTTTCAGAGCTACATGCCCAAAGGCTGTTTTAAATCCTTCCCAAAACCAGGCCTTTAAAAAAAAGCCTCAACATTATTTCCTGATCATAACATATCTCAGTAAAAACTCCATATAATAAACCATAAAGAATTAATACTCCTGAAAGTTTTATTGTGTCGGGATTAGCAGCAGTGGCACGTATTAAAAGAAATACTCATGGGAATATACAGGAGTTGGAAATCTAGTGGTACAGCTAGGGATGCCTGAATGTACTCCCATCTGAATATGAACTGAAGTTTAATGTACTTTAGTAAGTGTTGATTTAAAGTGAGAAGTTCCTATATAGCTGTGACAGGGAATCATCACAGCAATTGCACAGCTCCTGTGAACCTCATTATAGAAAATGTTGTCCCTCAGCATTACATTTACTATGCTTGGGCAGAAGGGAAAAACAAACAAACCAGCAGCAGCTCAGAGTTCTGGTTATCAACAGCTCTTGCACTTCATATGAGCATTTAGTTTATTTAATTCAATGTGCAGCAATAGCCATAATGGATGCACTAATGCTAAACACTTTTCTGCACTGACAGTAACAGCTGTAGACAAGACACTGTAATTTATCCACCTTCATTCACTCCATTCCCCCAACATTCTCTGCCTCAGACGTGGTTTTGTTCCATGTCCTTGCAGACAGCACCTCAGTTACAAACCACTTGCTGATGCAACCCTTGGGTAGCACAGTAATAAATCACACCCTAAATTTTGATGCAACTCTGTGTCATGAAGAACCTGCTGATTTCCCCCTTGCCTCATATACTTTTGTTTAAAATAAACCACCTGGTATCATGGTTCCAGGGGAAATAAAACATGCAGGAGGCGAACATAAACCCTGTGCTCTTGTCCTCCTGGGTAGGTAGAAAGCCTGAAACAAAAGCTCTCCGGGTTTATCTCAGCAGACTTAGCACTGAAACCAATGCTTAACCTTGCCTAGACTTTAAGTATTTACAAAATGATTATTTTATCTCTGATTGCAGCATGACCACGATGATTTAATCCATCTGTGCTATAAAAGGAGAGGCCATCATAGTGCCAGCAAGTTGCAAAACTTTGCCCTGTGGGTGCTATTATAATAGCCAATTTATGTGGGCAAACACAGATAAATTACTGGAATATTTTAAAGGAAGTAAAACCTCATTTGTGTAATACGCTGCAGAATATACAGTCTTTCTAGAATGGTTCTCTTTTTTTTCCTCCTCAGTATGATAAAACTGATGGATGATTATGTTTTATGGAGCCAAAGAAACAAATATGAATACCCAATTGTCCAGCTGCCTTTCTCATATTGAAATATGAGCAACAGTTTACACATTGCAGTCAAACTTTAGCTAAGCAAGAGCTGATAAAAATTTTATCATAGAAAAGTGAAATCAAGCTATGAAATTTTAATGAAGAGGTCCTCACAAAGCTGAAAGAGAAAATGCTTATTATCTAGGGTTTCCATTAGGCCCTGCAATTCTTATTTCCTCAGTAGAAATCAAACTTTTAATATTGAAAAAAATAATAGGATATAAATCATGCAGTACTATTCACAACCTGCAAGTCAAAGCAATTGCTAAAAACTAATTAAAACATGCATCTAATTGTATTATTTTCCAACCTATTAAAAAAATAATTATTTTTCCCACTGCTGCCAAATTCAATCTGATCAAAACAAATGGAAAACAAGCATTTGTAAAAGAGGCATGCTAATTAGCGCTATTAAAAAATATAGAAAGCGCAAATTAATTGAATTTGAGGCGATTATTGGCAAGACTACACAACAAAACTAAGCAAGGGGTGTTAATAAGTATCCAAACACCAGCCAGCTGCCGTTACTGGTTGTTTCAGCATGAATAGGATTTTTACTTTGGGTTTACAGCATATTCTCCTCAGTATATAGTTTCCAAAGGATTTAGGTGCAATATTTAACGTTCATTCAGATTTCTGTCTGAAATTTGTGGTTTTGCACTCATAAAATTTAGGGCAAGTCTTGACTGGAGAAATAGGGAAACTCTTCCCTCTTAATTTCCTGGAGAAGTGCATTGTCTATTTAAATGTATGTTTTCCAGTCAGCTGAAGACTAATAAATCTATTTACAACATAACCAATGGCCTCAAATAATTGAACAATTAATTAAACATATGGACACAGCTGTCCTCTCCTATAAAGGCTCACTTGACTTCAACACATTTAGGTTTTTTACTGCAATCCAAATACACAGACCAGCAGTGAAAAGACACCTCAAGGTGACGATGCTGAAATTTCACACTTGCTTGAATTCCTTCTCCTTTGCCCCAATATCTAGTTTGAAAACTGAACTTTTGCTGTAAGCAGCTAGCAGATGCAGCATTTCACCAAAGTACCTTAAAATAAAAATGAAGTGACTATTGAAGTCTTTTACCAGAGTCGCTGTGACACAAAGGTGTGCATGTCCACATATTTACCCAAGAAACAGAGAATTATGGTAGCTATGTCATTAAAAGCTTGTAATACCTTTTTCTCCAGGTCTCTGTAGAATACAGTTGTAGATTTTACAGGGATATTTTTCCTCCACTGTCATCCCCCATTAGATAAAAGGAATATTTTAAATAACCCTTTTTTAAGTAACTCTCCCTCCTAAAGTTGCATACCACAGTGCTTAGTTCACCACAAATTTAGTACTGAAACTTAACAACCAGTAACATCTCCATGTGTGAATGGAAGAGGTAAGAGTCACACTAAAGCACACTTAGAATCAGATTATATCCTTACTGTAATAAAAGCAGCATGCAAAAATTAGGAGTTTGTAACAGAAGGTGCTACAGGAATGTGAACATGGACATGGGAAAAAGCTGAAGTTCTCAAAAAGGCAGATGTATTTTAATTTACCTAAGAATTACAAAACAGAACTGTAAATATTTTAGGTATACTATTCACCAAATATTTTTTTGCCCATTCATTATTGAACCATCTCTTTCTAACATGAAAAACAAATAATTCTGTATCAGGAAAAAATATACTTAGTCAAGAAATCATGACAGGTATGCTAAGGCTGTCATGTCCCATGGCCCTGGGCAGGTCCACAGCACCTCTGAAAGTCTCTTTTGGCAGAGTTCAGGTGCCAATGAACTGAATATTTAGCATTTGGAAGACAGGTAATATTTTTCACAAGATTCCAGAAGTTCCACCTTGCTTCCACAGTCACAAGGCTGAAAGTAAAAACTTTTGCTGAGTTTGAACACCCAGCTCTGTGCATCAGCAGAAAAAGGTATTCAGTGCTGTAGCTGTCACAGTAGTGTCCAGTGCTGCAGGCAACCAAAAAATCAAATTGTGACATTCACTTTTGTACAGCACTCAGCAAAGAAATGGTTTGTCACAACCAGTGTCACTCTGGGTAAATCTGTTAAAGTAGACTCAATTGCATCCTACTCTTCCCAAAAGAGACGAAGAGATGCATCTTACATTGGCACAATAAATAATCTCCTCAGTACTGTAATCACAGAAAAAAAACATTGACACTATATTTTCACATCTCTTAAGATGACAGAAGTATCTACACTGAGCACTTCAAGTGAAATGAATTCACAAGACAAAGACTTTAACACTGTAAGATAACCTAGGAGATGTTTTTAATCCTATGTACCTTTAGGTCATGATAAAAACAAAGCTGTTAACAAATCAGAATCAGGAATGATTCCTTTTTGTAATTTTGAATAAGACAAACACAAAACCTTGTACTTGAAGACTCCTGAAACCTCTTTTTTCAGAGCACTGTCTTAAGTTCTGGTATGTTTATAACCGAGAGCTTGGTTTGAAATAATATTTACTAATGAATGTTTTTACAATTGGCTCTATGAGCAATTCCCCTTCCTTCTGTAAACACCACTCTAAGAGAGCAACAAAGACTGTAACAGAAATGTTTGTCCTTGTGGAAAGTTCCCAAATCAATTTTTGGGCAGTAACGTGGAGCCAGGATCAGCCCCAACCAGAGGGTGAGGGGACAGAAGCCATTTCTGTGGTGTTTCCTGCAGCTCTTTTAAACTTCCTCCATCACCACATTTTGTCTGACTGTAACTCTGCATTTTTGCTATAAAGGAAAGTGAAGACCACCCTTCAGCAGGTGAGAGGCTAACCCTTGACTTTAATGTTACCTTTGGCTCCTGTCCTCTTTCAATCCATGCATGTGGCAAACTTTTCAACCCACCAGGGAAGCTTTCAGATGTAAAATCCCTAAAGCTGGCAGGACAACCTGATCTGTGGAAGTCAGCAAACAATACACATTCTGGTCCTAAACAAATGAGGGAGCTGTGCATTCTCGGTGCTTCCCTTCCATTTCCAGTAAGTTTTGAATCCATTGAGAAGCTTCTACTGGCTTCCATGGTTGCTTTAAGTTAAATTAAAAAGTCAGCTTACATATATATATATGTTTTTTTTCTGTTTGGCAGCAGCTGGTCATGCATCCAGCACAAGTTCTGATTTGCTTAGCAAGGACAAGGTAAGGAAGCCCAGGAAACAATGGGATGAAAAGTTTGCAAGGGATGAAGTCCTTTGGAAATCATGCTTCAGAAAACTGCTATTCAGAAAACTGCTTGTTTGCCAGAGTTGCAGCTCCTGTGCTTTGAAGAAAGAGAACAAATTGGAGGTGTAGCCCTAATCTCTTCCATTTATCGAGACACAGAGAGCAGCTGTTTCCTGTCTCACTGTCAAGTGTGAGCTCAAGATTACCTTTCTTCTCCCTAAAAAGCCATGATCCCAGAGGTGGCATCATGGAGGACCCGAAGTCCTGGCTATGTCACAGGGTTGTTGCTCTCTTGAGGAAATCCAAATATCACTATAACACTCAAGGATCTCTCTTGAGGAAATCCAAATATCACTATAACACTCAAGGATCTCATTTTCACCTCCTTCTACATAAAATCATGAGCAAACCATCCTTGGAAGAATCTCTTGCTTCAGAGTCCTTGAAGCACACCGAGTTACCTCTAACAAGGAACATGGAAAAGTGAAGAAGATAATCCTAACAGAATCTCAAGCACTTGCCACAATCTTCTTTTATATAAACATTTGTTTATATATAAAGAATAACTGTTTTTAAGTTATTCTTATGTATTGCGTATACGTAACTTATAAAATATAAATAATATAATATCAAATACTTACTTGTGCTTTTTCATAACACTGAGCAACATCTAAGTTCTCTTCCCTTTTCTAGCACCTCAAACAGTTTTAGGCACAATAAAGAACAGCAAGGGGCTGCTGTAATTCTCCACATTTACCTTTCCATGGTACTGACTGGAAGTTTCTTGTTTTTTGCACGTGTGTTTTGGAGGTCCTGAGATAATTTATGCCTCTCATAATAAAAAAAACAAACCAAAGAACCCCTCTGTTCACTGCTTGGAGCCACAGACTAGAGCAGGTTCATCTAAATGATCTGCCAGGGAATGCTCAGGTGAGAAACTCCCAGCAATTTCCTGCTGGTGACAAAATGTGGAGCTTGGGAATCCTTTATTGAACTGAGCTGTAAGGAGGCTCAAGAGATACTGATCTTTCCTGTGAGTACACAGGAAATGCAGCAATATTCCATGGAAGCTGCACAGTGTATCCACACAGTGATGGATAACCTGCCAAGGTCCATGGCAGGAGTGAAACAGGTAATCTTTAAATCCCTTCCAGCACAAACCATGCCAGGATCATCAGCAAAATGTCAAAAATTCCCATTGTGAAACCAACTCTGTGCTGAAGTTATGGACAAACTTTGATTTTGTACAGGAAAAACTTAATGCTAGCTCAGTTACTCCTTTGGTTTTCAATTTAAATTCAGGTATCTGCTCTGCTCATACATAAACATTTAATGTATAAATCTTGACTCAGAAAAAGCATTTCACTGCTCAGCTTTAGCTACAACACAAATGCAGCAGAACTGTATTTTTATATTTTATATTACCTGCACAGAGACTGGAAAAAGGGGCAGAAAATATAAAAGCAAATAACAATGTGCCTCTAGACCAACTCTCTATATAAAGAGTGTACGTATAGACACATATATTTTTATATATATATAATATATATATGTGTATTTTTATATATAAACATGCACACAGTCTTTATATGCACGGTTGATAAAAAAATGTATATTGATAATATATAATGCTAAGGTAAGAAATATTCAATTATACATTTGCATACACCTGTAAGTATCTCTATAAATGCTGTTACACCCATATATATTAATTATGCATATAATAAAACCATATGCAATTATACATATCGCATTCCATATGTACTTACCTATTTTTTATCTATTTATGTGTTTCGGGTATTTATATAACTTTTTATGTATTTATAAATATGTACTTACACGTTCAACTGTAGGACATGCATTTCTAGGCACTTAACAATTATATTGAGTATCACATATATGTATATAAGATATGGTTCATGTATATGAAATATATATACAAAAATACATAAATTCTTGTATATAAAATATATATACAAAAATGTAGTTTTATATAAAACGTAGTTTCATATATAACCTATACACAGTTCTCACTAGCCAATAGAGCTGGGCCACCCTGAAAACAGACAAAAGCAGCCAATGTCAGGGCTCGTCGCACTGGTCTGGGAGCGTGACGTCACGCAACGCCACCATGACGTCACGCAACGCGGTCATGACGTCACATCACCATGACGTCACCAATCGCAGCAATGACGTCAGAACGCCGCGACAGCAGGCACACCCCCTGACGGACCCCGGACGAGCTGCTGCGCCGCGGGACAGCCCCGCACAGAAACGAAATGGGTCTGTTTGCGGCACTAAGCCCGTGACCGAAACCCGCTCCGCGCTGCTCCCAGCAGAACCGCGGGGCGGCTGCGCTCCCGCGGGGCGCGGCCTGCGGCGGGAGCGGCACCGGGGGGCGCCGCCCGGAGGGAGGGTAGCGGGGAAGGGCCGTTGGCCGGGCGGCAGGCCCGGGAGAGGGAGAGGCAGCCCGGCGCAGGGACGGGCAGGCCCGGCACAGGCCCCGCGCTTACCATCGCGCCGCGCTCCGCCACATCACCTTCCGCCGCCAAGCCGGGCGGAAGCGCGCACCGCGCGGCCTCAGCCACAAGGCGGGGCGCGCCCGCCATTGGCTGGCGGCGCCGCGGCGCGCTGCGATTGGCCGGCGCGGGCGGCGGGGGGCGGGGCGGACGGGCGGACGCTGCGCTCATTGGCTGAGGCGGGGCAGGCGGAAGTGGCCGTGCGCGAGGTAGGTCGGGCGGCCCGCCCCGCGCGCGCGGGAGGCGTGAGGGGAGCGGGGGGGGGGAGGCGGGATAGACGGGATAACCGGGATAAACGGGATAACCTGGGATAGCCGGGATAACCGGGATAACCGAGATAATCTGGGGATAGCTGGGATAGCCGGGATAGCCTGGATAACCTGGGATAGCCTGGGATAGCCGGGATAACCGGATAACTTGGGATAAAGTGGGATAGCCTGGGATAACTGGGATAGCCGGGATAACCTGGGATAGCCGGGATAACCCGGGATAACCGGATAACTGGGGATAGCCGGGACAACCGGATAACTTGGGATAGCCTGGGATAACCAGGGTAGCCGGGATAGCCTGGGATAACCGGATAACTTGGGGTAACCGGGATAGCCTGTGCCAGCCCCGCACTGACCCTGCCCCGGCCCGCGGGCACAGCCTGGCCACGAGTGAAACGCAAAGAAAGCAGTTCTTTCGGGGTGTTTTCTGCTGTTTTTTCCACTGGTTGGTGTTACTCGGCAGTCACCTCGCTCTGCCGTCCCTGCCACTGGCTGCTGAAGCATTAATTACATACAGAACGCCTTAATGAAGCTATTTCTTAATTAGGTCTTGGTTATTGTTCCTGCTGCTGTTGTCTGGGGAGAATCCAGACTGCCTTCCTCTGATCTGTTGTGTTTTCACTCCCGTGTTTTGTTTTCTCCTTGTAGAGCTGCTAACCTTTTCTGTAGTTGCACCTGCCCAAGAATTTCCAACTTTTTTTTCATCCAGGAGGCTGGAGGTTCTCTGGGTTTTTTGTTTGTTTGGTTGGTTTGGTTTTTTTAAAGGAATTAAAAGCTGTGAGAGCTCAGTAAGCTGAGCTCTGTGAGTTCTGTGGGAGAATTCCACAGTGATGAGGTTGTGTTTAGGTGCCCGAGTGTCACCTGAAGTGACAAACACCTGAAGGACTTGTTCCTCCTTATAAATGTTTTAAAAGCATCATCCCTTCCCAGAGTGGCTTTGTTTTGGGGTTTCTGTCATTCTCTGTATTACAACACCAAATTAATTCTTGTCTGCTGAGTGTCACACAGCTTTTGCCTTTTCCTTTGGTGAGGAGAAACAAATTTTTTCCCTCTAAAGTGACGTTTTGGGGTAACATTTCACCCGCTTAGCTGTATAAAATACGTTTATCCCATGGAGCTGAGGCAGTGCATTACTGAAGCAGAGGACTTTAGGATGAGTGAGACCTACACAATCCACTTACACAATGCTGCTTCTGTCTTCTACAGACCAGCTTAATTTGCAGCAGTAGATTTGGTCACTGCAATTTACAGTTCTCTGTAAAACTGTGGTTTGAGATTCATAATCACCAAAATGTGGCTGGGATGTTACCAGCATAAGCAGATGTAGAATTTGAGGTGGGTTCTCTCGTGTAACTTGTTTTTTCTGCCCTGTGGATTTCAAGCATTGTGTTGATTGGATTTGTTTTGAATTTTCTCTAGATTGCTCTAATTCTAATAACTGTGAAGGTTCATTCATGTACAGATTTATCCATCTGCCTTGCAGGTAATGAGCATCTTGCTGTGTGCTCATTCACTCATAACACATTCTTACTTCTTATTCCTATTACTCAATCAGTTCACTGGATTGGTTTCTTTCCATCACATGTCAAGGGTTTGGATTTAAAAAACCCTATTAAATGCATAAAGACAGTTCTAAAAATGGCCTTATTACCTAGGATAACTTCATGTCAAAGTGTTTGAATGATGTCACACTAAAGTGCTTTGGAAAGAGAAATAAATTGTCAGTATAATCACTGAGCAGTACAGCCTCTGATGGTCAGCATGACCCTGGACTTTAAAGGCAGTAATACTTCATGTGTATCTGAGATGGAAAGAAATAACTGGGTGTTACCTTTCTGGACTTGCTTTTGAATGCTCAGTGTGAATCAGTAGCTTAAATTAAAATTTTCTGTATGTCTGAGGAGACTCCAGCTGTCAGTCCTTTTTCACACCACAGCTTAGCCTGCTTCCAGGTGGTCAGATAGCTTCCTCTAGTGTAGCTTTGTTTGCAAACATGCCCTTTATGATGTGTTTATTATATTTTTTTCTACTTTGATGGTTTCTGGTAAGCTCCCACCTGAAACCCATTGCAGATTTTTGCAAAAAATGCTCTGTGTTTACCCTAGAGATGTAAATTTCAAGTGAAGTTTCCAACAGTCTCAGCTATTCAAAAGGGAATTTTCGTTGATCATGTGCAGTGTTAAAATGATTTCAGCTGAATAGTTTGATGTTGTGGGGAAAAAAAATGCCATTTAAAGACTTTGTGGGAGCCTTGGTGGCATAATTTAAAAGGTTAGTGCACCTAGCCTGGAACTGTCTTCTGGGATACTGCTGTGATAGACATGCATTATTGACTGAAATACCAGCTTTCAGATGGTGTTGTTCCAGTTTCCCTTGTACTTTTTTTTCCTCCTAATTAATATCTCCTTATGGAAAATGAGCTCCAAAGAGCTGGGACAGTTTGGTTGATGTTATCTGCAGGAATGGGCTAGGCAGGCACTCTTGTCTGGTGAAAATCAGAAAATAAATCACAAGTTTAATCAACTGTGGTGATCTATAGAGCAATATTCAGTTATTTAAATAAAAACATATGATGAATGCTCTGTTTTTGTTGCTGTTCAGTTTCCTAAGAGGAGGGCTCACGGTCTTGGCTATGTTTCCTGGTGTTAAGAAACATTGTAGTGGTGAAAGGATTACATGCTGTTCAGTTGAGTAGCAGAGAACACCAGGGAATTTGTGTCTGTAATGAAAGGTAAAAAAGGTTTAACTTCTAGGCTGTTTCCAGATGCAGAAAGAATTACCACAAAACAATGGCAATTGCATTGGAAAGCTTGGCATTTAGCTTCTCATGTGTGTTTTACCTTTCACGAGGAGGAGGATTGGAGGAAATGGTTTTAAAAATGTCACAGGTGGGTGACTGATGTGACAGGTGCATCTGTATAAGTAAGTTTCTGTGCTTAACACACCCATGTGTGTATATGAGGTGGAAAAACCATTTATTTAAAAATAAACTATAAATGCAATCAGTTGGGGATTTTTTTTGATAAATGCTGTTTTGAGTGACTGACAAAAAGCTGATACCACTCTTGTTTGGCTTCTATGCAGTGCCCACATCTGTTGTTCCCAGTATCTTCAAACACAGGCATGAATGCTTAAAAACTTATTTGCATTTTGCTACAGCTACACGTTTGCTCTGCTCTCCCTGTGGGACAAGGAGGCTGCAGAACACGAGGGGTGTGCGTTTTGCAGGCAAACCTGTCATGGATAGGTGGTGCTCTGTGTGCTGACAGAGGTAATTAGAATGTGGTATTTTGTTTGCTAACACTGTTTTGGGGAAAAAACCCCAAACCCCTGGCTACATTTAGGTTTGGCTCCTTTTTCTCTCCATTTCCTGCCTCTGGCTGTCACCTACCAGACGTGCACACCTGATGCACTGTAGCAGGATGGACCACAATAGCTGTGAAAGGGTTGGACTTTGCAGCTGTTCAGAGCAGCAATGAACCTCAGCCTGATGATATTTTAACTGTACGTATTACAGACACTTACTGCACCAGGCAGTGTGTAGTGGGGAGTGTTCCTACAGCCAGGGGAATCCCTGCACCTTCACATTCCTGCTTTCCGTGGCATTTCCATGTGGGCAGGGTGTGTACAGCTGATGGGCTGATGCACCACTGAGCAAGGTACTCGAGAGTGTGGAAAAACCCAGGGTGTGATGGTCTTGCTGTAGAAATAATGATGCTGTGCCTGACGTGGGTGACCTGAGTGCTTCTCCTGACACAGAATCCCTGCTGCCAGTGTGCAGGAGCACTGGATGTCCTGCAGTGCCCTGTTTTGACCAAAACCCATCCATTTTGGTATGGATGAGGTAATTCAAGATGGTTTTCTCTGCTGCACGTTGGGTTCATTAAGGCACTGTGGCAAATGCTTGTGCTATGTGCTCATGGGTGTGCCATGGGCCTCGCAGGGTCACTTGCTGTTTTGTCTCAATGCCTGTTTCTGATGTCCTCGTTATCTTGCAGTGCCACTTGAAGATGAGACATTTTAATCCCTAACTCTTGTCACCTAGGGCTTAGCAGGAGGTGGAGAATGTTTTTCAGGGGTTGTGTTAGAGCTCAGGAGCCCCAGATCAAAAAGCAGCACATGTCCTTGAGTGAGTGGAACCACCCAGGGCTGAGGGAGAGATTTTCAAGGACTCAGAACCATTATCTGATTCTTCAAGGTTAGTAGGATGCAGCTGTGATTTCTTTGCTGTTATATTTGGCAGAAATGTAATCAAGTGCTTGCTGATGTTGTGGGGAATGCATAAAATCATGTGCATAATTTCTGAACCGACATTACTAAATAACCAGGAATCCAATTTAGACAGCTGTCATGAAATAGCATTAAATGGTTCTTGAAATTACTTTTTTTCCACCAAAGTGAGTATTTTCTCTCATTGCATCCCTGACTTGAGCGTTGTCCCCTTCCTGGGTTAGGAAACAGAGGCCTTTATCTCCTGCTCTTTGTAATCAAGATGTCTTTGTGGATTTTAGTCCTCCTGACCTCCTTTGTCTCTGTATATGGGATGGAAAAATGGTAAAGGTGGCAAAAAACTCCTGTGCATTTGAAGATTATTCATATAGCATAGTATCAGATAATGTAATGGTAAGGACTGCTGTCCAAGGTATGTCAAGGTACAAAAAAGTCACTGAATTATGTATGGTGCCATGTTGACACAAGCTAAGGTGAAATGTAGGAGATAATTACTAAACAAATTACAGTTGTTTGCTAATCTAACATAGTCAAATCTGATCGACACAGATTTGAACAGGTCTTATAGGAAAAGTTCCAAGTTGAAAAAAATAAAAAAAAAATTCATTATGTGTGTGCCCTGTGCAAGTGCCTCTGGTGTTATTGCTTTCTAAGGTGTACTGGTGATTTCCCAAAATATTTTTTTACTAAATTGTCCAAATTTACAAAGCTTGGCAAAACACTGGAATGTTTCTGCATCTGCTCTGCAGACTATTAAGTGACTTTTCTGGGAAGGAGTGTCTTCCAGCAGAGCAGACAGCTAGAGCACAGATTGTAAAATAAATAGTAAAAAAGGGAGACTGATCTGATGTGATTTTTAAGAGTACAGAGACTGAGAACTTTTGTGCCCTCGATCTAGACATCAGCCAAATTGCTTGCTATCTTGGGACAGAAAAATTAATGCAGCCAGAGGAAGAGTGAGGCTATATATCCTATCACAGACTTCATTTGTTTGTTTGTGTTTTTTTTTTTTTAATTATTCAAATTATTATGAAAGGGATTGTTTGTTTACAGGTCTACAAAGGGGTCTTAGAGTCCACCCTTTTCAGCACAGAAGCTGGACAGGAAGGAGAGAGCTTGGGGCTTTCCAAATGCCGTCAGCTGTGTCAGGCTTGGGGTGAAGCCTCACAAAAACCTGGGGAGAGATTTGTGCTGGCTGAGCCAAAGAGGGAAGCATCAGACTCTGTTGTGGAGGCTTATATTAAATTACTCCAGCTGAGAAAATGAACCTTAGCTTTCCGAGTCCAGCACACAGCAGCCACAGACTGGGAGATGGGGCAGAAACGTTAATTTCAGTGAAAGCTGACATGGAGGATAATTGTTTCAGGAAACAAGAGGCAAGGACCTAGCTAAAGCATTCTTGTGTGTCTTGGTAATACACCTACTTGACTAATGATTTGTAATCTCCTGAAGGCAATATCAGAGAGCTGGGGGTTTTTTCCCCCTGTGCCTTGGTCAGGGAAGTCTATAGATGAGAAATGTGCCTTATATTTTATAATTTTGTTACTCTTGTCTGTTTCAGGGATTTATTTTATTAACCTTGACTACCCTAAAATCACATGTTTTTTTCTTTAAATAAAGAGGTAGAGGAGGGAGTTTTTGCTATATACTGTTAATTTGGGGCTTGTGTTTTGAGTTTGGTACTTTTGACAGTGCAAAACAAATAAGGGTGTTTGTAACACTGAAAGAGAGGAAAATGCAGTGGCAGGTTCTTTATCTAAAACTGCACAGGAACAGGTTGTTGGAGCTGTGGAGCAGTGACTCCTGTGCACAAAGGCTGGAGTTTTCATGCTCGTGTTACCTGCATTATTTCAGGGCTGTTGTGTTTCCTCACTGTTGCGTTTCAGGTAGTGATGTGTTGGGAACCAGAAAGCCCAGCAACAACTGAGACTTGTTTTTAAAATATTTATCCCTTCTGTGCTGTTTCTGTGCCCCACTCCCCATTTTTTATGTCACCATTATCTGGAAAAGCAACTACTTCCATCCTTAATGTGGCACCCCAAGACCTCTCTGGCGCTTCACTTCTCTGCTTTCTAGAGATTTCAGTTTTAAGATCTCAAACTTGCGTCTAACCGGTGCAGTGTCAAAGCACTTTTGTGCTGTATTTTACTAATGAGTACTTAATTGCCCTCTCAGCTCAAGTCCCAGTGGCATTTTTCCACTGGTGTGCCCCTGCTGTGTCCTCATCTCAGCCTGCAGATTTCTTTTCACTCCAGTGCAAGCATTCTTTAGGAGCTGTAAAGGAACACTAATATTGAAAAGCTGTTTTCCTGGAGTAGACCCCCTGCTTGGCATCAAGTGTCTTGGGTAAGGGTTAAATTTTTGAGTAGGGTTTTGTTGTTTTGGCTTGTTTTTGCCTAGTCCATAGTAAGAACCAAAAAAAAAGGGAAAAAAAAATCAAGTGAAAGAGTCATTAAAGTTGCTTAGAAAAGCAGTGAGCTGATGAATTTTCAGAGGCTTTATATATTTTTTTTAACGTACAGAACTTGTGATGTTAAAAGTACAAGTGACTTCTGAGAAGCTCTTTGTGTCCTTTTTCCTTTCTAAATGTGGTTTGCAGACATGGTGCTGATTGAGCACAAACCAGTAGATTTGCAACTGCTGGCTGAGGATGTAGACCAGTGGCCACCGAATTTTTGGTGGAACTGTCCTTATTTATTTTATTTATTTTTTTTACTTTGTTTTTCAGAACAGATCTGCTTGTTTGCTAAGAGCTTGGTGAGGCTGTGGGACTTGTGTCCTGGGCCCCCTCCGTGCTAAAATACTGGCACTTGTCAAGATAAGGACTGGTGCTTCAGTGCTGCTTTGGTTTGTCAAATGTGGATTATCACAAAGCCTGAGCTAAACTGGTGCTGAACCTCTGCCCATGTGTGGAAACAACTAAAAGTGGTGTTCAGTGTGTGTCTCTTTGCCTTATCTTCTAACTCAGCCTAATTCATCGGGAGAGTAATTGATGTTCACTGCCAAGTAATAACTATAACTGGATAAAGAGCTGCAAAATTGAAATATAAGTGCATTGAAAGTGAATATCTCAGTTCCTTGGGAAGGTCTTGTGAATTACTTTTCTGTGGGGGTCAGGCAAAGCAAAATGAATTACAGTTTTTAAATTAATAAGTTTAAATTGTGTGAGCTTTTTGTTTTTGGGGAGTTTAGTGTTGCATTTTCTAATAGATAAATAGCAGATGGAAAGAAAAAACATAATAAAACTTTGGTTAAGTGAAGACTGGGTAACACAGGAATTTTCTTCAAAGAAAATGCCTGAGGAAACTGTTTAGTAAGATAAAGCAATTTGGAGCCTAGGCCTATTTTTTATTATTAATTTGACAGCGACGGGAAATTAAAATAATCCATCTCTTTGAAAAGTCTTGGGTCTAGAGGTGGGAGGAGAGAAGGGTATGTAAGCCTTCATATTTATACCTGCCCTTGTCCCACTGAAGTGGCAACATTTGGTGAAACTAGTTTTTCCAGGTTCCTGGGCTCAATTTTTCAAAACTCTTCAGAAAATCCTACGCACAGAATTACATCCATCCATGTCTATCTGACAGGGATTTCTTTGTTTCATTTATCTTTGTTTTAGACTTATTGCTCCTGCCTACGTATCAGTTGTGGATTCAACAGCACTGAATTTATTGAACTTTAAAAAAAAAGGGGGCAGACTTCAGTAAAATCCATTGCTCAGTGATGTTAAGTCAGACTTTTAGAGAAACACATCAGACTGAGTGGGATTGCAGTAGGTCTGTGTGAGGACTAAAAGGCAGAAAACAAAGGAAATCTGTGCAGCAGATTTGTGTTGGATATCCTGATAATATTTAATCCTAAAGAAGGCAGTGTTTTGGAAAACAGATGATACCTCAGCCAGACTACTATGTTATCCAAATATACATCAAAAAGACATATGTATTGGGGTATTTTTGGATGGATGAAGGGTGATTAAAACGTGCTGGTTTTTTTTTTTTCCCTCCCCCCAAAAATTTCCTCAACTTCACCATCCTCAAATGGATGATACTAAGGTACTGAAAACTGCAGTGATGGTCTTAAAAATATGACTAAGAACTTGGAATTCCTGGATCCTTGTTCTTACTGATTGTATACTCTGGGCTCAAAGGCTGTGTCTGGCACAACTTCCTTTTTCTGTTTTTTATCTGCAAAACATACAGCAATTTTAGTGCATACAGCACTAAACATGCAAAACATACAGCAATTTAGTCTTTTCAGAGAAATTATGTGGAAAATGATATATATTTAGAATGTCCATTATTTAAAAAAAAAAAATTTAAGGAGGAAGCAAATTATTTTTCTTAATAAATAGCCTGTGGTTTTCAAGGAAAGGCACCACTTGATTTGGTTGGACCTTGGAAAGCCAGGGCATCCTGCTGCCAAATTAGAGTTACAAAGTATTTGTTGGGACTCCCATCTTCCAGAAGCAGCAAAGAAAGGGAGTTTGGGTCTCCAAGACACGCCTTCTGACTTTTCATCCCAGATCTGTCCTCTGGAGTGGGCTGGTTGTTGCCTTTGATTGTTGCTCCCTTCTATACACACTCTTCAGTAACTTCACTACTAAAATTAAACTTTTTAGTCAGGAAATAGATCGATTGCATGACTTAATTTTATTTCTGTTTTTTTGCAGCTTTATGATGTTCAGTTAGTGTATCCTGGCTTATCTGTGAATTCTGGAAAGTGAGGATTTGACAGCTTGGCTGTTAGTTTTGGGAAGAATTGGTACAAAAAGGGTGAGAAAGAAGGGTTTGCCTCTTTTATAAATATCTCCTTACTTGCATACTCACTTACTTGCTAGTATATACTAGTATAATTGCCCACTTTAGTGTTTATTTTAATACACTGAAGGCCTTTTTTTTAACCTTATTATAGCTTAATGTAGATGGCTGTAAGTGAGCTTGGCAAGGCTGGATGCCTGCAGTGGGTAGTGGGTTAGGCCTGAGACTTCAAGGGGATGAAAGACACCAGGGTGGGCTTTGCCTCCAGGCTGCAATTAAGATCAAGGCTTGTTAGTAAGATTCCTACTATAAAGGTTGTTGACTGTCTGCTTCCTTCTGTTTCTCCTCATTTTTCAGCTGGTGACTGTAGTAAATAAGCCTGACAAGGGTTGCTCCTTATCGTGGATTCCAGATCTTTTGTGGCAAATCTCCCATATCCTATTGTCCCGTGGAGCCTGACAAGCTCAGGACTAATTTGCTTTTGTTTTTTTGGTTTGGTTTAGGGTTTGTTTTTTTTTTTTTTTGAGGAGGGGGGACAGTTGCACAAAAAGTCTGTGCATGTTTCCAATCGTTCTGTGGCTGCCACGAAGCAGTGGGAAGGCAGCAGTGCAAATGTGAGCCATGTGAACCTTGACTCTGCAGTTGGGAACCACCATCTCCATGGAGCCCTGAATTTTTAAAATGGCCCATTTACCCCTCTGCACAAAGCTTGAAAATCATTCAGTCTCTTTCTTCATATCCAACGCCAATTTTTGGTTCTTTTTTTTTTTTCTGCAAGACAAATTTGCACTATTGGCAAAATTGTAACCCTTGTGCTTTTAATATAGGGCAACGTTAAACAAAAGTGCAACTAATATAATTTAGGATGCATGTAATACAAAAGAGCCTTAGCCCTTTAAATTGTAATAGGAAACAAAGCTCTTCCTAATGTTTTCTCTTCTTTGGCTTTCAGATGTAACTGTAAGTTGCAGAAGGTTATTATTGGTTCATTTCTTCAATGTCAAACAAGTATTGTAGCCACAGGCAGTGGGAGGTTATTGTGAGATAGGACAGGAAAGATGCTGTATTGTTTTTCTTCATGTTCGTTGGCCCAGTCATGTTCTTCCGAAAAGAAGGCAAAAAAGTGGAAGTCCCTGTTGGATCAGTAGTAGTTCTAAGATTAATGGAGTTGGAGTTGAAGTTTTTGTCAGATATTTTAATGTTCTTACTCCTGAAGTATTGGAGTTAATGGAATTTTAAATTAACACCAGAGAATATCAATTTGTGTGAAATATATCATTGGAAATATGCATAAATATAGGCATTATCTTATTTCCTTCTGTTAGAAAATGTGGTAATAGCTAGTTTTAATCTTTAAAAGCAATCTTGAGCTTTTCTTGACTGTCTTAAATCTCCAATTATCCACTTATGAGCACATGTAGCATCTCCTGAATAGTACCTATTCTCTCACTATAAGTTAACTATTAACTTTCTTCTGATTATTAGGTTATGATCTGTAGTTTGGCCAGTGTCAGAAGGAACCAAACTATGGACTTTAGTAGCAGTGTGTGGTCTTGTATTCTGAACTGCCTGGTAGATAGCTGCCATTTTTCCTTAACAAGAAAGCACTTAAGTTAATTGCTCCATTTCAAAGACATAGTAGCTCTTTCTGGTCTGTATGTAGCCTTCCATGCATAGCTGCTGAGGTTTGGAACACCTGCAGCCCAACCAATTTGAGGGGGGAAAAAAAAAGCCATTAGTCTGCATGGAGGAAAAAATGTAGTGCTGAAGTTCAAAATATTATCAATGCTGCTGTGTTGGAGCAGCCTGAAAGACTTGGCTTTTGGTCTATGGCTGGTGCTATCCAAAACAACATATAAAATGCTTTGTGGAGGCATTTTAAGAGTGTCTTGTTCATTCAGAAGGCGCTGTGTGCGCTGTTTGTTCCGAGGGCAGAGGCACCAGCCAACAGCTGATTCCTCCTCAGAGGGAAACATTGCCTAATGGCCATCAGAGGAGCCAAAGACCAGGGGACAAAGTGCTGAAGATAAACAGCTCAATCCCCGACTGTTCCAAGCGCTCAATAAAGCCTCTGATTTACACATGTGGGGTGGGACTGCGCTGTCCCCACCTGCAGGCTGGCCCCAGGGCCCTGGTGTGGAGAGGTGCTGGGGTGTGTGACCCCCTGTGCCCCCCCAGGGATAAAACACTGCCCTTCTGCAGCCCCAATCCCAAAGCTGCTCTGCAGCTTTGCTTTGTCACAATCGGGGCAAGGGGGAAAGAACAGACTGCTCTCGTTTTATGGAGGTGGTGAATGGAAAGAGCCCACAGCTGTTGAATAGCACTTGAGGGTGCTCCTCTGGTCTGGTGGACTCAGAGGGGCTTTTTAGGTTGCCATAATGACAGTGTGATCCCAGTAATTTGGGTAGCAATAAAAATATAGTCTGCTTTTCCGCAATGGTTTTATTTATTTTCTGTTAACAAGCTTCACCGGCAGCTGGACTGTTGAACAGTGACACTCCAAAAATAGTGAAACTCCAAAAAGGGGGCTGTTTTAACCTTTCTGTGCATTAACACAGTTCCTACCTTTCCACCCCAAAGATGTGAACGTGAAAATAACTCTTGAGGTTTTTCCTCTCCTTCGTATTTGTGGCTTTGTTTCATAATGAAGTTTCGACTTGGTGGAAGTATTTGATCTGTGAAGGGTCACATAGGCTTGACACATTTAAAGCTCGTGGGGTGATGACTTTGGTGAGCAGGTGGCTGTGTTGGGGTGGGTTGGTTATGAGAAGAGTGTTTTATTTTACCTGTTAAAGTACAGAGCAATACATCTTATTTTAGAAATACAATGCTGTACATCTGTTATTAAGATTTACCTTTAGAGTGAACGAAATGCATGTAGTCACCCTATAGTAAATTATTAGGGAATATGCCCTGATTTATTGTCTGTATTTTTCATTTCTTTAGTGGCAACTGCTTGTTGCCAAGTAGGTGGGTAACTCCTTTCCTATTTTTTGCTGTATTCATGCTTGAACTGTGTGTAGTTTATCCATTGACTCAACACTAAACTCTGTTACAGAGTTGTGTTCTTAGGATATAAAAAGGATAAGGGGAAAAGGCATTTGGAAATTTTTTTTTTTTTTGTAATAGTTTTGTTTGCGAAAGGAAAAGCAGTAAGATACAATATTACTGTTTGCAGTGATGTTTTTATGTGCTGTGTAGGTCAGACTGATTTTATGAAGGAGGTTTTTTCCACCTCTTGGAGAGAAGTATATAATGGGCATTGTATACAGCCAGGAGTCCTTGAGCTTTTGCTGATGGGTTGGAACAGTCGAGTGCTTGGAAATGGAGTCTGGCTGAGCTCTGCTTACTGAGGCAGCTTCTGAACATGGAGTGAAAAGTAATATACTCCTTTCAAAAGGTCAATGAGCACCGTGGAGGAGATGAAAGCTGGGAGAAAAAGTGTCTTCATTTTATGCTCTCTTGGAAAATGCTTTCTTTCAGACATGCACAATAAAAATTGGAAAAGCAGGAAAACTGTATTTTGCATTTGTTTGGACATTATTCTGGGTTGTGTCTCATTCTGTGGAGGTTGTGTTTTACCACAGGTGTACAAACAGTGTTGTCTAAACAGAACCTTCATTTTTAGCTATGCTGCATCACTGGAGTGGAATACTAATGTGTGCATGGGAAACCAGTATCACTGTATCAGATTAAATTAGTCTCAGGCCGTAGAGACCTTGTTAGTGCATCTTTAAATAAATAAATAGGTTTCTTTCCTGTGTAACTCTTGACCTCACTTTTTCTGACTGAGGAGTGACTGATGCTTCATTCCCTTTATCATAATATAAACAGAAAATGTAATATTCTTGCTTTGTTTTTTGTTATAAACAGTCTGTGTGAATAAGAAAGCCTCCAGTGCAGGTGTTTTTCACTGAATGCTGCTCTACTTTGTGATAAAAATCACATAAAACAAGCAAAACCTTCCTACTGAACTGCATGTTTATGCATCAATATCCTGTGTATTGTTTGTATTGTCTTACAGTCTTTAAGTGAAATTTTTTAAAAAACATTGTCTTTCAGAGGGGGACTTCTATGAAAATATTTCATAAGAGACTGTATTTTTCCGTAATTAACAAAAAGCAAAAGGGAAGTCTGGCAAGCAAAGGAGAGTGCATGTCTGTGTGCTTGAGCACCCATTACTTGTGTTTCCTGCCCTGTGCTCTTTATTGACCCGTGTCCAGGCAGTTGGTGCTCTACAAATCTTTAAAATGCCTTTATTTCTGGAGTCACTAATTGCCAAGGCATTGTTCCAGCTGTCTACCCCCAGATATTTAATTTTTTTTCTTGCTTACAAGTGCACACACACACTGTAGGTTTTCTGAAATGGCCAGTTGGTTTGTGAAGGAAATAGAAAACTTTGGTTTTTTACACTCAGATTAATTTTTCAATACATTTTGGGTGACGTTTTGGTTTCTGGGTGCATTTTCAGGGAATAGAAAGGTGGAGTATGACATCTGTAATAGTAAACTCAGTGGTGGTTTAGGGATGTAAATACCAAAGCTTTATGCTTGAAAACCAACTCTTAAATTCATATATTTTGATTCTTTTGAATGCTGTGCACTTGTCTGGGCAAGGGAGAAGTATTTTAAATTGTTGGGTGCAGAGTTGAGCAAGGGTGAGGCACAGTTCAGTCAATTGCAATTAGAATTGCTCCTCCTAACCTGAACATGCCAAATTTTGGGGAAGCCAAATGGTAGTTGAATCTGTGTCTAATTTTGGTTCTCAATGTCCACAAGCAAAGAAAGAGCTTCCCTCTAGTCCTGCTTGGAGCACAGAGTCCCCTCAGGGCCTGAACTGATGCTAATCATGATTATTTAGTGCTGCACTTTGGATGGAGACCTTGATAGAGCATTTGATCTCTGCCCAACCATCACTGTACTCAGTACATGTAGTTTAAATATCTCATCTGGGCTTTCACATGCTATTTTTAGTCTGAGAGTGACCTTTTTTCAGTCACTTTGCTTAGGCTGTGTTTAAATACATGGGATTCTTGAGAAGGTCTTAGGTCAAGCACAGGTTGCCATGTTGCTTTTCTATAAAGCAAAAATGTTCACTGTAACATCATATATTTTGTTCTCTGTAGCATCCAATACTTAAAATATTTCGCTTGGGTTTCTGGCATTTGCTACACCCTCTGCTTTGCTGTGAATCTCAGTAGCAGCTTTCACGTGGCAGTCTTCCAGATGAATATTGATTCTTCTGAATTATGTTAAATGTTCTGTACTTCGGGTGATAGCAGACAGTGAGTTAAAAACAGAGCCATGGGGAAGAGCTTGTGTAGTAATTTCCTGTCCCCCAGCTTCCTGACAGCTTCTTGATTTGAGGCTATTCAAATACATTTAATTGTTGGCACTGTTCTTTTAAACCTTACTTATTATAATCCAGTTTTATGTTTGCAAGTGCCTCCAGTTTTCTGACAAACTGAATTTTGGGAGGAAAGTAGAATAGTATAATAAATAGAGCGTGCTTGTATTTGTATATTCCCCTCACACACAACCCCCAAGATAGTTATGTAAACCTGCTAAGCACCCCAGTGGTTATAACAAAGATTATCTTATTTTTTTAAACAGGTGTTGGGAAGATGGAGAAGACTTTGAACAGAATTCATCCAGTTTCTGATCCAGAAGCAACCTATTTTCTACAGGTTTCCTGGGAAAAGGATTTAGGCACTGGCTTTGGTATACTTCTTACTGATTGTCAGTGTGCATGGACTGGGACAGGTAATAATGGAAAGAAAAATACATTAATTTAAATTATTACTGCTCTTTATTGCTCCTTTTAAAACACTTTCTAAACTGTGACCCACAGCTTGTATGAAAACCATTTCATGGGCATTATGTCCCCAGTGATGGAGGAGATGGGGTTCATGATCTTTTGGGACATGGCCAGAGAACTTTAAAATCCAGAAATTGTGTGTCAAAGCTACAATGAATTCATTTAGCACATGGATATGCAATGTTTTGTTCTTTCTCAAGAATACATAATTTCTTGGAGTGATGCTGAAGTAACTCTTCTGTGTCTTCTCCAGATTCTTGAGCAAATGTGTATCTAAGTTCCATCTGCAGATTGGAATCCATGAAGCATTTAATTGCAGATGTTTTTAAATATTTTCGTAACATTTTAATAGCTAAAGGTAGCTGTATTTCGTAGTGAGGTGAATTTTTGGAAAGGAGAAGGGACAATAAATTATCAGTAGGAAAGGCTCAGCCTGTGGGATTTTTTCCCCACCCTGAAACCTCAGTAAGAGAATGGGTCTTTGGCATATTTGTGTGCTTCTCTCATTCATGCCCAGTGAAAAAAGGTTAGATTTGTGTGTTCCTTGAGAAGTGTGTCAAATACTTGATCTAAAGCCCTTCTCTCAGTAGCAAAATTATTTCATAAGGGAGGAGATTATGGTGTTTTTTACAGCAAATTGTAGGCCAAACCATTTTCTGGACTCTATCTGGAATATAAGAAGTATCCATGTAGTTCCTTTCTTCCTTCCTTCTCCCTGCCCAGTGGATGTTGTTTCTCCCCAGTTCCTACATTAGACAAGCTTTCATATAGGGCTGAGATTAAATAAATGTATGTCAACATATAAATTAAATCTGCTCTTCCATGTTCCTTTTGACATTTCAAGCATTGCATTGATTAAGAGTTCCTGCGCAAAGCAAATGCATAGATTCCCTATGGTGAAAGGTTTCTCTTTCTTGGCTTAACAATAGTAAAGTCACCAATTTTGAAAACAAAAACAAATGGGTGTTAACACTGATAAATACTGTTTTTTTCTGTTTGAGGGATCATCTTAGGTGACTTCAAAATCCCCAGTTTGGAATTCACAAAAAGATGACTCTTATTTTTCTGAGTGAAGGCTATGTCACTATAGCAGGGAGTGTATAGAGAAAAAGAGTTAGACACAGTTCTCATTTTGTTGGCTTCCTGCACCTGGCAGAATGGTTGATAATGATTTCCCAGAGCACAGGGGCAGTGAAAGCAGGATGACCTCCCTCTGTTAAAAAGGAAAGAAAGAAACCCACAACAGTTCAGCAGGAGCACTGGGTGCTCATCTGAAGGAGAGTTTTTTCTGTTTCTTCTGTAAGAATCTGATCCTTTTCTAAGAAGTTCTTACTGAATTTCTAGTCCAGTGAATAATTTCATTGGGAGCTGGTGTTCTTGTGCATGAGGCTTTCCTACTGCACTGATCTGTGTTTTTGTACAACAAATCATTGGTTTTGGTCACCTCCTAAAGTTATTACATCATGTTTGAGAGTGCTTAGATTTTAAATTCAAAACCCAGAAGGAGGGAAAGCAATGGTCAGAATATTCTCGCTGTGGGAAATCCCTTTTGGGTTTCTCATGCTGTGGATTATTTTGCTCGGCAAGACCTGCCAGGAGGAGAGTGAGAGTTGCTGATGGAGCTGTCTTTTATGGGTTTTGTATGTTTAATGTGATGATGAAACATGTTAGGAGTCCTGTTTAAGGAGAGAAGGAAAATGTTGGCGGGGAGGAGAAGAATGTGCAATGTAATCTAGTGTATTAGCTTGGTATTGGATTAAAGAACTACATCTATAAGCATTTCATATTTCCCTAATGATTGATGAGTTCTGCTGGTTTTATAATGTAAAGAAACATGCAGCATATGCAAGAAAAATCCCACACAGTGCTTCATTGCAGTATTTTAGTGTCTTTCTTTTCCTAACTTTCTTATTTTCATTAGAAGTTGATAAAACTTTTTCTCAGTATTGAAATCACTGTTCTAGACAAACACTTCTTTCGTAAGTTTTTCAAACTTACCTTTTTCTACTCCTCTTTGCCTCATTCTGCAAGGGATTCCACATTTCTCTATGAACTGCTTTGGGGGACTTTAGGCAGCTAGAATTGTGGATGAGTAGCAATAAAGAAATAACCCATTTTCAGACAGGAAAAAAAATGGGTCAGAACTTAATACTTCTGAAAAATACAGTATTCCTGTTACATTTCCACTAGTGGAAATGGGACACTGATATGTCAAGGGAAGAATAGTCTGCTAATATTCTATAGAATTAGAGAATGTCTTGGGTTGAAAGGGACCTTAAATATCCTCTAGCCAGTGTGTGTGTGTATGTACACAGAATATATAAATATATGCATGTATATCTACAGATATAAAATATATTAATGTATCTTAATATATGTTTTATATATAATTTATAATACATACACTTGTTCAAACGCATTGGATTATTTATTTCTCACGTGTTTCTCTCTGACAGTGTCTGAAGCAGAGATTTCTAGGGAGGCTGCTGACATAGAAATGGACAGAGAAAAATATGTGGAAGAGCTGAGGAAAGCACTGGTAGCTGGAGAAGAGTCAGCTGGAAGATACAACTTCGTGATTTCAAGAGATGAACAGAATAAGGCCTGTCACTTCTCCTATGAAAGGAACCTGAAAGATGGCTCTGTAAGTAGACAAATGTGTAGGTTTGACTGTTAAATAATGAGAGTGAAATACGTTTTTATGTTTTATTACGGTCTTCAAAATCAGAGAGACTTGTGATTGTTATTCCAGATTGAATGGATATTGTGAGCTCTGCCACGGACAAGGCTAGAAAGAAAGTGAGTGGTTTGGGAAATAGGCTGCCCTTTTGAAATTGTAGCCTCCTGTGCATTTCTGTTTTCATTGTTTCTTCATTCTCTCTCTCTAATACTCACCTAAATTAGAAAAAAAAATTTAGGCAAGATTATTTTCAAATGCTAAAACATAGTGTTAAAATTAGCTTTTTTATTAGTTTAGATACTTCCGAAGCTAAGGTTAAATTTAAATTGCAAGTGGAAAAGTGCTTCCATGCTGCTTGCTTGGCTGCAAAGGAAAGGACCATCTTAAGAAAGAAACCAGTATGATCTGTATCTGTAGAGACTTCTGGTTATTTCAGGTTGTGGTTGGTGTTAAAACTTTCGTGAGTAAATTTCCTAGTTTGTACTTTTTAATTTTCTACATGCCTTTTTGCTTGTGCATTGTAGGAAATTTCAGTCCAGTTTGGCTCTTGAGGAGCCAAAAGTTAGGTCATGTAAGTCTACCAGTCTGCATTTGCAGTATTTCTGTGCATTTACCCAAGGCCATATTGATTATAAACCCCTTTTTGACACTTGTGAGCTGTTTGGTTGCTCACAAAGAGGTTGAAAGTACCATATTGCAAGGTTAGGACCAGATTGTACTCAGAAATTGAGAGCAGTAAGGTTAAGAATCCTTTTTTTTTCTGCTCTGTGTCACACGTGTTCTAAATACGAGACAGATTAAATACATGCTGTATTTTTATTAGGTGAAAATATCCTCATTTATGTTGGCTCATCTAATACATGTTTCCATCAATTAAAGCTTAAGAGAAATTTAATTTGTATGAAAACAGCTTTATGTCAATTTGGGAAAAAAATTATCTGGCCAAAGAAACTGAAAATATAAAGAACCTTGCTTGTTATGTAACCTTTTAACTTCGGGTGTCAAAAGAATGTTTTTAGAAAAGATGGGATTTCTTGGGTGAAAATACATCTTTTTTTTCCTTCTGTACTAAAGTAATGCCTACAAATGAAATTGCCAAAGCAATTATGTGGAATTAAATAATAAAATTAGGTATTAGAAATAGCTTTCAGGTGTGTAATAGAATACATTCCAAGCATTGTGCAAACTCTCTTTGGAAGTATTCGTGATCTATCTCCTTCAGCATCACATTAGGAAATTAATCTTCGCGGGCTCAGTACATCCAAAGGGCTCATATTCAGCTAAATGTAAATTTACCACAGAGGAAGCCTAGAGAAACTACTCTGCAGCTTAAACACAACTTAAATTCAGTGTTTACCTCTTATCAGTGCCTGTATTTCTTAATGGGTGTTTGTCTGTACATCTTTTATTTAGTAGTTATGATAATTTTCTCTTTCTCCTTTCATATTTCAGCAAGTGTTTAGATAAAGAAATAATAACTTCCCAGTCTTGGTAAGAGGTTGCAGGGCCAGAGTGGGCAAATTCTTTGAAACTACCAGGAATGAATAGGAGATTACAGTTCTTAAACTAATGATTTTGTCACTTGATAGGAAAGATTAGAGGAAAGCATGCATGAGGATGTACTTGGCTGTGTTTGCATGCTGAATGTTCAGCTCAGTGTTTAATAATTAACAGTTTTTAGTAAAAAAATGCAAAAGCTTTTGAAATGCATTGTTACACTTTGAGCTGTAAAATGCTTATCAATTCACATAGGTAACTATTATTGGAAAATCTTTTCACTAAATTAGTACATGGGTGCCTAAGAGTAAATTTTGTAGTCTTAGAAAATCAATATGCCTTGGCTTTTTCTTTAGAAATATATGCATGGTTATGTACACAAAGTTGGTTATTTTAATTATTTTTGATGGAACCTGCCTAGAACATGATGCTGATCACCAGCAGTCACCTATGCCCATCCCAAGCAGTAATTTCCAGGGCTGAGGTCTGTCATAGTTCTCCATCCCATGTGGGACTAGGGACTGGTAAGAGTCCCTTGATGATGATAAAATGAGCTAGATACAGATTTGTTGTTTCTGTGGCTGTACCAAACGGTGATATTTGAGATAATTTTTACCTTCTTTGCACCATCTTGCTAAAGCTCTGCTTCTATAAAATATAATTATGTCCCAAAACTCTGTTGGGTGGTCTGCAGGCTTGCAAATAAAAATAGCGGGGTGATGTTAAGCAAAGGAAAACATAGGCATATTATTGGGAAATATTTTCTGATATGGAAATCTGTTTTACTGCCCAGGTGTTTTCTGGAGGGAGTGGTGGCAGCCCCTTCGTGCCCCTCACTTTAAAAGGGACTGGATAGAGGAATGGGAAATGAATTGTAATTGTCCTGCAGTGGATACATTTGATGACTTAATGAGGTGTTTGATTCACCTGTTGTTTATTTAATGAGCAGATAGGCTCCTTCCATGAACTGATGTCTATGTGCTCTAAGGTACATGCTTACACCTACTCCTGCACTGTTTCAGTGGCATGAAACCGAACCTGAACCTTCAAATAATTTAGGAAGTGTTTATAATGAGTAGTATGTTATAATAATAGTGGTGTGTGTGTGTGAGGTTTATGTAGTGAATGAGTGATGATGGTGGGTTGGTTTTTGGGGTTTGTTTTTTTGGGTGGATGGAAAACTTCCCCAAGTCACGAAGGATTCCTGTCTGCTTTAGAGGAAGTACAGTGTAACGTGTTTATTTTGTAGTGTCCAGATTGCCTATAATGTTTATGGCTATCAGCATAAGAAAAATAATCTAACTTAAGGGGCGTCCGTAAGGGTTTTAGTACTTTGTGTTTATCTTTTTGAAATGTTGGTCAGGAGAGATAAGATGATGCAGAAACACTGGTTCAGGCTGGTGCTGCTGAGCCTGAGAATTCTTGCCTTTAAAAATCCCGATGGGCTTGGCGTAAATCCCACCGCGCCGGGCGAAAATCCCGGAGTGTTTGGTGAGAACCCCGACGCCTTGGGTGACAATCCCAGCACGGCTGTGATTTATCTCCCCCAGGACAGGTGGCTCTGCCTTGGGGAGCCGGGGCTGCTCGCAGGGACCTGGAATAACAATGTCTGAGGAGTACAGTGGGAATTGTGTGCGGCTCCAGCTGCAGCCCCGGCCGGGCCACACACACGGAGACCCCAGAGAGGGGCCGGGGAGGCTGGTCCGGCTCAACTGCTGCCACCTAAACAAACACCAGCCACAGAGGCACTGATTTAGCGCTTGATCTAAGTAGGTGACCACTGGGAAGTAAATCTTTCCAAGTGCTTCGGCGAGTCACTCCACATGCAATAAATAATGGAAATCCGGCAAGCTCTTTTTCTGGGGGGGCTGGCAATTAAATAGACTAAATAGCCTTTGATAAACAATTATTTGAGTGCTAGCAGTCTCTTTTTTTACAGTGACTTGACAGGCTCTGGGATTTTCTTTTCTTGCCTTTTGCTTAAGTTTGTTAACGGGGAGGGAGAGAGCTTAACAAATTGCACCTTAGATGCAGTACTGTTGCTAATTAGGATGATGGAAGAGATGCTGTTATTTGTCTCCCCCATTTCCTGGGGCTGCTTTTCCCTGGTCGGCCCTGTGAGTTCATTATAAGTTTACTAAAAGTTGAAAAAAAGCTGGAGAGCCTAACCCAAACTTTTCACAGCCGACTGAATGAGAGACATGGAATTGGTAGAGCTCTTTGTCCTGTCCTAACTGTCTTGGTTCAAGGTCTGAATAGTTACTTTCCTCCAAACCACTGAGGATGTGTTGTTTGGTTAGCAAAGGTCACTGAGAGTTCAGGTTGTTTCCCAGGCAATTCCACCAGCTGAGAGGAAGATGAAATGATTAATCCTTAGGTCAGTGTGAAAGTAATGACTCTTGTATCACTTATATCACTTAATGTCTATGTACTTCAGCACTTGAGAGTGGACACTTGAATGGGTTTCTTGGAAACCCATTTTAGAAATAGCTGGCTTCTAATGTGCCTTATTTAATAAAAACATTAAGTGTTATCTTGTGAGTAATCTCAGATTTCTGAGTGCTACATGATTTTCCCCCATCTTACCTCGAGTGTACCTTCAGGTCTTTCAGGTACTCTGGAAATGCAGTGGATCACTTCTGTAGCCTTGAAGTAAAAAAACCCATTTCTGAAAGAATTATTGTATATTAGTAGGTGCACAACATTTGACAGAAGTCCGGGTGAATTAAATAATTAAGCTTTTATTTTAAAGCTGCCATTTAAAAGCTACCATTTTCCTTGCTTCGCTATTAGATTATATATCTGATTGCTGCTTCTGATAAGCATTGCTCTGGAAAAAAAAATTAAATACTGGTAATTTATACTGTTAAAACTGTGGTATTATCAAAAAAGGAAGACTCAAACACTGAGAGGAATAAATTCTCTTCAGTTTCTTTCAACCTGTTAGATCAGTGTATTTCACTGGACCTATCAGGTTGAACAAAAATGGTATTTTATTTGCTTTAAGGCCTACTGTAAATTATGCTATGAAGACCATTTCTTATTTCCTGAGTGGAGTGAGAGTCTAAATATATTTAAAGTACATGTAAAGTGTTCATAAAATGACAGATTTTGATTTGTGCAGAAAAATTTGTCAGTTATCCTTTCTCCCTCCTGGTGTTATTGTGTTGTCTCCCCTCCTTTCCTCTTTTTTGGAATACCTGCTGTGCATTTCAAATCCCTGTGTAGACATCAAGGCTTGCTTTCATCTGCACAATGGAGTACAAATGCTTTCCTTTTAGGAGGAAAAAATCTTTAAATCATGGCATATTGACAAGCCTTGGCTTCCCAAACACAAATTACAGCGGACAGTAAAAGCTTTGGAAAAGAGATTACTGTGTGTGGGCTTTAAACCTTCCCTGCAAGACCCTAGTCCTGTATTTTCTGTGAGGATGAACAGCAGCCAGAGCCTGAAAACCAACAAGAATCTCACCGGTGGTTTCTCCTCAGAAACTCTCTGACAGCTCCAGAGGAAGCATCCATCTTTCTACCTGCAAAGGCACAGGAGAGCTCTCAAGCTTAGGATAATGATGTTTTGTTAACTCTTAGGTTCACTAAAATGGGACCTGTTCCAGTGTAAAATATTGAATGAATACGTTTAAACTCTTAAAGCAACTTTAACACCACTATTACTTCTGCTACAGTTACTGAAACTGTCTTCAAATGTAAGAAAAGGGCAAATTTGAAACGTCCTGTATTTTTTAAAAAGTGACAAATATGGAAATATTGCTGGGTGATGTGGTGCAGAAATAAGACAGTTGCAGAGTGTGCAGTGAGGAAGGTGTTAACACCTCTGTTGATTTATTTCCTTAAGTTGCAGTGATTTGAAATGCATGTATCTTTGGTTGTAACTCAACTCTGTATTAGCAGTCCACATATAAAAATGAACTTTTCTCTGAACAGTGAAGACAAGTCCCTAATTTCTGTGTCCAATGAGCAGAGCAAGGTCAACCCTTTTCCTGGTGGAACAGCACTACTTTAAGTTTGCTGGTTCCCTGAAACCCTGTGAACTGTTGTGTCTGTCCATAGGATTTGACAGAATTCTCATTACTGTCTGTTACCTGTTAGTATGTGGAATGGGTGTTTTTCATCACAACGACAAAGTCTAAGGGTCTTTGATCTGATATTTAAAATCTGAAGCCAAATCACCCATATATTTGGAATTGGTGAGTAAAATACTAATTTTGAATTGTTCTAAGATGTATTAGTATTGCTAGAAGATTCTTTGGCAGTAGGTTTTCTTCATCCAACTCTTGAATGTGGTTCTCTTGCAAAAATGTGTTTCTCAGAAAGGTAGGTACAGTACACAATTTCAAGAGTAAGTTTCTGAGTAGTACCATTCCAGGAAAAAGCTCTTCCATAGAAGATTATTTGTTTCATTATCTTTTCTTCTTGTTCCTCTCAGGTACCTCTGCAAATAATGCCTGACATTTCATTTCAAATTAGATCTCAATTGCTCTGTTGGGTACAAAGTGTAGCTGTTCTTTTTCTCATTTTTGGAACCCAAGTCCTTGTCATTCTGCATGTGTTTTTCTCTGACAAGTCTTAGGTTTTGGGTTTTTCTGAGTTTGAGGTTTTTGTTCTATTCATACAAGTACGTTGTCTTTTCAGTGTGTGAATAATACCTGTAGGTTATCAGCCTAACAAAAATTCCTAACAGAACATTGCCAATACTCTGAGGGGCTGCAGAGGTATCAAGAAGTGGAATTTCAAAACACTCAGGTTTTTTTAATACTAGTTCACTGCTCATTTAATTGATGGCTGTACATCTTGCAAAACAATGGGAGATTTATTTCCATTAATTCACACTGAATTTGTTGCCATACAACAAATTTTGGTTTTTGTACCTGTTCAGTTTCAGCTGGAATGAGAACTCCTTGTTCTAGATAGCTAATCCATCCTAGGAAAATTATAGGGATGAATTTTGCTACTTATTTGGAATAAACCTGACTCTACTCTTTCAGTCTATCCTGAATCCATATTTATTTCCTCTGAGCTGAATCACCCTTAGGAAAAATAAAAAGAAAATGATTAATTTTATACTGCTTTTAGAGTCTAACCTGAGCTATTGATTAGCAAGTAAAAGTTCTGGTCTAGGTGAGAGGTCTAAGCGTGAGGTGATATGGTGAACATGTATAGTTCAAGGAAAATTGTGAGCTTGCCTGGCCTTCACAAGCACTGTTTTATTTGCAAATTAAAATACTGTTTCAGCTAAACAAAAGTGCTGTTGAACAGCCATAACTGTCATGAGAGTGTGTCTTTTAAATAACGCAGAGACAGCTGATAATTGGTTTTTTGAATTTTGGGGTTTTTTTCCTTTTGGTTTGGTTTGGTTTTTCCTAATAATTAAAAATACAAGAATTTACTGTCATCTTTTACTTCACTGGGCTCACAAAGGATTTAAAACTGTGTAGTCTTGTGACTTGCTTTGAAGTGATTTTCTAAATCAGCCATTCAGCACTGCAGTTTTGGTTTTGCCAATGTTACTAACTTTGTGTACTGAAATACCTTGAGCAATGTAGTTTTCATCTCATTGAGAACTGAGACATTGTCTAGGACATAGGTCATAACTGAGGAATTCAAATAAGAATTGCATTAAGAAGATATATAGTATTTTGGTTTTATATTCACTGATTTGTATGCAAGAAAACAGTTGTGTTTCTGAGACCACCTGAAGGTTTTGTTAGCTGTGATGGAGGGCAAAAAAACATGTTTTGCTTGACTGTAAATAACTAAATATGAGTTGTCCCTTGTTCAGGAGATCAGAGAAACAATCGGCCTGCTCTGATGTGTGTGTGCTAGTTTGAAAATTCTGTAAACTGCATAACTAAGATGTTTTGCTTCCAAAAATCCTTGCAGGCCATGGGTGAATTGCTGAAGATACTTGTGAAAGGGATATTTTAATAGGGACACGTGGTAAGAGGAGTGCTGTGGTAACCAGTGGAAGGGGCAGTGTTATCCCTGACATAACTGTAATTTAAAAGTTCTTATTTCAGTGGTGTAATCTGGGGATAAAACCAGCCTGACTGCAAAAAGGGCATTCTTTCTCTGGAAGATAATGTTCAGGTGCCAGTCCTTTTCTTTTTGAATGTGGTCCTCAAGCGTTCTTTTAATCAGCTTTTCTAAAGCAAGTGTTGTCTTTGTTAAACGCCAAGATGTAAAGTTACACAGTATTTGCCACAGGTAAAGACTGAGCTTATCCACTATCACTAAGGATTTTGATTTGTGGAAAATAATTGGGGCAGATAAAACGTCGAGGAAATAAGTATTTTTTTTTTATCAGGTTCTAGCAAAAAGTGAGCAAAAACACAAACACAAGAGGGAAGGTGTCACGTACTTAAGTCATTTTGGGTTTCAGGTCTGTGGGACAGGCTAATACCTAAAACTGAGTGTGACATGTATTTATGCACCTTTATTACCAGGTGTTTCCAAGCCTTGGAGTCAGGAGCTGTTGCTTTTTCCCTCCTGGCCGAGCTGTGTGTTTTATCTCACATTTTCAGGCAGGGCTTGCAGAACACGAGTGCAGCAGTTCCTCCCTGGGGCTCTGCCAGGGCTGCATGTGCTCCTCAAATGCTGTTCAGTCCCTGCAGCATGTTTATGCCATCTGCAGATGCATGTGCTCCCCTTCCTCAACAATGCTCTTTAATCAAGACCACTATTGTGGAGATGCTAGCAGGAGCAGTGTACATAATCATCAGGACGCCAAAATTAGAGTTACACGTGCATTTTTCCTGACCCCACTGTGTCGCTCTCGGGGTTAGGAGCTTCCAGAGGGTGCCACATCTCAGGAATTAGTACCTTTATCCATAATCTCTCCTACTTCTGTGTATATTATTTGGAGTCCAGCCTGTTTAGAGAGCTCCGTGGTAATAATAACAAATCAAGAGTCGTCGTGGAGGATTGTTGAGCCTGTAGGAATTGCCTGCTGTCTTTTATTTGTTAGGAGTCTCCATTTTTCCAGGTCTGTCTAAACAGAAACATCCACTAAGCCGTTTCACATCTGTTGTACTCCTTTCCTTGTATTACAAAAGTGTTAGCTTTTTGTTCCACGTATTATTTTCTGAACAATTTCTTCGTTGTGTTAAAGCTCCCCTAACTTTCTCCTGGTGCTTTTTGCTGGGTACTAAAGGAGCACTGAGAGAATGCAAATGTGTTTGAGATGGTGTTAATTCCCTTGGTAAGAGCCAGGAGGTGAAGTGTGCCAGTCAGTGTTCTGAGGATGTGTGTGTTCAGAGACGGTGGTCATGGTATTGGAATGATTTGCTTATATATTGTGTTATGATATAGATGTGTGTTATTATATATATTCATAAATATACTCTCAGTGTTACTTTTTCCATTTCTCATGGAATAATAGAGTGATTAGGACCAGTAGGGACCTTAAAGACATTTTCTGTTAATTTCTTGTAAATTTTTTGTGGCAGTTATTAAAGGCGTTTTGTTTTAACAATAACTTGTCTTCTCTTGAAAACTTGACCTTTTTTTTTATTTTTGGTGGGTTTGCTTGTGATTTCTTTTTCTTGTGAAAGTCAGTAGTAGGGCAGGAGGGAATGTCTCTTTTCTGGTAGTGCTGTAGTGCTCATAAAGCTGAGATGGTTAATCCCAGTATCCCTATAGCTGGCTGAAACAACCATCCTGGACATTTCTCTCTTTTCAAAACAATTTTTTCTTAGACAATTATTTTATATTTTAAATTATATGTATATATGTTATATATATATAAAAAACTTAATCTTTAAATTGCTTTTTTTGATTGCAATTTTAAGGCTTTGGAGTGCTCCTCCAGGGGTGTTAGGGTTTCCTAAAAAAGAGAAGCTTGAAAGTGACTCAGTGATGTGTCTGTCTGTCTTTCATAGGTTAAAATTTCATGACACGATCATTTTGTGGAGGAGGTTCTCTCTGTGTTTGCACAGCTAATTCTGTTATTGCTTTCTTTTAAATTCACCATGTCTGACATACTTGGTTTAGATTGATCCAAACTGCAATCAAATGTTTATCAGTTATCTGCCAGTCTCAGATTTTAGTAAATTAGTTTTTAGTTGTCTGTTACTTTTACCTGAAGAAACTGGGATTTCATGGTGTGTGAGTGACTCTGTAGGTTGTGCTCAGTGACAGTTACAAATCTGGGTATTTTATGTACCTGAGCATGGAAAATGATGTCATTCAACAAATGGCAGCTACTTTAATTAAAAAAGAAATTAAATAAAGTCCCTAGATGTCAGGTCACATGCTTTAGGAAAATAACATCGATTCCATGACACAGGAGTGTTTTCCTTTCAGCTGCAGCTTTAAACCTAATCCAGACCATGACATTGGAAAGAAGTACGTCTCCATATGGCAAAAGGAATGTAGTCATATTTGTCGAAAAATTCATGTGGGTTTCTCCATAAAGCTGTTAATGCTTCAGTAGTCTGGTGGGTGACATAAACCCTCCATGCCTTATTGTTTTAGTACCTTTGAAGAGAAAATGGCCATCAAGAGAAAGTGGTCTTTATCATAGCCACTCTTTTTAAAAAGAGATAAAATGGTACAACTTGTTAGTACCTGATGGAAACCCCAGGTTTACCAGGCTATATTGAGCTTTGTGTAGACTTAGATCCTTAGATCAGGATGGTTGCAACATGCATTGATTTTGAGAGGGAAATGTGTATTTTGCTCTAAGTCTAAAGAAGCAGCTAAGGAAAAATTATTCTGAAATTGTTTTTTGAAGATTGAGATACCTTGTGGGAAGTGCAGGAGAAACTGTGGGAAAGCTTATTTTTTTTTCTGTTTCTTAGAATTCAGAGAAGTAAATTTATAGTGCAGAGGTAACATTATGTGGTGTCAGTCTGTGATGGATGCTTGAATCCATCATGGTTGTTGTGTAATTATTGTTTTCAGAGCATTGTGCGAGAAGCTGGGGATTGTATTTGTTCTTAAAGCTTTTGGGTAGTGCTCAAAACCAGATTATTGCTGACAAACAGCATAGATGGGCTGCTGCTAAAACCCAAGCTATAGACTTGTGGTAGTTTAGGAACTAACCCTGCCTCTTACATTAGCACAGCTTGGATTGTGCAATGACCTTGTTAGTTGAAATGTTCTGGTATTTCTGCAGAAACTCCACTGGAAACTTACACAAGTTTCAAAAAGATACATTTAACCTGTTAATTGATTCACATTGGCTGGCTTTTTTGAAGGAACATACATTTTGAGAAGTGAACACGTATTTATACTTTAGAAAAAAATTGCCAATAAAAGATGAAGTTGCAGCTAAAACACGTTCGAGCCCATAGCATGGTTTTTTTCAGTGGGTTTTTTTTTGGGGTTTTTTTTGGTTTGTCCTGGAGTTGGGCATTTAAGTTGGGAGATCATCCTGTTACAGGTCACAGCTGCTCTCCTCAGTGAAGAAAAGTGAGTACTCATAGCCATGGGCTAAGGAGGGTTGTGTGAGAGATAGGATCTGGTTTCCTTCAGTGTTTGTTTTCCAGGATTATCTTCTGGTTGCAGTAGATGCCCAGCTGTTTCGCAGGTCCTAAATTTTCCATTCATTATCAACTTGACACCTGTGGAAGATAGGCAAGATCTTGAGTTTCCACCAGGTCTTTCCCATGGTCATGGAAGCTAATTTTAGAACATTGTGTAGATAAACCCTTCAAATGGTTGTTTCAAGGCATTTTAGGTCACAGAATTCTTTTATTTTAGTTTGTGCCATATTGTAACTGGTAGAGGTGGCAGCAGTTGCAGGCAATGGCATGGGCAATAGATAGTTCTGTAGTAGTGCTGTTGTAGGTGTTTCAATTTGGACACTTCTGTCCAAATAAAATATCTTTTTGCTGAAAGTTCCCCTGGGAATAACACTCTGAGAATGCTGGGTTTTTTCCTGAAATCAGTTTTTATAGTCCTTTCTGCATGGTGACTTTAAAAACTGATCCATCTGCCTGTTGGCCTTCTCCGGGAGGTTTTGTGTACACATTCTGTGAAAAATTTCAGCCTGTCTTTTATGTTTTACCTGTTCCAAGTGTTACATGAGCAAGTTCACACTGGTGAGAGAGTGGTGTGCAGTACTTAAGCCAGCAGTAGAACAGATCGCCAAGAAAAAGAACCTGGAACTTTTAACTTGTTTGTCAAACACAATTACAAGTGAGTTTGGGTTTCAGAAATACTATTTATTGTTCAGTCCATTAGCTGGATCCTGCTGGAGCAAACAATCAAATGCAGCTGAAGCAGCAGCTTTTCAGTTTGAAGCTTCTAAATTTTGATCATTTCAGCTATGTGGCGTCCTTGTAAGTTGAAAATTATGTCTCAGTGCAACTCAGAGGTTTCATTTGTTGAAAGGGGAAGTGTAAGATGTCAAGGGAGGGCTCGGTTCTCATATGTGTGCTAAGCCTTAAAAACTGGCTACTAGGTCAGCCAATTTATGTCTCAATAGCTTTGGACTTGCACAGCAGTCATTCTTTACTGTGCCTTCACAGTGACTCAGCCCAGGCAGATTTCCATCCCCCTTTTCCACCCCACTCCCCTGGATTAGTCATATGCAATTTAGCAGTTTTAGAGGAGCTGTTTCTGGGCTCTCTCTGCAGATAGTTTTGATTATCAGAAAACAAAAGGACTTAATTCACAGATAGCTTTTAACTTGGAGACTTCATTCTGAACAGAATAAAAAGTCTGTTTCTTTCGTTTTTTTTTTTAAAGTCACTGTGATAAAATTAGTGTCTGGATTTGTAAAACAACACGTAATTACATTTTTACACTAACTTCTGTTAGCACAAAAAATCAGCTAAAAATAAATCTCAAAACTGATTCTGTCTCTCATGATCTGTTTATAGCATTCATTTCTTTTGCATTGTTTTCACTTTAATTTTCTGTCACCTTGCTTTTTCAAGTCCCTCCTTGAAGCTTACTGCTCAGCACAGCATTACAACCATCAAGCTGAAGATTAAAACTGCTAAAACACCGAGTTTGATGTGTGTTTCACCTTGGAACTGCACGAGTACATTGCAAGCAGAGAATTTCCATGGCTCCCCTTCAGCATCTCAGACTCAGCTGCTCATATGGCATCCATCTGTGGTGTTTTGGCAGCAGCCTGGGCTGCTGCATGGGAGTTTTTGGAGTTCAGAGCTAACCTCATGTCTGTCTTCCCATCACTCTGGAAGTTATGAAAATTTTTCATGGCTGCCCCTGAAGTGAGCTATTAAAATATTACAGAAGCAAGAGGTTGAATTAGTAATTTTGCGAGTTAATATTGGGAATGTAGGTTTGGTTTGTTTTTGTTTTTTTTTTATATAACAAAGCAAGTATCTTTGATTTCTTTTCTTTAGCTGTGTGTTCTGTGTGTGCAGATTATGGTGGATTTCCTATACACAGATATAAAGAATGATTGATTCTTGTTTGATTAATTTGATTTACGCTGCCTTGCCTTTAGAAAAGGTAATAAAGACCATACAGATGGTTAAATCAACTACACAGATCTGTATCGGCAAGATTTAAAACATTTACAGGATCAAAAGTCTCACTGTTTCTTACTTAAGAAAGCACATTTAAATAAGGCTTTTCCTCCTTAAGTGGGAGTGTAAAAGTACAAAAGACTAGATAGAAAAATTGAGTTTACAAAAGATAATCAGGATAAGATTAATATAATAAAAAAACCCTGCAACTGATAGAATTATGAGCAGAAATGCTTTTTTTAAAAAAAAAATGTGATTTGTGCTAGGCTTATATTCTTGTTAGGCTTGTTGTGTTTCTGAATAATGCTGAAAAAGGTTGCCATCACTTCAGACCAAGATGTTCCATTAGTATTTCTCCTCTGAATCTGAGAAGCAAAAATATTTGTGTGTCACAAAGACAATCCATTAGTTACTAGGGAAGATATTACATAGATGAACACATTTAAATTACCATTCTCCTCAAATAAATGGTGTCCAAGAGAGCAAAAAGAATTGGCTGAACTGATTTCTGGCTTGCTCAAGTCTGGTTTTAATGCTAAATCCATGGGAAGTTATGGAAGACTTGAAAATGTGCTACTGTTCTGTCAGCATGCAGTGGGTATCCTGTCCCACTTGTTGGTGTTGAAATCTGAAGCTGCCTGTGCTGTAGTCAGTCTGGAATTAAACTAATAGGCAAGTCTGCTAAAATACTAAAGGGATTACAGAATGAAAATGTAATTCTGGCTGGTAAATTTCCTTTACAAAAAAATCCCTCTGCAGGACAGGATCAAGGTTTACATCCCTATAGTTGTTAATGTCTGAAGAAGAGAATGTCAAGATCACTTAAAATTTAAAAAAAACAAAAAAAAAGATTGTTAAGGAAATCTATGGATGAAGAATATCACAGTAGATGTTTTTGAGGTAGCGTTTCAGAGGTTTCCATATTCTACATGAAAGCTGGATTTAATTATTTCCCATGAAACGTCTGAGGATTTGAGACTCAGTGAAATAAGTAATGGCTGTGGTTCTTACATTTGCACTGTTGTTCAAGCCTGCAATAAATGTGGTACATATTTCATGTCTGCTGTAGATAGAAAGTCTCCAGGTACAATTGCCCATGAAATCTGAGGACATCCCTGCAGGCTGTGTCCGTGAGGTATCACTGCTGTGTTTTCATGAGTTCAGAGAACAAAATGTCAGTCAATTCCCGCAGTATTTCTTTATATCTTGTATTACTCTTTGTCTTTATCCCACATTGCTTTGAGACTTACAGGAATCTGCCATGAGAGTTTAGTTTCATCCCTCCTTTTTGGTGAATTGGTAATGCAGAATGAAATCCAGGAGTGAAAGCTGTATCAGAAACCCAAGGTTTTCAAAAAGGGCCAGGCAGTGGCGTGGCTCTTGACTCATAGATCTGTTTTTAGGCTTATCATCTGCATAGTGAAGAAATGTGGTATCACTTTGAGATGGAGAGCAAAAAAAGTATGTGAGTGCATTTTCCCAGTGGTGGAAATGGTTATTGTGAGCAAACCAGGCAGTTTCTTGATTTTTATAATAAAAGAGAGTTGAAAGATGTGATCGCTTCAAACCAGAAAACATGTGAGCAATCTTAGAACCTTAGAAATTAGCAGAAGGAGTTGTCTAAAATTGGAGAAATATTTTAAAGTTTCTTTAGAGGATCCCTGTTGAAAGCCTGTGAGGGTAGTTTGGGCTTCTAGGTTTTGCCAGCAATTTTCCACCTTGGAGAGATTTGAGCAAAGGTCAGAACTTCAGGCATTGGAAGCAAAATGGTTATGTTTTGTGTCTGGATACTTAAATTTAGTGGATGCTTTTTGAGACTCAGAAAAGCAAAATTGTTTTCTCCCAGTAAAGTGTTGGTGGTGGCAGTACTGAGAATGAACAAGAGTAGTTGTGTGGTTGTCAAGTTGTGTGAAACATTGTTTTTTCTGAAGTGGTTTGTGCCTGCATGGAAGTCAGAGATGGAAGTGAGAAGAGGAGGACACAAAGCAGGAAACTTCTGAGTGAGATACATTTGGTGAGATCAGTGATGTGGGGACATCAGCCTCCCTCCAGGGAATATGAGGAGAAGGACTGGGTTAAGCTGGGCAGCACATGCCTTAATGAAGGCAGAACAGCTGCAGCTTGACATTTTGATGTTCTGAAACTGGGATTGGCCAAAGTTCATTTTGGATCCTTTCGGGTTTGTGCGTTCTTAGTCCTGCGTCTCCTTTGGCCCCAGACCATTAGTGCATGTACAGTATAAAGCTGAGAAAATAGTGCCTTGAACAAATGTGCTCTCCATGTCATGTTCAAAACAAACAGGCAGTGTATTGCTGTGGCAACCAGACAATAAACAAGTGGGAAAAAAAAAATACAATCTCCCTTAAATTCACAGTGTGCGAGCCGTTAGTTCATTTTACAAGATTATCTTCTGTAGTGTGTGATCACTGCATTGTAGCAACAGAGTATTTGTACATGTCTGATGTTTCTCAGCCTGCTTTTTATCCATACAAGTTTATATTTCAATAAAGCTAAGAAATACTGTGTGAATATTTAGGCTCATTGCATAATTAAAGAAAAACAGAGCACGAGATTGGCTCCGATGGTCTTAGAAACCAAGCAGAGAATGGTGTCTTGTTTCATTTTTGTTAATTTTTTCCCTGCAGACGCCACTCCAGGTTCACAGACAAGCAAACAAAAGGAGTTAAGCTCAGTGTTTAAGCTCTGCCTATGTACCTTAGCAGTGGATTTTGGAGCTGGTGTGAAGCCCGAGCTGGCAGGCGGGGAGGCAGCGCCGGTCCAGGACAGGGTGGTTCCTGCTGGTTACTCACCCACTGGACAATATGCTGGAAAAGCTTGCAGCACTGCTCTTTTCACCAAGTCCCTGAGTTATGAAGGGCTTCTGTTCAGCTCTGGTTGCAGGCCATCACTTTTATACTGCATCTCACTTGTTTTTGGAAGCGCCTTTCAAACTTGCCTTGGAGTTACTGTAGTGGTCTAATGCAGACTGCTTTGGAAATACTCTGCGCCAATCTTTAAAATAATTTCCTTGGTATTTATCAGTCTTCTAGCAAATCTTTGGACAGCTGAGACTGATCCATCTCCTCTTCTGAATCTGAGAAGCAAAAATATTTGTGTGCCATGAAGACAATCCATTAGTTACTAAGGAAGATATTACATAGATGAGCACAGTTCAGTTTGTAATTTGTTGAATTTTATAATGGAATCAAGACTATTAGATCAATATAATTCCATTATAATTTTGTTGGCACCTTGTTTTATAAAGTAAAAATTACGTTCACTACTCAAAAGGAGAAGTGAACATGTATTCACTTCTCTTTTTGTTCCTTCAAAAAAGCCATAAACATTGAGTAAGAGGTTCAATATAACTTTTCAAAACTGGTTACAAATTTGCTATATCCAGGATATTTTCATTAACCTGCATAGGTCTGTTCCTGCTGACCTGGGTAATGAAGAGGAAAACGTTGAGTGCTTCTTGGGTCATAGCTGCAGCACATTTATTTATTTAGAAATAAAAACCCAGCGACACCTGTGACAGCCCTGTGCTGTAGGTGTCAGATGTGGTGTTTCCTCAGCACCCTCATGCACAGGGTGGGATTTTTGGGGCTGTCCTGGACTTGAAGGGACCCATCAGGATCATCAAACTCAGGATATTCCATGATCCTAATGAAGTGCTAGATGTGGTAGTCCTCTTGAGCCCCTCGCTGCAAATATGCAGTTAATTTAGGAGTATTTGGCTGCTGAATTAGTTAAAAAGTAGTCTCAACTCCATACCCAGATGGTTTTCTCTCTCCTGACTTGTATGACAAGTGCACAATCTTTTGACCTTTGGGAAGGAGGTTTTAAATATTAAATATCTCTACAGAGGTGATCCAGATTTGAATTGCTTTAAGGCCTTCTCCTCCAGCTAATTTCAGTTGCAGGTTAGCAGTCTGATTGAGTAAAAGTTCCAGTCATCCCTTGAAAGAAGTTTCTTTCAACTCTGGTACTAAGGCTCATATAAACTTACATTTTATTTCCTTGGCTCGACTGAAGAACAACAGAGAGAAGACTGTGCTCTGAGCCTCAGTGGGGCTGAAATGGGGTGTGACTGCTGAAACCTGACTGCTGTGAATAAAAGATCCAATATGAACCAATTGCTAGTTCTCAGTGAATAATGGAAGTATTGTGTATTGACATCAATTTTAAATCAACAACAAGGAAAAAAAACATATACAGAGCACCGTTTTTGTGAGGAGAGTCATCAAAATAATGGTTGTATATGGCTTGATAGCAGAAATGCACATCCTCTTAACTAATCTCAAGTGTGCTGGTTAAGATTGAAAATCCGATGTTTTGTCTACAGGTACCTGGAATTTTAGGTCAGCAATTGTTTTACAGCTCAGCTCTGCAAGGACAACAATCTCAGCAGCTGTAGGGAAATGGAAAGATGAGCTCTGCAGAGAAAAATAACAGATAGCCTATGAAAAATTATGAGTCTGGACTCAAATAGGCTGAGGCTTCTTCCACAGCCCTACTGGGCAGGAGATAATTTCTCAGAAGAGTGATTCTGCCTGGTCAGGGAGGAGCTGACCCACTGGGAGGGGCAGAAAAAGCTGAGGGGAAAGTCTCAGCTGCATCATAAAAGTTCTGCTTTTACAAATCCAGTGATTCAGTGTTGCTGCCTGGTGCCCTGAGTCACCATGAAAGCCCATTAATTAGCTAATTGCTGCTAAAAAGAAAGCTGTTAATAGCTCTCACTTTTCAGTCGGCCTTACTAAATGCAGAGAATAATGCAAGCTGAGCAGTAATAATAAGGAAAAATTAATTAAAATTCTTTTTACCGATGTTATTTACAAATTGGATTAAAGCTGCGGAGTGCCACCATGTTGTGATGGAAAGGCAATTAATGGATTTAGGACAAGCTTTCTGATTTTGGTAACTGGATTATTATAGATGAAAAATAGGTTTCAGGCTATTCTAAGGACTTGGGGGATGATTTTACCTTTGCTGGGCTAGCATAGGATTTTTGTTGTAGAAAATCATTATGGAATTAAATGCTACAGAGAAGAAGAAAACTGTAAAAACCAATGCCAATTGTAGGGTTTAGTTTCCTTGAGGTTGTAGTCTACTTCCTGTATTTGTTGACCAAAGTATAATTTTTTATTATGGTTCACGTTTTTTATGTTGAGTTTCTGTGTCTAACTGTGGCATCTAGACCCCTTTAGGTCATGTCTTAAAGAAAAAGAAGTATTGGTATGGGAAACAACCTAACTAAACAATAATAGACAAGATTTGAAGGGGAAGTGGATATATTTTTACTGATTTTTCTTCTTATTTTAATTATTATTATTTGTTTATTTGAAGCCTACCTACCACAGCTGCCTAGCTGAGTAAGAATTTTTGCTTTTACATAGGCTTTGCTAGTTCCCATTATGACCGTTAGGGAAAAAAGCTTAAAAACACACTTTTTTAAAAACTCAAAAATACTGAAAAAATGTAGGAAAAAGATAGGAGTTAATTAAAGTTAACGCTTATTTTCAAAAAGTTTTAGTTTTAACCTGATACTATGATTTTGGGATAATGAAAAATCGTTTGTTTGATTTTTTTTTTTTAATGGGTCATTAGTGTTGGAGTTTAATGTGAAAAAGTAAACAAGTATTTGTTCTTCCAGTGCCATTATTGACCCCTTCCTTCACATTTCTCTATGAATGACAACGATGTGAAATGTTCAAATGAGAAGGGACAAATCCCTAAGAAAAGAGGACTTCAGAGTCCAAACTGTGGAGAATGTGAGTAAAAGCTGGAGAAGTGCTCATTAGCACTGCCAGAGGCAAGAAAAAGTGGATGCTGTGCTTTGTTAATATCCTTTTCCAGCAAAGGCTGAGATTGTCTAATCCAATTTTGTGGTTTTGGAGGGAAATTTGAAGGCGTGTGGATCCTGGGCCATCTGCTCTCAGGAGGTATTTGTTCAGCTAACTTTTAAGCTAAATAATCATGATTTCTGTACCTCTGGAAAGGAAATGGCACAAATCAGGGATTTGTAAGTTAACTGTAAACTGCAAAAACTGTTCAGGTTGAAAAGGAATTGCTCTTGTGTATTGTCACTTTTTTAATGCAAATGTTAGAAAAGAACAAACAGAAGTTGAAAACAACACTTGGTTTTTGCTTAAATTCCGTTTCTCTGCTCATTTTTTTTGAAAACAGTGAAGTGGCAACAATTCAATTTGAACAATGCTTCAAACGAGTAATCTGAGTTAAAAGAACTTCTTTCAACTCTGAAAGCCCTCATCTGTACTGATAAAAGTGTGTGAAAAAGTGGGAAATAGTCTGTGGCAAAAGCAGTTAAGTTTTGAAGGAAAGGAGGAAATCAGTGGAATAGTGGAAAGAAAAACGGAAGACAAACGTCTCATTTTTGTGTCTCGTAGTTCACAGGGAAGGTGATTTGTACCAAAAAAGGCACAATGAAGCTCACACTTGCAGAAGGATATTTAAGTTTTCTAATGCTTTGTGAGGCCTGAGAAATGGCTGAAAGATGGTAAGTTCCTCAGAGTTTTATCTGTCACAAGATAATTAAACACACTGGAATTATGCTGAAATTTGTCCTTTGCTGTCTTCTGTTTTCTTTTTGCTGAAGACAGAGTTGGCAGCTCAGAATACAAGAGGAAAAAGTTTTGGAATAGGTGCTATGATGCTGAAAATGAAGTATTTCAGCAGCCAGACAAAATGCATTCGTAATGCTCTGACATTTATTTCTTCACAGTCATCTTACCAGTTAAATCATAATATGATGATATACATGATAGCTGAAACAACGTGTAAGAAAACACAGTAACAACTGGCAGTGTGTGACCAGACACCACTGTGATCACAAATTCAGGAAAGGAAAGGCAAACAGTGAAAAGCTACAATTTCCACAGGCTAGGTGTGAATCTGTAGGCAGTGGCTCTGCTTTTCAAAGCATTGGCCAATGCCAACATTGGAATATTCAAGGACAGCAAAAGGTAAAATGTACAGTATTTATTAAATTTGCATTTTAATTTTGTATTTCACAGGACACACTGTAATCGAATTTCCAGTGTCTGTCTTTCTCAAAATTCTCCTCATACTACTAATTTCCCTGATCTTTTAACAAATATAGGCAGATACATTGTTTTCCATCTGTTCACAGTCTAACTCTTTTGTTGGACAATACGTAAGTAAAAAAGGGAAAACTGATTGTTTGTTTTAAAAGAAACTGTCATGTTATGGCCAAACAAGAATAGAAATCCCAAGCTGGAATGGAAAACCACCATGACACAATTAGAGATCACCACTATCTAGTCTTTTAAGTACAGTATTATTGCTGTTAGAATTCCCTAAAATTCTGCCAGTAATAGAAAATATTAACAAATAGCTTTGTTAATGGAAAAGAAAAACAAAGGAAAGATGCTGAGTTTGCAGGGGTAGTTTATGCTGTATTTAAAAGGTGCTGTGAGGTTACATGAAAGATTAAAAAGAGAGCCTGCAGAACTGTGAGTATTTGATGATAGTTTAAGTTGTCTGTGCATTGGAGTAGTGCTTGAATAGTATTCCTTTATTTTCTGTCCATGGTAACCATGACAAATTAGCCCCAAACATTCACTGTCACTAGAGAACATAAATCTTTCTTTTCTAACATTTTTGCTGTATGCAATTAAAATAAACAGTTTTATTTCCTGTAAGCCCTTGTGAAATAGCCATTATGAATCAAACATTGAGAGTTTCACTCTCAGGCATGAACGTCTCTGAACAATGTATATTTTGGTACATATTGAACATTTTCTGTAAGCTCCCATAAATAAATCCAGGAAATGTTGGTCCCTTGAGTACTACCTTCATTAAATCTGGAGCAGCTGTTGTTGAACTTGCACCCAAACACATAATGGAGTCCTTGACATCAAAAACTCTTCCATGACTGGCATATTATTGTAAGTCTTTGTAAACATGGGTTTGTTCTGAAAGAGGGCTGATTCTATCAAAACTACAAACCGATACAGTGGAAAATGGAACTCTAAACCCATTATGCTCTGGAATATGATTAATTCTAAACAAACTTGCATTTGTGTGTTCGGTTGCGTTTTTTTTTTGTTTGGGGTTTTTTTGTGGTTTTGTTTTGTTTGCTTGGTAGTTTTTTTTTTTGTTTGTTTGTTTTGTGTTGTGGGGGATTTCTTCCTCTTTTTTTGTTTGTACTGTGGGTTTTTTTGTTGTTTGTTGTTGTTGTTTTAGAGTTTTTTGAGTTTTTTGTTTTTTTTAGTTTTTAATTTTTTTTTTTTTGCCTTTTTGGGGGTGTTGTGGGAGTTTTTTGGTGGGGGTTGGGGTTTTTTTTTGTTTTTGTTTTGTTTTTTGTTTGTTTGTTTGTTTTGGGATGGGAGGTGTTGTTGTCTTCTATTCTACAAGATGGGAGAGTGGCAGTGGACATTGCTATAATAATGTAATAATTCCACAGAACTTACAAGCTAACTTTCCTGAAATCACGGTGTTGCCATGACTGAAACAATTAATGCTAGAAAACAGTAATACCCTTACATTCTTATAAGTTGAGCAGTGCCAAAATATCTTGTTTCAAAACTCTAGGGGATGAAATTGCTTTTCACTATTGATTGACTCACTTTAAAGTTATGGAATCTCTCCAGCCATCACCATGTCCAAGCGTCATTTAGAAAATCTGAAATAGAACAAATGCAATTTAGAATTACAGAGATAGAAAGTCTTCCTTTGAACTGAGAAGTGTTTTCTCTTTCAGTGAAATTGCAAATGTAGAGCCAAATCTCTCATGCTAGGAGGGATTGTTTCATGTACTTCTCCAACACTGCAGCTTCCCATGTCTGTGCCAGAAAGTGGCTGCTTTCTGGACAAGTCAGCCATCACAGTTGATTTGTGTTATTGTTTGTTTTACTTAGGGCTTATTTAAATATAATGTTATATTTAAATGTAGCTCCCAATTTTTCAAGGAGAAAAGTGAGAGGAGTCATCCTGTTTGGATTTCACCTTTCAGTTGCTATTTTTTAACTTGAGAACCAGTGGAAAGGAAAAGGAAGCTTGTGTATAAGACTTATGTTACTGGTTTAGAAAAGAGAGGCAATAATCATGGTATGATAGAGAACTTATCTCATTCTTATAAATAAAGCCATCCTTAGCTACAATTAATGAACTGAAGTAGAGGAGCACTAACTATCCTGACCTCTTGCACAACGGGCTCCTCCCAGTGGGTTTTGAAATACAGTATTTGTTTTCATAGTAGTTAGGATTGCTCCTCGTTTTGACGTGAATTATCTTGCAGCTCTGCAGAGAGCTATCTTTCCTCTGGGGAGGAGTATGACAAAAGTGTTTTGTTCTCCATTGACGAGAGCTGCCTCCCTATGTGGGGGGAGAAAAGAGAATAATGTCCCTAAAAACTGTTTTGCAATTGCACAGCTTTAGGTGCGGTCCTGTTATTTTTATCAAATGCTGCCCTAAATTATTAATCTGTGATATTTGTGTGATGGTAAGGTATCAGTTAATTGTTTTTGTAGAATACTGCCCTAAATTATTAATCCATGAAACTGATATGAAGGTAAGATACCAGTTAATTCCTCAGACTTTATTTAGGTGACAGCAGAAGCCTGATTTCCTGGAGATATTTGTTATACTCTGTAACCTCTAAAGCCACAGAGGGTTTATTCAGTTGGTGCTGTGTCTTCTTTCCTGGAAGGGGCTCAGTGAATTTGGTTCAGATGTGACACAGGAGCTCATGACTGTCATCTTTGGGGCAATTACCTCTACCTTCAGGTTTAAGAAAGTGAAATTGTGATTGCTGTGAGCTGTAGCTGCTTATTTCTGTACACAGTAGATGATTCTATATACAGGAATGTGGTTCTTGAGATATCTGGTAAGGTATCACTTATAAGATTCTGCTCAGATTTATTTAGAGAAAGCTGAAATAGTTTCATTTGCTGTTGTTTCTCTTGGCCCCTTGGTCTTCCAAATAAAGTGCTCAGATCTGTGAGACACAACCTTGTATCTGTGGTAAGAGTGAAAACTTGGAGAGGCACTGTCCACTTTGCACTTCTGTGCAGTTTCTGGTAACTTTTGTAACATCCTTTCTCTGTTCCATGTGTTTTGGAAGTAGCTCATTTGTAGTTCTTCATGCTGGCATTTGGTATTTTGGGTTAGTTCACTCACTGTCTCTGAGGAGCCTGAGCTTGCTGGAAGTTGGGATGGGCAGATGGTGCACAAATTACATTTATTTTCAAAGTTATACTTCTGGATTGTGAAGACCTAAGTATTTGCAATATATTTTTAAAAGCTTTGCAGCTCCTTCATTTGCTATGGAAGGCTGTGTTTCAGGTAGATTTCAACACACAAAGGTGATGAAATTTTTATCAGATCTCTTTTGCTTCTTGGGAATTTCATCTCCACAATCAGTGAGCATGGCATCACTTTTGTTTTCATTTCCAGCATATTTGAATTGTTACACTCCAGTGGATGAAAGCAAAATATAAAGACAATAAACATGCTGCTTTTGCAAGTTTAATGTGCTCTGAGATAATTAATGTTAACAGAAATTTGGACAGCAGTTACCTATTTTTTTTGTTCCTTGGTACTATTTTCAAGCAACATTTGCTGTAATTACCATCATCACTTTCCAATGGCTCAGAATAAGGGGAATGAAATTATTTAGCAGTGTTGAGCATCCTCACTTAACTGTTATTTATTTTAGTGATTGCTTAAATGTTAGCCAGCCAAAAAAATCCAGCGAGCTCTGAGCTTGGTAGGAGTGCTGTTGGCTACCAGCTACAGGGTGCTAGTCTTGCAAAACATGAAATAATATTCTTCAGTTTGCAAGTCAAGCGCAGGGTAAGGATATCTCCCCTCCTTTTTAGAAAGAAAAAAAAAAGAAGAAGAATTCTTGTACTTTGGGGTTTTGGCAGCAAAGAGCTATTGCAGTGAGCTGTGCTGCTGCTCTGGTTCATCTCTGGTTGTGTTTGTGTGGGCTGGTGGAGTCACTCACACGATTTTGCCTCCCAGCCTGGGCTGTTTTATGCTACCAGTGTCATTCCAGTTCAGCTCCGTGGGGCTTGAAAGCACCACTTCCTCCAGCTTACATCCCAGGATAAATAATCACATCTCCTGTGTTTAAAACAGCTGTCCCAGAGTGTGGAATGGCTTCTTTTCAAAAGTCTCCTCATATATATCCACATGTTTTGTGAGCACAAGGTGGGATTTGCTCACGGGAGCACTTTACTTGCACATCCCCAAAAAATCCCCATGTAGCTCTGGTGGGAAGCAAGTTGAGTGATCAGTTTTGTAGTTTCAGAAACAGTTTGGGTCTTTTCCACTTCCCCAGCCAGGGATGGTTTTAGGTGTTATTTGTGGCCAGGTTTGTGCAGGTCTGTGGCTGAGCATGCAGTGCAGGAGGCCACAGAGAACCTCAGTGAGGTTATATTTAGCAGTGTGGAGATAACTGCTTGCCTGAGGAGAGCTCAGACCATGTAAGTACTTGATCTATCCCAGTCAAAAAAAGAACCTACATGGACATGTCAGGCCTGTTTAACTCAGGACATGCCATTGTCTCACTGACCAATGTGTCTTTGACAGTGAAATATCGATATAAACGAAAGAAAAATCCTAAAATTAGGATCTTTACTACTCTCTCTGTGCTCAGGGCTCTTTGTAGAGTAGTCTTTCAGTCAGGTATTCCATCACAGCTTCCTGGGCAGGGCTTCCCCACATCACCAAAACCAGGAGCCACCTTTGAAAATGGTTCAATTCTCAGTGGTTCTTCTTCACAGATACATCCCTTTGGATCTCACTTTGTCTGTGTTTTAGAATAGTGATTTTTTTTTAATGCTGGTAAGTGGTGGTTGATATGTGACACTGAGACATTTTGTGCTTTAAAGTAAAAATTACCTTTCCATCTTCAGCTATTGCTTGTGTTTTCTGCTGCGTATCTTCTTTTCCAACTTGTTGCTGATGGAAATACGTGTCTACTGAGTTTTGCCTGTTTTATCACCTCAGTGTATGTATTATTTTCTGGTGGTTGGGGATTGTTTTTTGTTGTTATGTTGTTCGTTTGTTTTCTTTCGTTGGGTTTGTTTTGTTTTGTAGGGTTTTTTTGGTTTTTGTTTGGATTGGTTTTTGTTTGTTTTTGTTGTTGTTCTTGGGGTTTTTTAGTTGGTTGTGTTTTTTTATTGATCACATTAAACAGCACTAGCTCAACCAGATGTTCTTCAAGGTACCCACTGCTAGTATTTTATTATTCTGTAGTAAATAAGATAACAATATTATTATCATATAGTGTTGTTACTGTCCTAATAAGGTATTACCTTAGTATCCTAATAAAACAAAATGGGTGCTTAGAAATCAAACAAGCACAAAGCAGAAACCAAAGCCAAGCAAACCCACAAAATCTCAGCATTTTCTGTTTCATAAGAAAACTGTTGTTCTACTACTAGAGATTGTCCCTTTTGCTCTGCCTTGCTGGCAGGAAAAAATGAAGAAAATAAAATACAACAGACCTGAGCGATGATGTTTTTCCTCCATTGAAATTACTGCAAAAATGAAATTAAATTCTGAGGTTCTTTCCCCCATTTCTGTGATAAGTGAAGTGTTCTGCTGTTGGCCTCTGACAAACAGCTGGAGCCATCCAGAGGGAGCCTGTCCCTGTCTCAGGGTTGGGAGACTGCAAAATAAAGGACATTCTACTCTTCTGACTGGATTCCCTGGAAATTTTTGCCTCTTGGCCTTTTATTTGCAAATAAAATGCCCCGAGGTGGCTTTTCGATGCCTCGTCTGAGCACCTCATGTTGTAAAACATCATCCCATCAAGTCTCCCGTTGTGCTCTATAGGATCCTGATTGTGAGAAAGAAATGCTTTCCTTCATCCAGGGTTGGCTTGGCTTAAGAAAACATTAATTCTCTAAATACTTCGTGGGGAAAACTTTTGAAAATGGTATGATGCGGAAAAAAAAGTAAATGTTTTGTTTGTGTTGCTAGCAACCAGTTTAGTCTAACTTTTTTATCTGTGAACTATATTTCTTTTGCAGATGAGAATTTATAAGATTTCAGGGAAAAATGTTTTCTAATTGAATCCATTCCAGCTTTTGATCTGAGTAAAAACTTCCATTGTGAAAAGATGTATTATAATTGCATTCATTTTAAGCATTAGTTAAGGGATTTCAGATAAGGGATTTTTTTTTTTTTTTTGTCTTTTGACAGATTCAGGTGATTTGAATTTCCAGAAAACCTGTTTTTATTTCAGCTATTATTAGAACTTAATGCAGGTTTCTTGAATGCAAAGCTTTTGCTGCCTTTCATCATTATAATAACCCATATAAAAATTATTTGCTGGAGTTGAATTTGTAGTGCCCATGAATGGATCTGACATAGAACTTGATAATCACCTCGCATCAGTCAGGATAAAGTGATATTTGATCACTCAGGAATGACCCGTGATCAGTCAATGCTCTGAAATGATCTTTACCCATGGAATAAAAACGTCATATTTTTAATACCCTTACATGATAGAACATCTAAGTTCTGAATGGAGTCACACAAGGGTTTTTGGGGAGAATGAACATCAGTCTGTGGTTCAAGATGTGCTGCTGCTCCTGCTGAACCTGGAATTGGTTCAAGCTTGAGCTGCCTTCCTGTCCATCCTTCCTGTGAGAGTTGGGTTTGCCTCGTGGGTCCTTTGGGACCACTGTTGGTGAAGGGATTATTCTTGTGACAAAAGAAGGGGGGAATGCACCCCTCAACCCACCTCCAACCAAGTGAGAATCTCTCTTAGCTGTAAAAATTTCTCTCCTCCTATTACTGAAGTATGTACTCTAGAACAAGTGTTGGTTGTCAAATTTCTACCTCTCTGACAGAGTTCTACCAGGAAATTCAGGCAAGTTCTCCTTGATTTTTTAAAATACTCCTTTCATTCTTATTTTTCTTAAAGCTTACTTAAAATGAATAGTATCTTAAGGGATGGGGGAAGTCTTTGCCTGCTGAAGAATTTGAACAATAAGAATAGGGACATAACTAGGCAGAGAGAAATCAGTAAATTTTTCACCTGCATCTCATTCCTGAATCTGAACTGGTGCTGATTTCTTTCTATGTGAAAATAAGAATTTGGCTTTTTTTAGTGTGTTTCTTTAGACTCCTGGATGGAAAAAACGTGCTATTCATGTCTTGATAATTTATAGAAGTGTTTATGTCCTTCTATGAACTCACCACTGCTTGGAATTTTGGCTTCACTGGAATTTTGTCATGTTCAGTACATACATCTCGTGATGCATTGAGTATTTCCATGTTTGTGGGTGGGGCACAGCAAGCACAGATGTTCAGATTGCTCAGATTAGGTGCACAATCTTCAAACTGTTCCTTTTTTTAATGGGATAGAATAACTCCATTCAATCAAGTTTTTATTAAGCAGCTGGGTGTTTGGATCTTGAAGCCTTCAGCACATGGCTGTCAACATCCTGAAGGGATTGTTTTTCAAACAAAGGGTAAAATACCATCCTGAAAACAGTCAATGGTTGTTCTAAATGAGTGCAGTGTTATTACTCACACTGGAAAATTGTTTGTAGTGCTTAGCTGGGAACACTTTTATATTTTGCCTCGGTCTAGGCATTATCTCATGCTTATTCACGTGGTTATACATTTACTTTCCAAAGAGAGAAAAAAAAGAAAAAAAGAGAAGTGTGCAATCCTGGAGCTGTTTACTGCCAGAATATTCAGGGGGAATCAGACCCAGATTACTGCAAAACGTTGGCATGTCAGCTCCAAGGGTGTATTCATCAAGCACTTTATAGTTTCCATTACTTCCCAAGCCTAAAGGTCAGTGTTTGAAGGGAAGTAGCTCCCAAGACGAGTTGTCTTCATATCTGACAGTTATTACTCCAGACATTTCAGTTGTGCTTTATTGCAGTTTTTAAAGGAAAGCTGCAGTCTGGGCTTCACATGTAGCAATAGGATCAGGTGACAGGTAGTATTAAAATAGTCCCATTATGCAGCACATAATGTGGTGGGCTTTTTTTAATCTTGGAAGTATTCATAATTTATATTTTGTTACCTTGGAACCTTCATTGACAGTAATATCACCAGCACTCCTGCAAGTCTTGCTTTTATTTTGGAGATTTTTGGCTGAAAGCACATTTATATGGGTCCACCTTTCATAATGTTTGTAGAAACTTCTCTGGAGGTTTCTAAAGGCTTGCATGGGGCTTTTTTAAGTGTTTCATGTTCATGTTGCATATACGTTGTGTCTGTTCAGAAGAAGAGTCTGCTTCTTCAAACATTTTTACTTAAGTAAGATTTTTCTAGAATAATTTTTGAGTTGGAAACCTGAACATAAATGAAGACTATTTGAAGAAAAAAAAAAAAAAAAACCCAGGCAGATTAAATTAAATCCTTGGCAGGTATCCTTTCATACTTTTGGGAGACTCAAGCCTCAGACTCAAGGAGGTTGCTGTGTGATAGTTTGTGTGCCAGTTGTTTTATGGTAATGGCCCATGTTCTGTTCTTAGCCTCTAAGAAATAAGTTATGATTTAAGCTATCTCATAAGGCTTTCCCTCTGAAATCTAAATTAACACAGTTGTGAACTGTTCATGCATTTAAGCCCTGAGACCTGAATCCAGATGTTATGTCTAGAGCCTATTGTATTACTGCCACACTATAAATTACATGAAAAACAAGGAAGAAAACAAGTTTAGATCTCCAAGTAAAGCTCATTTCCTAATTCATTTAGGGCAGGTTTTAGAAATAATAAAAAGTGCAAGTGTTTTACCCTGCTTCCTAAGGAAACAAAGCGTACGTGGTCATGCTGTGTGCCTCTGCTGACTGCCAGCCTCTTACCTCCTCCCCTTTCCCCCCAATAACTTCTGAAACTCCTGGACAATTTCAAACAGATTTGACAGGAGTAAAGGTCTCAAAGATATCAGGTTCCTACTAGTTTCATGGAAATAGGTGCCTGGATGGAGAAAAAGAGACCCTATTCATGTGCCTGCTTTGGAAAAAGCTGTGGAATGAGATCAACTGTATTATTAGACACTAGCAAATCCTCACGGGAGAGAGGAGTTATGAATGCATTAAATAAGGGAAAGGCTTTGACTGGATTTCTCACCTTTTTAGACATTAGGGGATCCAGCACAAGAGTCATAGCCATAGGAAACCAGCCTTCAGTAGTTCCATTGCTCACAGACCTGCTGCCTGCTCAGCGAGCTGGGAACGCATCTGATCCTGCCTGGAGCCACGGAATTAATGAGGGAAAAGATGAAAAAAATAAAGGTCCTTTCAGGGTGTCCTGCTTCACTCCTCTTTGTGAGCTCACTTCAGAGGCAGAGGGGTAGCAGGGAGCTGAATGGGCAGTGTTGCCTGAAGTGTAGAAGGGAATGATAAAAGAGGGAGAAGCACAGGGAACAGGAGAAAGCATTGGGGTGCATGCATAAAATGCAAACCTGACAGGTTTTGTGTGGTGAAATAGTCATTTCATCCCAAATTCAACAAAATGCTTGAATGGTTTGTTTTTCACATACTCATCACTATTTGTGAAACTATAAGGTTGCCTGTTCCATATTTCTGTTCTAAAAAGTAACTAGTGTACCTGATTTTTATATATTTTTTGCCTTTGGCTTTTTTACTCCAATTGTTTTGATTTTTTTGGGGTGGTTGAAGTGAAACAATTTATCTGATTGCCATTGGGAGAAAAAAAAAAAGTGGAAGAAAGGCTAGACCATACAGGTACTGAGTATTACTGCTGCGGCTCATTCCAGTATTCTAAAATACTAAGTATATTTCTAATTTTAAGGGATTCATTTGCACAGTGGCCAAAAAAAAAATGGTGTGGGGAGGAAATTAGTGGCAGCTTTCTGTGGCTTAGCACCTTGAGAGATGAGCATTTCTGTAGTGCAAGTGCTCTGAAACTTTACTCAGTTCATGCCTTTTTTTGGAATTATATCTCACTTTTTACAAAGATATGGTTTGGATGTTCCATATATATATATATATATATGTATATATATGTTTAAGGTTAGAGGAGGAAGTGCTCTCATGAGCAGCATTTTTTAGAGTCAGCCTGGGAAAATGGTTCCAGAGCACTCTGAGGCAGTGGAATCACAGCCTGGGTAGATCCTGACCAGACCATGCCACAGCTGTCAAAATTCAGTAGCTAAAGACCCTTTCAGCATGGGTGGGATTAAGCTTCACAGAAGTAGCTGATTGTATAGATATGTGAAATACGATGTTTCTGAGGGGTGTAGAGATTAAACAAGGAAGTTTTCCAAAGGCTTTAAGGAAAGACATGTAGATATAATGCCATTCATGAAAGAAATCCATTTTTTCTGGCTCAGTAGGTCTTTGGTACTCTAACCTATTTACTTGGCTTTACTTTTGGGGTGGGGGGGATATTTAAGAATTATCTGATGTTCTTACTATTTTCATTTACCATTTTTTATTCTAAAGCTATCTGAAGAACCAGGTCTCCTGAAATGTAGGTAATCCCTATATCCTGGTGATTGTTACACAGGGTTAAAGGAAAGAAATGAAACATGCAAATAGATATATGTGGCACTTGAAGATTATCAATATTAAAGTCTCTGTCTGTTTTCTGTGCATTTTCACTGTCTACTTTCACATGGTATGTATTTGAAATTAAATGCACAGTCCTGGTCATTCGCAGTCAAGAAATTCAAGTTGAAACTGGGAGGAAGGTTGTGTGATATGAGGAGCATAGAAACTAATATTTATGTAGACAAAGCTACAAGGAACTTTAGTCAAACAGAAAAAATAGTGTCTGAGAGATTTATCTATGAACTACAGAGTCTGAACATGATCAAGGAGAAAAACACTTGTAAGCTAGGGAATAGAATATGACCTAGAACAAATGGATACAAGTTGGGGTGTGTGTGTGTGTGTGTGTGTGTTTAGCAGACAAATAAAAAATAACCCAACTAGACTAACTGATGAAGAAACTCTTTTGGAAAGTTAAATTCCTCTGTCAGAGGGTTTGTGTGACAGTGTTTCCTGTGATTGCACCAAGGTGCAGGGCCCAGGGAAATGATCAGATTTGGATAAAATACCAAATCCCTCGAAGAAATCATCATTCCCCTCTTTCCCAGAGGCAGGCAGTGGTGCATGGCAGGAGAAACAGGGACAGGAGACATAAACCCACAGTTTCCAGTGGGATGTAGAGGCCAGGCAAGTGTTGGGTCAGGTTGTCTGGAGAGGCTGTATGCTCTCTCAGTGCTTGGAGCATTCCAGTTCCCAAGGGGAAAAAGCCCTGAGCAGCCTGGCCTGACCAGGAATGGAAAAGGGGTTGGGCTGGAGACCTCCAGAGCTCCTTCCCAGTCCCTGACTCCATGAAGAACATTCAGGATCAAAGTCTGCTTCCAGTTCTGCCTCTTTTCCAAAAGTTGGTGAGGGGTGGAAGGAGTAACTTGCAAATGCAGAGCCTTCTCTGTCCTCATTTCTACCTGTTTTCCCATCATCCAGGTATTCCAGCAAAAGGGAAACCTGAGACCTTCTGCAGTCCCTTCTTAATCTAAGAAAATACAGTAGCTTCTGCTGCAGACCTGATGGAGCAGTATTCCAGGGGTATGGAATACTGCATGCTGTGGTTGCCTTCACACCTGAATTAAATCAAAGTAAATAAATTAAAATTTTCTGGGGATGTCCCCAGGCACAGCGGCCAGCAGATGGGGAACACTCCATCTCCATGCCCTTGAGCTCTCTCTAGCCTCTGTAAGAGAGTGGCTGCTTTCACAGGGACTCTTGGAAGTGGTCCCTAGGATATTCCAGCTCCTGTGGTGTTCTGGTGTGCTTGGTGAGGGATGGGGATGGGTATTAATGTGTTCTGGTAGGTGATGATGATCCCAGTTTCCCCTTGGTGTCCTCTAGAGATGTAGCCTCCTTGCAGCACAATCCCCACAGAATGTGTGGGGTTAGGGGTGTGAGAAACAGTGGAGCACTCTCCAAAAACATTTGGGAACTGCTCTCATACAAAATAGTGAAGCCAGAAGGAATTTAATTTCCAGTGGATGTGGAGCTAATCGGATGGCAATTTTGAAGGTTTCTGCAGCGTGTGGTGAAAACCTGAGAGAAGTATCAATCCCTTACATCAGCTGCTTTGCTCTAGAATAGATGTAATGCCTTCGTCAGGGGGGAAGTTTGTTGCAGGCAGGATTTCTGTGTTAAACTTGTTTTTTGGAGTTGGTGATCATATTTTTACACCATCTGATGTAACCTGCCAGATTTCTTGGCTTCCATGGTGCTGTGTAATTTTTTCTAGCTTCCTAGAGTTTGCTGTTACAAAAGCAACTTCTGCTTTCATGTTGTCATCACTGTATTGTGCAAGTCTAGTGTACTCGTTTTATTACCACACCCAGGGATGTCATAGTTACTGCTGAATGATTTCCCTGGAGATAATAGTGGCACAGCTTTAAAAAATCAAGACCACTCACTGATTGACTTAAGAAATAAAAATGGTATAATGCTTTCCAGATCCAAGCTTGTAACAATACTTTCTTTGTGTAAGTGTCAGCATCATTCATTTGTAGGTCATATTCTTTAACCCTGTACATGAATTTTCATTAACATTTTTCTCTTTTAAATTCTTAGGTATTTTCATAGTGAAAGCTTATTTTTATCCAACTGTTGATTCTGCCTTATTTCAGAGCCCGTGTGCATGTGGAGTAGGAGAGGTGGCTGATATTTAACAGGGGACCACTGCCTGTCTGTCTTGCAAGAGCTCCAGCTCTCAACTCAGAAAAGAAAGTTGCTGTATTGTAAGGCACATCTTCCTTTTGTGCTAATTCCTTTGGAATGAAATTAATTCAAGTTTAATTAGTTTTAATTAAGACATTGAGCAGTTCTGTCCTAAATGCTATGGCTTATCTCTGACTCTGCAGTAAAGAATTTACTTTCAGTACCAGCAGAAGAGAATGGCCTTGGTGGGTGACTTCAGTCCACCTGTCCAGCTTTTAACACCTTCTCCAAGCAGGATTTTTCTAGGTGGCCTCAGAGCTGGAAAAGAGGATTGGAGCATCCCTCCTATGAGAACAGCCTGAGAAAATTGGGGTGTTCACCCTGAAAAGCAGCAGGTTGTGTGGAGACCTCAGAGCACCTTCCAGGAGATGAAGGGGCTGCAGGGAAGGGACTTTGTGTTGGAAACTGGAGTGACAGGACAAGGGGAATGGGTAGGAACTGAACCACGGGAAATTTCAGTGAGATATTGTTGCTGTGAGTGTGGGCAGGCCCTGGCACAGGGTGACAGAGAAGCTGTGGCTGCCCCTGGATCCCTGCAAGTGTTCCAGGCCAGGTTGGACACTGGGGCTTGGAGCAGCCTGGGACAGTGGGAGGTGTCCCTGCCAGGGCAGGGGTGGCACTGTGTCACCTTTAAGGTCCCTTCCAACCCTTAACATTCTGCGATTCTGTGCTCAAACAGGGCAGTGACAAAAGGATTTGTTGTGTGGATCTGCAGAGCTTTCCTGCTCCAGCCCAGGGGTCACAGCTGCTTCCACACACTGCAGGTCTCCAAAAAGCCAGACAGGCACTGCACAGCTGCTCCGTGCTGGTGGGCTGCTCTGGAATTTATTTTTCCTCCTCGAGTTCTTCTTTAATATTTCCCTGGTGAAAGGATGTTGCTTAGGCAATACCTTGCAGGAGGCAGCATGTGTCTGCGAGGATGTAGGTGTTCCTAAGAGGGCTAGCACAGTCTGGAATGCTGTTTTGGGAGCAGAGCACAGTGGTCTCTGTGTCTCACTCAGGGACAGGAAGAGTGGAAGCTGAGTGGGGAGAGTTATAGCCTGTAACAGGTTGTACAAGGTTGACTTGTTCAATTAAAGCTCTATCATTTAGTTCACATGCTGGGAATATTTTCATTTCAAAATCAGACTTAAGTATCTGTAAGTGTGCTCTCTCTAAAAATTGTTAATTAGTTTTCAAAACAGAGCAGGAAAAAGTGAAACACAGTGGGTTAAGATTTAGTAGGAGAGAGAGAGACTCACAAACACCCTCCCATATATATCCAGAAATATATTAAAATCTGTATCTATAAATATATATTGATATAAATATATACCTATATATATATATCTATGTATATATCTCTCCATGTGTACCTCTCTATATCTATATCTATATCATCTATATCTATATCATCTATATCTATATCTATCTATATATCTATATCTATATCTATATCTGTATCATCTATATCATCTATATCTATATATGCTATACAGTGCCAGGACAACAAAGGACAGAATCTATCTAATTTTTTTTTGCCACCTTGTGGAAGTATAGAATTCCTTAAATATAGTGTGGGTAAAAAATACAGATAGAAAAGATTGTTAGAATATTTTACTAATAAAGACAGAAATCATGACCAGCAAAGTAGATGTAAGGAGAGTTTATGGCATGAATTTTTTTTTTCTTACAGACATAATGACAAATTGTTGTTATTGGAAATTAGCTCACTTTTAGTGTTTAGCCTCAGATCCTGTCTCAGAAGAGAGGCATTGTGTGAATGGCTTCTCCTTTCAGTGCACAACCTCTGATAATTATTGCCTTAGATATAATAACTCTCATTTTCTGTGGAGTGTAGTAATGCAAAGATTATATAGGAGGAATGTATTATTTAATGCAAAAATAAAATTCACTGTCTCTACACAATAACTTTCATTTTTTGAATCTTCTGTGAAAAATGTGTTGTCTCATTTTTTAATAACTGCTATTCTCTTATGTAAAGTACATCTTCCTGTAAGTATAAGCATCTAGAAGAATAATTATATGAGAAACTTTTCAGTTATTTCTGAAATATTTTGTGTCTTATGGTTGAGATCCCTTCTTTCTTCATCTGGAGAAGACAAACATTGGGCAGGGTGAGAGGTCAGGGGAAAAATGACATTTTTGTCATAAGCTTCTAGTTCTTATTTTTATTTCTTAAGCTCAAAATACAGGCCTGGTTGATACATGGCGACTGTGATTTCTGATTAAGGGAGCACAACTTTCTAAATGGTTCTGTGATGATCTTCCTGTGCCTTTAAAAAAATAACAATTTGAAAAAAAATCCCAACAAACATTAAAACGGATATTGAAGGGCAGCAGTATATCAGTCACAGTCAGTCTGTTGTCCCCTGGGACCTCTACCAGATCTGCTCCTTCTCTGTATAAATGAAGTGTTTAGTGCTTCAGTGTTTTACATAATGTTTTCTTGAATGATCTGAAAAGGGAAGTAGAAAGCACATTAGTTACATCTGCAGATGATGCAGAGCCAGAGAGCTACAGCAGCTGTAAGAACGGTGAGAAATTTAAATTCATCTGGGGAGCAGCAATGTGCAGGAATTTACAAAGCTGACAAAAAAATTAAAATTCACCGTTACAAATTTACAAAGTCACCTTGGAAACGTGATCCAAACCAGACATGTTGCTTGTCAAATTAGCTCAGTGAGGTGTTAATGATGTTTTCTTTCACTCCTGCAGTAAGCAAGAGCTGTTTATCTTGATATCCCACCCAGTTAACTGTTTGTTATGATACCCTGATCTTTAACCACTTCCACTGAATCTCCTTGTTTCCAGTTTTCCCAGTGTCACTACTGTGGTTTTGGCGATGAAGGACGAATTACTGCACTGTTCCTCGGTTTAGTTGCAAGGAAAAGCTTAGCAGTGTGTGGGGAAAACTAATGCCTCCTTTTTAACCATATATTTTCCCCCCCACAACATTTATTTTTATAGAATTCTGCCTGCAATTTACACATCTGTCCCAAATTCAGAGTCCTGGGATGTAAAATTGTGTTGTTTTGCCATCTCCTCTACCAGTTTGCTTTCCAGTTTGGGATGCCAGGGAGCAAAACTACCCTGAGGTTTCTTTTCCCTTTGTGTTGTTCTGCTCCTGCTTTGGGAATTCAGTGAACCTGGCTGCCTTTTTGGCTTATCAGCCTCTCAGCACCAGGCTCTTGGTGGGGCAAACGCCACTCAGATGTAATTTGCCAAGATAGCGGCGCTGCTATTGTTAGTGCTGATGTCTCTGTGTGTTAAATAGGTGCAGAAAAACAATTCCACGCTGGAGGAACAGCCTGGGAGAAGGGTTTGTGGTGTGCAATGTGCTATGTGAAGGAAGCAGGGCAAAACCCCACATCCAGTGCCATGGAGCCACAGGAGGGCTTGGGGTGGAAGGGACCTTAAACCCATCTCGTTCCCCTCCCTTCCAGGGGGTGGGAGACCTCCCACTGTTCCTGATTGTCACATCACTCTTGTTTTAATTAGGGCTGTAACCAAACATTCTGAGTTTTCCTGGAGGTAGCTGGACAATGTGCTCCCCACAACTACCCTACATTAAGATTAGGTGACCAGGGGAGGATGGAAGATAGAGAAGAAAACTTGTTTTGCAGAAACCTTACTGTTTTTAGTTCTTTTTTAGTTGAATTGTCAGCAGCTGCTAATAAATGTAAGCCTCCTGGTGTTGGGCTTCCTTTGCTCCCCTCCTAGAAATGCTCCACAGGTTTGTGTCCAAGACAGAGAAAGCAGGACAAGGAAGTTTAGAGTAAGAAAGTAAATAACAGTCAATTGCTTTACATAAAGACTGAATTAAAGACTACACTAAAGATTAACTGTCAGTGATAGTCTTCAACACCTGCAAGGATGGGAACATTGTCTGTAGCAGTGTTGTTTTTTGGTTTTTTTTGTAATTGTAACTGCCTTTGGAGTGTCTGCTGTGTGGCATGATTTTGGTTGTGCAGTGGTACCAGGCTTGCAGAATAAATCTATTGCTACTCACTTCAACCTGTTTTAGGATTACGCATATTTTTTTCTTTTTTTTTTGTGCAGTGAAAACTAATTTGTTTGTCCTGATTAAACATACTTGCCTGTACCTTATCTCAGTTGAATATATTAAGGCATAAGACAAAAATGATGTGATGTGCTCTCCTTGCTATTTCCTTCACGGTAAAAGATTGTGATCCTATTTATCTGTGCTACTGTGCCTCTCTATCTCTGTGAATTCTTTATCCAAATAGTGTGGTGGTGGCTTGCAAGTGATGAAAAACAGTTTCCTTTACACAAAAGTCCATCCTTGTTAATGCTGTCAGACAAGTGTGATATTCAGGGGGTGTGCGCCAATCTGTGGGCTACTGATAGTGTAATCTAATTTCCAAAAATAAATTAGAAGTATCTTTGCATCTGTAGCCATCAGATGTACGTCAGCTAAAGACAGCAACACATTAGGGGCAGCACATGTGAATCTGGTGGCTAATTGGAAATTAAACCTTTGGGTTTTCCACATTTTCTGATAGACTGACCTTGCTGAAGAGAAGGTCAGGATGGTATCATGTGTTGTGGCAGAGACAGATAAAAGGTCCAACTCAAAGGACTGTTGCTTGTTTCAAACAATGCCTTTGAAAGCTTTGTGAGCAGTTTTTACCAGGCCTTTTTTAGCCAAACTTTATGCATGGTATTTGTGAAACTTGCTTTTAAAGAGGTGTCAACAAACAACAGATTTTTTTTTTTTTTCATTTATGTCTTTTATGTAGTTTTCCATGCCCTCCCAAGTAAAATGGGGGGAAAATGAATCAAACTGCATTTCTGATTTTAATAGGTGAGGTGCCACAACACAGAGTAAACTCTTCCCTAGCATATGTACCACTTACATTTATGTATTTTTAAGATGTTATAGCTATGTATTCAAGTTGAAAAGATAGGTAATACTTCTGTTCATAGGGAAATGCCTCAAAATTTATGTCAGTCTTTTTGATAATTGCAAGATGCAAGAGAGGACCCCTTCTCCTTCAATGCACCAACTCGATGTTTCTGCAGCAATTTTCAACCAAATAGGACTAATTTCAGTAACTCCTTTCTCCTGAAAGATCTGCTTCTGCTGCAGCTTAAGCTGTCCAAAGTCACAATTGTGTCTTCCAACCCACTGTGCTTTTCTCAAAACCTGTTCCCTCAAGTCTTTTTCTGTCTAATCAGGCAAGTGGTGTTGCCTCTGGATTGGAGCGGCTCAGAAAACCCCCTGGGTTACTGTAGGTTCTCTGTGCTGCAGGAGTGTACCTTGAGGAGACTCAGATTCCCCATCCTCTGCCCACTCCAGGCCCTTCATTCCTGATTTGCCTTTTTCAAGATAACACATGACCCTCGTCCAGCAGCCTCAAAATCCTTCTTCCACTGCCTCAAACCGTGGTGTTGGATATTTATGTGTCTCCACCCAGCTTTGTGTGGTTAGAGCTCAGCTGGCACTGGTTGGTATGTATGGCTGAGCTATTCTTCCTTTATCATTATAAAAACAACAGTTTTATGTTGTTTCTCCCAGGCCAGGCAAAACAAATCTGCTCAGACCTCTTGCATATCCTGTACAACATCTCCATTGCTGCAGAAAATACAGCAGCTCATTAGAGATGCTTTAATCTCACTGAATGGAGGAGGCTGCCTGTTTAATTGAAGGTCTCCTTTTATGATTAAGGAACTTGCTGTCTGAACCCTGGGGGTGACAGCTTGCTGGCTAGATTTCACATATTAGCTGCATAAATCACAGAATCCCAGAATCCCAGGATATTTGGGATTGGAGGGACCTCTGGAGCTCCCCCAGCCCAAGGGTCCCTGGAGCAGTGACCCAGCAAGGTGTCCAGCTGGGTTGGCATGTCTCCAGACAGGGACACTCCAGCCCTCCCTGGGCAGCTGTTCCAGGGCTCTGCCCCTCCATGGAAAGCTCTTCCTGCTGCTGGGCTGGAATTGCTGTGCTTTATTTTCTGGCCATGGCTGCTCATGCTGTCCCTGGCACCTCTGAACAGTCTGCCCCATGCTCTGCACCCTTGGAGATGTTGGTATGGATGGATGGATCCCCTCAGCCTTCCCTTCTCCAGCCTGCCCAGCCCAGCTCTGTGCTCAGCACACACATGCTCCAGACTCCTCCTCAGCGTTGTGGCCCTCTGGAAATAATTAGCATGTAGATTATTCCACATATTCCTCGATTCTCTGTGTGACAAATTTATTATCTCCCTTTGCACTGTAAGGTATTTCTTATGCTAATTAAATTCATATTCAAGTTTACTGGAGCAAGGCCTTAGTGAAGTTTCTTGTGCAGTTAAATGACTCGAGTATTCTCTCCTTGTGTCCCAGTTCAGACTTGGATCTCTGAAGCTGCAGGAAGTCCCAAGCCCAGCAGAGGTGGTCAAGGAGCTCATTGGTTACTGCCTGGACAGCCTGGGAAAGCTGCAGGCCAAAACTGAGCATCTGCAGAGAGAAAATGAAAGGCTTTTCAGCAACTGGAGCGACGTGGAGAAGAGGTGAGTTCCCAGGTGGATTCACTGGTGACACCTGAGAAACTCAGCAGCTGTGGACAGAAATTTTTATGCACTAGAGGTGTTTTGAGCTCTGTTAACCACAGCCCACATCATTGTGGATCTCCTCCCTTGGCAAAGGTGCAACAGATACTAATAATTTGCAGTTAAAGCTGATTATAGCTTATGACTTAGGAAAAAAAACCCCAAACACCTCTTAGCTGTAGAATTCACTTTCTTTAGGAAGCTTTTTTATTATTTGCTATAATTCTTAAGACTGGCAGTGTAAATTATTTGCATTTCTGAGTGGGGAATAAGTTGCTGTTCCTTTCATCTGTTTCCCTTGTTGAAGCAGCCAGAATTGAAAAATGAGTCCAATATTATAGGAAAAAGTACCATTATTTTGGAAGAGATTTTTGTGCTTGCTTTTGCATTTATGATCTGAATTTTCTGTCATTCTGTAGTGAAATAATCTGTGTTTGTGTCAGTGAGCATAAAACTCTTAGCATAGAATAGCCAGAGATTTATCTCGCTTTTCTGTAGCTTTACCTGAAAAAACACACAATCTAGGGAGATTGATGAAAGAATCCAGCTAATTTGTGTTAATTTACCTTGAAAAAGAGAGCCAACTTTTGGGAGGGATTAGTTTTGTTTCCCTCTCATTAAAATGAGTAACAGTTTCTCCTGACAGTCTCCCTGACAAGCCAAGGGCCTCCCTAAGTAGTGTTTTACTGCTTAACAGTGTAATTGAACAATAGTTTATTGTATAACCCCTGCTCTGTACTGCATTACACGCTGATGTGTAAGAGGCATTAGTGCTTGTATCAATTTCCATGGTGGGGTGGCACTTTTGCAGAGTAACCCCAAAGAAAAGGAGGAAAAACAAAAAAAAAAAAAAAAGAAGAAAAACCAAATCACAGTTGCTTGACAGACTTTGCTCTCAAGAGCAGTGCAGGCTGGCGGGTTTCTTAAGCTGTGTTTATAGTTTGAGTAGATGAAACATGGTTTTTCAAAATAAACACTGAAGGTTTTATGGTCACCAGTCTTTGGCCATGTCTGTTAAGTGCAGACTGAAAAAAATCTAAAAAAAAATTCATTCAAGAAGCATTAAGCTTTTTGGTTTGGCTTTTTGGGGATTTTGGGGGAGGGTTTTTGCTTGTTTTTTCAAAATTTGGTTTGGATAGGTGTTTTTTTTAATTCTCTTTGCCACAGCCCAGTCTGCCCTGCTGCCTCCCTTTGCTGTTTTGGCTCCAAACACTGCGAGTTGCCCCCAGCTGAACAAAGCTGTGCCTGTCTTTGTTCAGGAGGCAGGATTTCAGGATTTACATCCTGCATCACTCACGGTGCCGAGTGGTGAAACACCAAATTTGGAGCACGTGGTGTGGAGAATTTCGCTCCCTCCTCACCCACAGCCAGGACACAGCAGCTCCCTCTGCTCACAGCCTCTCTCCTCAGGACTTCATGACAATTAATACAGAGCCAGCAGGCTTCTGAGAGCTGCTTTTGTGCCATTAATCATGGGGCACAGGGTGGAATAATTCCATCATCCCAGTGCCATCTCCCTGTTCTCATTTCCTTGACCATCACACGGGTTTTGGTGAGCAAGAGGGTGCCTGGGGGTGAGTTAGTGTGAGAGAGTGTGTGTGTGCACACCTTAGGGACAGATGAGTTAAAATATCAGAATAACTGCTGCTCTCTTCATTTCACACAGAAAATTTAAGGCCAATTACTTCAGGACCAGGTTGGACAGGGCTTGGAGCAGCCTGGGACAGTGGAAGGTGTCCCTGCCATGGCTGGGGTGGCACTGGATGGGCTTTGGGCTTCCAATCCAAATTCCAGTTCCAAATTCCAATCTGTGATTCCATGATAATGGAGGCAGTAAATTTTAGGTAATAATAACCTTTAGCAAAATAATCCCTTGAACAAAAGAAATCAAATTTTTGGTTTGGGCATGGACGTGTATTTTGTTATCGGGTGTCTGAAATTTGTGTAGACAAGCCAAATTCAAAATAGCTGCTAATTTATGCGGTGGTCAACTGCAGTCACAGTATATTTAAACCACAAGCAGATTATAAAAATGCAAGCTAGGTACTTTGGGCTTGAAACTGAGTCTTCAGCATTAGCTCATCAACATTCCATACCACTGCCAGTGCTGGGGGAAGGGTGAATCTGAAATGCAGGGGAGCAGTGCCATAAGATCCAGGAATTATTTTGGAGCACACGGAACAGGGATGAATACCAGAGATGCTGAATTCTTTCTTTCATGGTGCTGGAGTGTGAAGGATGCCACTAATAATTAAATAAATGCCATTATGTTTCACAGCTCATGTTCACCTCTGTGGAGCACTTGGGATTGCTCTGTGTTGAGGCAGCTCTTGAAGTCTTGGTTTTTATTATTAATTTCTCAGGTTTTTTTGAAGGCTCTTAACTTGCAAATGCAGCATTATTGTGATACTTTTGTGATGGTCAATGCTTTTACATTGAGTGTTTTGCCAAATTAATGCCATTTCGATGTCTGGAGAATATATTTGGATATAGACAACTTTGAATGACTGGGGGAAAAAAGAGTCAAAAAAAGGTGTTCACGTAAATGAAAACAATCATATGAGATTAACTGATGGCATGCTACTAATTGGTTTTGCCCAGAGGGAAGAGCTAATATTCTAATTCTGTTCTTCAAGATGCTAATTTTTTTCTCCAGAGACTGAAGAAATTGGCCAGTCTTGCAGTAGGTTTCTCTGCTGTACTACTCACAGTCCATGCAGCATCAGCTTTACTTCACTGGAAGTTTCCATTTACGTGGGTTTTCATCAGGGGATGTCTTTGCAGCACTCAAGGGCCTCACTGAAGTTATCTTAAATGGCACTTTTTTGGCCAAGTCAGCCACATTTCTCAATATCTGAGCCAGCCTCAACTGCTCCAACACAAACCAGAGCCTTGGCAAAGGAAAGGCAGAGAGTAACCACTTTTCCTGGTTTATGTGTGGGAGAAGGGATTATTCTGCAGGATTTGATACAGGCAAGATTAGCATATTTTAGACAAAATCCTTTTTTCCCCCCATTTTTATGTATACAGACATAATTAGTATCAAGCATGTCCAGGCTCTTCTGGGCCCTGCATTAGGGTTTATGTTTCTTTGTGAATTGTCTATTTGTTCCCCACTAAACAGTTAACTTCTGTTTTGTAGGTGGAAAGTCTCCTGGTAGTTGATTAGTACCTATGATCTTTCATTTAGGAATTATTGAACTGATCTATATGGTAATGATGTTCTGCTATTTGCATTTAAATTAGATGAATTATTTATCAACTATCAAGCATATCCCTAAAGCACAGTAGACTTAATACTTCATGAGATTTTTTTTTTTGCTATTGTCTTGCTTCTTACATCATATATGGTTTTGATCTCTGAACAAAATAATTAGTATTTATGTAGGAAGTCTGTTGAAATCTCTTACCTTTTAAATTAATATTTTTAAAATCTGTTACATATCTGGATTTAATAGCATAATAAGCCTTCTAAACTTTTTTACAGCTTTGCACAGACTCGTGGAAATAATGTTTATGAATTATGACTATTCACTATGTTTACCATGATCAGTAAGATTATCAAGATGTTTATTTGCTTCTTGTGTACACAAGTAATAAAATGTTTGTGGCTCAACTCAAGGACTGAAAGATTATGAAATATAAGAAGTAAATAGAGAATTACATTTGCCACAAATTTGTTGTGCTCATGTTTGCTTGTATTCCAGTTTTGCTTATGAGACTTTATACACCCATATTCTTAATTTAATACTTCCATTGTGCTTCCTGTTATTGACATGCCCATACCCACAGGTGCATATTAATTTTTTTGTAAACAAAAATAATATTTTACTGAGGATATTAAGAGCTTTTAAACATTTTTATATTTTGGAATTTTTTTCTTCTTCTTCAAATATACTTCACATCAGTGTGTGGTCCAGATTTGAGACCTGTCAAGCTGAATCATATCTGTTTATAATCTCATTATGTGTATCCTGCTAAGGTATGCTCACTGTGGTGATTCAGTATTGGAAATAAAGAATACTCACCTATTTAAATTTTAGTTGTCTCAGATGGAGCTGTGTAAGAACCTACCAAAAAAAAAACCCCAAAAACCAAAAAGGCCTGAAGAGAAAGGTTCACATTTGGAACTTCTTCCTTTTGGTAGCAAAGTTCATTGCACTTTTCTGTGGAAAAAAATGAAAAAAAAGGTTTTTCTGGCCTGTTTCAGACACAAGGTGCTGGACCAGTTTTGCATGGTTTGGAATGGGGATTCCTGTAAGAGGAAGGTTGGACTCATGACAGGATTTTCTTCCAGGAAACAGAAGAATTGGTGTAACAGTTAATTTTGTACTGCAGGCTGGAAAAATGTGTGGAAGCTAAAGAGGAGCTGGAGGCAGACCTTTACAGCCGGTTTGTTTTGGTGCTGAATGAAAAGAAGGCAAAGATAAGAAACTTGCAGAAGTTGTTGAGTGAAGCTAAAGAATCTGCAGTGGATGCCAAACCTGCAAGGTATTTCTCAGTTTCCCTGGGTTTCTTGGTGTGGTACCTGCTGCACGTTGGAGTTTAGTTTAGCTCAGTTTCCATTCCCTTGGCCCTGACAGTGAGTGACAGCTCTGGCTGAGCACTGGGTAATCCAAACCAGTCCTGAAAATCATGGAAGAGGAGGATTCTTTCTGCCATCCCTGCAAGCAGCAGCATATTGCTGTGGCTGCTGCAGCCAAGAAATGAGTGTTTGATAGATCTGCTTTCTGTGTTTGTCCTGTTTTCTGCTGGGCTGCAGTTGATTTTCCAGTCAGAGAATGTCCCTGCCCTTTCCATAGGTGGTAATTTCATGCACATTCTCCCTGAATTATCTAATTCCTTTGGGAAACAAAAATACCTAACTTTCCCCCTTTTTTAATGTTTTTCCAGGGATAGTATAGCTACTACTCAGATGGTTATAAAGAGAGAAAACGACTATGATGCCAGCACTGATGAGGAAAGTGAAAATCTAACACGGGCCTCGTTGCCATCAGGTAAGACAGAAAGCATTGTCTTTGTGTGATATCACAGACAGGCTTTATGTGAATAAACCTTAAGGAAGGCAAAATACTACCTGACAGATTGCTCTGTGACAAGCCAACCAGCAGGCCTCAAAAATACCTCTCCTGAAGCAGAGTACAATACTGGCATTTTCAAATTAGAGAGGGGAGGTTTAAAAGCACGTTGCACGAGTGAAGGCACTGTCATTTCTGGCAAAGTGACAAATTGCACACTTTGCAGAACTAATGACAGTCTAACAGTATCTGAACCGTCAACAATTCCATTTTAAATTCTAGGAATCATGATGTGTGTGCCTTGATTGATAAAGTGTAAAAGGTAGCTCCTGACAGTTTCAATGGTGTTTAAAAAGGGGAAAGAGAGGAGGTTTAACAGCTATAAAAAGAGCTGTGTGCATAAATGGAATGAAAATGTATTTATAGCAGAATCCACTTTAATTTGTCAGAGAGTTTTTGGCCTTGTGAAGATGTTCCTGAAACTTAATCTGACAAATTTTTCCAGGACTAGAGCCTTGTAAAGTGTGTGGGATGCAGTGATGTGCCATGATACGGTACAAGATACTTAACTGTGATTCAGAATTTTGGCATATTTGTGATAAACTGGTGGGAATACACAGGGCAAATGCTATCGAAGTTTCAAAACTGCATTGATAATTATTATATGGTTACATATGTGGATATGTATATATGAAAATAAATATATATACATATGTATAAACATTCCTTCAGGTCTGCAGAGTTTGCTGTGGCCTCTCTCACTGTAGCTTTTTATTTCCACCATAGGTAAAAGTAATCCAGACAACACTGTGCTCCTGTAAAACAGCAATTTTCTGTGCAAACTGGGAACCAGAAGTGTTCAGGACTCTGTTGCAAGTGGCAAAGAGCTTTGTCACTCATGTGGACCTATTTGCTGAGAAATTTCTGGCCTTATATGAAGTAGGCAGAGCTTCAGATGAGTGGAGGAAATTGTGGTCATGGAAAGAAATAATTTAATGTTGCCCTGTGCTCTCCAGAAATCTTTGCTTTCAGGTGGCAACTGGTCAGTTCAGATAACACAATGAGAAATACTTCATTTTGTGAAAAGGCAAGGAACAGTGGAAGGTGTGGAGTCTTCTTTTAAATTCAGTGGGGCTTAACTAGATCAGTGTATTTAATAATGCAAATAACACCCACTGCCCTGCTCAGGCAATCATGAGGATCATGACTGGACTGATCAGTGCTACAGGAAAATACAGCCACTCTGTTTTTATTTGAGTTGCAAACAAAAAAAGTACACTTTCTTTTGCCTTTGAGGGACGCAGTCCTCAGGGTTTTGGTTGTGACTGAAGAGTTCAGCTGCAAAATTTGCAGATAAATGAACACTGTTAACTCAATCCTTTGAGTTTTCAGAATTTTTTTCATTTTTTTATTAATTTCAAGGCAGTGGCACTGCTGAGCCCTTGCAATAAGTATGCCTTAGGTCAGTTGGTTCTCTTCCTGTGTGCACAGATTTCTCTTTCAATGAACAATAGGAAAGCACAGGTAGGTGCTGAATATCTGAAGCCTGGAATTTTCACTCTCGAGAAGAGGCTGACCACGTCTTTGTGGAGAAAATAGTGATTCAGGGATGAATGGAATGAGTGGATAATGAAGCTCAAGGACTGTAAGACATAAAAGATAATACAGATAATGTTTTGGGTTTTTTTCTATCTGTCTTAGTTTTTCTGTCTCTTAGTCCATCATTATATTACTTTTCCTTTCGGACTTGAAATGTCATTGCAGGAGTCAGTGAGAATTAGATCATTGAGGTCATTTTAGTAGATACTGGTGAAACCCACACTCAAGAGAAAAGATCATAATTGAAAAGCTTCTTTGAAGGAAAGTGAAGGCAGGTGTGTGTATGCACACAAAACATATTTGCACATGTGCATGTCCAAATAATTCACTATTAATTGAAAGAGCAGCAGTGCTCAGCAGGTGATTTGGTTTGTGTTGGGAGGGGGAAATTTGGGGTGATTCCATCACAACATAATTGTGTTATAGAAACTCATGGGGATATGACAGGAAAGCTGGGAGATCCAGACATTGCAAAGTTAGCAAAAAAATCAGGATTTGTGAACTTCAGAAGTTAAAAGTTTGTCCAAAGGTTTTTTTAGCCACCAATAATTGTTCCTCTCCCTGAATTTTTGGGGCACTGAGGGTATTCCAGTGGATTTGGAATAAAAACCTGCTGATGTTTATTAAAAGAAAATTGAGAGACACATTTGGTTATCAGTTTGGTGTTGATGCCATGCAAATATTGTAACAAGACCCAAAGAAGAAAAATATTAATAAAATGAGTAAGAATGATTGAGTGCAATCTTTTTAAAGGGGCAGAAACTGGAACCTAAAAGTTTACCTGGAATTTCTTTCTTTTTTTTTTTTTTTTTTGCATTTCCAGTACTATTTGTAGGTATGATTTATGGTTTGCTTTTTGACAGCAGTTTCTGCATCACAGTTTAAATCCAAGATCAACTGAAATGGGGTAGTTTTTGTCTTGCCTACACACTGCTCTAGTTAATGCTTCATATTGTAAAAGAACAAATTAAAATTGAATTAGTTAATATTTTAAAGCAGCCAGAAAAACAGCTGACGAGAACTCCACCTTTTAGAAATAGTGCAACATTTAGAAATAACAATAAAATGATAAATAATACTGTATGTGTATACAAGAGGTTTGCCCATCATGCCATGAGCATGGGGAAAATTTATTTGAAATGTTGTTTAGGACTGTGAGTGTGAGTTTGAGAGCTCAAGCTTTCACTGCAGATTAATAAATTCTGAAGCAGCTGCTGCAGATGACGTGTCAGGTCCTTGAAATGCCTGTGAGCTCCTCCTTGAGAGAGGAAGGAGGAGATGAAGGAAATCCTCCTCCTGTTAAGCAGCTCTTCATGGATGGGTGTCAGGAATGTTTCCTGGGAGCAGGACGAGGTTGGTTTTGGTTTGTCTTGAGGTTTTGCTCCAGCGTGGTGAGATTCTGTCTGAGTCACCAAAGCCAGGTGTAGTTGTTGTTTTCTCTCCTGGTGCTTCAACAGAGTTTCACCATCTGGAGCAGACATGGAAATGTCACAGAGAGGTGTGGAGTGTGATAGGGCTCTTCATGTGCTGCTGCCAACTGGACCCAGTTTTTCTTTAAAGGGAAAAAAACAAACCACAAACCCCAGAAACTGCCAGACTCAGTTTCTCTTAGCCCACCAGAGCCACTGGGTGACTCAGCATGATGCCACCACGTGGATTCAAGGTGTTTCTGTCATTTTAGGATGCAGAAACACTTTGGTTAAGGACAGCCCAGCTGTTACTGATTCCTCTGTGCTGAATTTTGCTGGTTTTGTTTACTCCAGACTGAGCCCTTCCTCCTAGGGATCCTGAATATCAGGGATCCTGACAATATCAGACCAATAAAACATCATGGTTGGCAATCATGTCTTTGTCCTGCAAATCAGACCTTCTGTTAACTGAAAAGTGCTTTAGTGGTCCACATGTCAGGAGGCTTTTAAACCACGAGTGAGGATGGGATAAATGTTCCCTGTCTCTGCTGCCTTCCCAGGAGCTGCAAAGGTAGATGGAGAGTAATAGTCTGCTTTTCACAGTGCTTGGAAAGTGACCAGGAAAGGGAATGTTATTCCTCCTCCCAGGTATATGACAAAGCTGCAGGGAAGGATTTAATTACTGCAATCTGTAGTAGATGTGAAGGATAACATAGCAGGTGGGATGTAAGCAATGGAAGAAATTACTGCATGATTTATTATTGTTATTTTCAGTTATAAATGCTATTACATGTGTCTGCCTCTGGACAAAACAAGGCTGCTGTGCACCAATTTACAGTCAGCTTGCATCCTCTCTATTTTATTTTCTATCATCCCTAAATTCTTTAGTTGTATTTCACATTATAATTGGTAGAAGTTGCCTCTCCTTAGGGTGAGGAAGGATGTTGTGATCTGCCCTGCTGGATCAAATAAAATTTTATCATCTGCGTTTCTTGCCGAGGTGTGTGGAAATATTCCATATTTCCCAAGACATTCAGTGCTCACACTTTTCTGCATGTTTGATGACGAGGACAGGTTCAGAACTGGTTGTAATAAACTCTCTGCAGAGCCCACAGTAAATAAGAGCAAGCACTTTGCCATCTCCCACTGCCTCAGGATGCAAATGTTCTCACCCCCTCCATTCCAGCTCCTGCCTTGGGGATTGCATGTTGTGCCCTCAGGAGCCTGTGGCCCTTTAAATTTAATTAGCTCTCCTGTGTAGTCCAATCCACCAATGGCTTGATGCTGCTGGTTAATAAGCTTTGATCAAAGTTAATAATAATAAAAAAAGCCTGTTGTAACAGCACCCGGCTCTGCTGCGCAGTTAAAGTTCCATCTGTGAAGGCTTCTCTTTAAAAGTCTGTTTTTAAGGAGTTTTAGTACTTAACCGTTTTAATTCACCTCAGGCTTAATTTTTTTTTTTTGGTCAATCTGTAATTGAAAATGGTTCATCCCAAGGAATAATCTCATCTCCCTTTCCCTTAAAGCTGTAAATACAGTTCTTTTCTTCCTCCTGAAACTTGATACTGATTTTTTTCTCCCCACAACCTGATAGTTTTATGCCTCTAAAATACTTGTGGTTGCCAAACTGGTTTCCCTCTGTGTAATACCAGGTGCCATGGTGAAAATACATTTACAGTATGTAAAAGTAAAGTATCAATATGTTCCATGCCCCTTTAAAAATCCTGTTGTGAGCATTGCACAAAGAGGGATTTAAAAGGTATTACTTTGACTTTTTACTACAAAAATCATCAAAACTGCTTATACCTCTGCATACACCTTCTTATTGTTTGTACTTCAGCATATAAAGTGATGCAGTTGCATGTGGTTACCTCTAAATGAGTCATTATTCAGTGAAATTATATAAGTGAGAGTCAGATTTATGCTTTGCTAAGACTGTTGAAAATTCGATGATTGATCAAAAAATTAGAGTAGCTCATGATCACACTGCAGGGTTAGGTGCAACAACATTAAGTAATATAAAATTTAAAAATGTTTGTTGTTATATTGTCCACATACTACTAAATGTTACACATGAAAAAACTATATTTTCTGGTGAGTTGTAAATCTTTTCAAGTGTAATTTAATTTCTACATAAATCACCAGATTAACTATCTTGATCATATTTAAGGTAAATCATAAGACCCTTCCTTTAGAATCATTTTCAGACCAAGCTGGTAATTGCAAGCTTGATGCACACCCATGAATGCTGTGCTGGGTTTTGTTCCTCCACTGAGAAGCAGAGGTAATTTAAACAGTTCAGCAATGTGCATTCTGAACAGAGGTGCAATTCTTTCATTTTTGGAGGGTGGAGGCTTCTTAATCTATTCATGGGAACGAGAAAAAATAACATCAATTTCCAGTTCTTAAATAAATAAATTAAGATTAAATCCATTAATAAAGCAATACCTTCATAAATATTATCTCCCTCCATGAATAAACAGGTTTCCCAACCCTATTTTGACCCTATTTGAGGGAATTTAACTCCCCAGTTGTGAAAGTGCAACATCAGTGGTGCTGGAGCTGTGCCTCAGCAGCCCTGCTCTGCGTTCTCCTCCCATCCAGGCTGAAAAGTCACTGCTTATCAGGTGAGCAGGAAACTCCTGCCAGGGGCAATTCCCATTCCAGAGCTTGTGTTTGTCCTTGGGCATTTAATCCACATTCCAGTGTTTGTTTAGCACCCAGGATAATCATCCTTTTGGGATCTGTTGCAATTAAGAGACCTGGCAGGGATTATTTTTCTTACATCAATTCTTCAGTACTTGTGTTATGGACCGTAGGAATGACTGAATTCGAAGCACAATGAAATGCAAGTCTCACAATTGTCACACCATTTCATTTTGGACTTTATCCTCCCACTGTCCCAGGCTGCTCCAAGCCCCAGTGTCCAACCTGGCCTGGAACACTTGCAGGGATCCAGGGGCAGCCACAGCTTCTCTGTCACCCTGTGCCAGGGCCTGCCCACCCTCACAGGGAACAATTCCCTCCCAATATTCCATATATTCCTGCTCTCTGGCAGTTGTACTTCAGAGGGGAAGAAATAACATAAAAGATGTTTAGGTATATTTCATGGTATACTGAAAACAAGATCATCCACATGCAAATAACACAGTGTATTTGCATTCCCTTCCCTCTTGAAAATATGTCTGTACTTCAGAAGAGTTGACATTTGGTTTGGCACTGTTGGCTTTTGGAGAAGGAGCCTTTCATTAAAGAGAAGTATTGGTTCTGGGGGAAGAAAGGTTCCTAGAAGGGTAGTGATCCTGAACAGAGGGGTAAAAGCCCTTATTTTCAGCTGAGGAAAGGGCTGCCTATCAGTGCCAACCCTCAAAGCCACAATCCTGAGCTTCTGGCAGACCAGGGAGCAGCACAATCAAGCAAAGTTTGCCGAAACCTGTGGCAGTTCCACGTTTTATAACAGCTCTTGTGATGCTGAGTGGAGTATTTTGTAGGCTGCCTTGCTAAACTCCACATTTCCTGCATGTTTTGTGCAGGCTGATGGGCTGTCAGGCAATTCCCAGTGCTGCTCCACACTCCAGTTTATTATTTATTTTAGAGTGGCTCTCCCTGCAAGGGCATTTGCTGTGGCCACCTGTGCAACACTGGCTGCGGTAATTATCTTAATTACTTCCCAGCTGTATTACAGTGTCTCATCCCAGCAAACAGCCTATCTTGATTTAAAGCTGGGTTGCTAAGATTACACTGAGCCCTGTGGTTGTTCCCTTGATTTATTACTTTTCCAGGTTAAAGCATGCATCCTTGTTTTTGACTGAGTTTTCTCAGACAAGCCTCGCCCTGTGGGTCTGGTGGTCTTTGCTGGATTTCAGAGTTGGTTTTTCTGTTTGGCTTTGCTTCCTGTGGCCCTTTTTTTGTGTCTTCAAGCCCAGTGAATTCTTGATGGCAAACAGATTTTTATACCTCAGGAAATGTCAAAATCATCACTCTATCTAAAGTAAGAAGAGAAAAACGGTTTCTTTTTAATCCTTTAAAACACCTTTGATTAAGAAGGAAATCTCTTTGCTCCATCTAAAAGTCATGAATGTAATACTCCCAACAAACTTTTTTTTTCTTTTCCTTCTCTTCCCTCTTCCCTCTTTCTTTTTGTTATTTATGTCCATCCCAAGTAAAAGGTACAGTCATAAAGTCACCTTCCAATGTTTCCTTTAGCATTTATTCTCTAAGTGGCTCATAGATCAATCTAAAAGACACTTGAGGGTGAGGTGATAAAACTGTACTAGGAAAACTTGCTCCCCTAAATGATAGCACTAAGTGATACACAAATTCCACATAAATAACTTGGTACATTGCCAGACTTCCTGGAAAGCAGGAGGTTTTTTTGTCAGTCGTTGTACTGGAAAGCTGAGAAGTTCTTTTTCATCTTTAGGATGAAAGGCTCTTCTCAAGAACTCTTTTCCTCAATATCCATAAGGCTGCATACGTCAGAGACATGAGTTTCATGCACAGTATTAGAAATCAGTGAAACTTAGAAGGGAAGAAATGGCTTTAAAATAATCCAGAGACAGTAGGCAAATGACATCTGTAGTTCTTACTCCAGATTTTGTCGTGCATTTTGCTGTGTTCTGCTTGGTGGTGAAGGTTAAGCTGAGCTTGCTGATTTATGTGCAGCAGGCCAGGTGATCTCATAAAGGAGCTCTCAGTTACACACCCTCTGCTCAGGCAGATCAATCATGAAGTTACACACTCTGAAGGACAGCTTTCCCCTGTGTGATCTGATAGAGGGGAGATGTTTTCAAAACTGGAGCTGTCAGCAGCATTTTATTAGTTTGTTTATTACTTACTGTATAAATCAAAAGTAACTAAAGATAAAATGCCAAATCAAAAGTGTCATAAACTCTGACTTCTGCTTTTTTTACTTGGGTGGAGACCAAAACTCAACATACCTGAAACAGAGAGTGTGTATTTCCTCATACATGCAAATACTTCATTTATTTACATCTTTTGATACCTGATTAATTTTATTGTGTTAGGACACACACAACATGAGACCTCATTAACCCTCTGGAGAAACCAAAATTCATGAGGTTCAAAGCTTTACATTCATATTTAGGAAAACAAGTGCAAAATCCACTGTGGGCATCCTGAGTAGGACCCTCCTCTCTTAGAAATGGAAGATCTAGCTTTTGTTTAAAAAAGGTAGATTGAAATAAAAATATGCTCACAGATGGATTAATCTTCCTGCAGTTTTCATCTCCATTTCACAAGTCTTTGCATAGTGACAGCTTTGCTCCTGTTCCTGTGAGTTAATAGGTGTGATTGTGATCACCTGGGACCAATCACACTGGAATCACTGGGGCCTCTTTTATATTCTCCCCAAATTTAAACCCAGTAATTCACTTTTCCTGAGAAGGTGTCCCTGTAGTCAAGCTGCAAACCTTTTCTTTCCTTATAGCTTATGAAAATGTCATTAATATCTCATTTATAGCTCATTACCAATTCTGTCAGTGTGTAAAAAGACACAATATCACTCTCCATGAAAACAGAAATTTGGATGCTCTGTGAACTACTCAGAACTTACTGTTCTAGAAATTTGGATATCTAAATATAATTTAAAATGGGTGACTATTTTTAATTGTCTTTTTTTTAAGGAATGTGGAGTAAAATATAGACTTTGTTGTGTAGATACCAATTATGTCCAATCTCAGCATAATTAAAATTAAAAAAATACATTAACATTCATTTGTATGTATCAGTATTTTGGAATAGATTAAAAATATAATAAAAAAACAAAATTGGCATTTATTCCATAATACTTTTTCTTAGCCTCTCTTTGCCAAGTAACTGTCTCAATCATTTGAAATCCACAATCAATATAAATTAGTCTTCAGTGTTGATGTCCATGGCAAAAGATCAGTTTACTATGCTTGTTTCAAATGACTCTCATTTCACTGCCAGGCCATTCCTTTGTTTAGTTTGAGAGTTTGTTTTTTATTTATAAAGACATTAAACTTCCTTGGCACAAAAGGGAATAAGCTGAGCTGCTTACCTCTTTGGTAACTGTGCTGATAGCTAAAAATCTCAGCTTTCAATAGTGACCAAAGCAATTCCATGATTTAAATGACTAATCCATCAATAGCTTGGAAGATTATTGGATGTAATGAGTTCAAGCAAGACCAAAAGTCTTTATTTTTGTCTCCGTAATGAACCTATTTGTTTCAATTGGAGAAATAAATGCAATTGTAGAACACCTTTGAGCAGAGCTGTGGCTCAGCTCTGCTCCAGCACCTGATATTTGGATCTTGCAGGTGTGCTTACCTGGCTGCAATATTGTTCCTGCTTACACAGCCCCTGGATTTCCCTCTGCTGATCCTGCAACTGTCTCCAATTCCACACAGGAAAAGCAGGGCTTGTTTGGGATTAGCCATACTGTGAGCTGTTGTCCCAGTCGGGAAAAAAACAGCTCTTTAATCTATAGCCAGGTGTTGGATTCTCACAAGGATACTCATTACCTGGGCTCCTGGGAGAGGAGGGTCAGGTCAGGAGTATCTGATTGCCAGCAATTTCCTCAAGACCTTCCCTGGTTAACCTGTCTGTAATCCCCAGGGGTTCTTTCAGGGGCTGATGTTGGCATTCTGGCATTTGAATTTCATCCCACCATCTCCACGGGATGGGAATCTCCAGCTCACCTGCTGAAAAAAAAAAATTAAAAAAACTACAACAAAATTTTAAAAAAGAAAAAACTAACAAAAAATTTAAATACAAAATGGACCTGTTGTGTACCCCCTGCTTGATTGTTTACTTCATTAACACCTCAACAAATATTAACTTCCCTGGTTAGGCATGAAATCTGGTCTGCTTTAGGAACAGTATCATTAACTAAATGGCTCACTGGTAGCTCATTGCTCCTGCAGGAGCATCACAATGTTTTGGGTGCAATCTTTGAATTCTAGCAAGACTTTGAGCATTTTGATGAAGGTGAAATGTTCTTGTTTTGTAGGTTTTGGGTTTGGTTTTGTTTGCTTTGTTCAAGAGGTGAGGAGAAGAAAGCAAAGAACAGTCACTTCCATGAAATTGCCCTGTGGCTCAGGGGACAGGGAAGGAATATGTGACAAGATTTGGGACACATCTGTGAGAAGTGAGACAGTGCCTTCTTGCATCATTGATCAGTGTGTGAGTGAGGGGAATGAGAATAAAATCAAAATGTGTGTCTTTGTGTTGGAGACATCTTTACCTGACAGAGCCCCTAACAGCTACATGGGGTGCAGTAAGAGCTCCACAGGCAACCCTGGGAAAATCTGGTGGAAATGCTGTTTTTCCAAAGCAGTTGTGTGTTGTGAGTCCCTGAATTTCCCTTATTAGCCAGAACAGTTTGTTCTTGGCTTCCAGTGACTCCTGTTTTCCATACCTGAGAGACTTGCAGTGTTTTCTGTTGGGATTTGCAGGAACACCACCTTGGTGTGGGAAGGAAAAGAAATCTAGGATGTGCAATATGACAAGGATATTTGGTAGTAAATAATTCTCTTGGCCAGCTTGTAAAAGTCCCACAAAATCCATGAGACCAGGGTGTGTGTAGATCACCTTGGAATGGACCTTGAAGATCACCCAGGGGGTGGGCAGAGACACCTCCCACTGTCCCAGGCTGCTCCAAGCCCCAGTGTCCAGCCTGGCCTGGAACACTTGCAGGGATCCAGGGGCAGCCACAGCTTCTCTGTCACCCTGTGCCAGGGCCTGCCCACCCTCACAGTTCCCCTAGTTTTCCACTGGCTGTAATTGGTGTGTAGTTGCTTCACAGCACATAATAAACAGTTAATTTTTTGTGCAGTCCTTGTGCTAAACACAGCTGATGACCAAGGGCTTTCCTCTGAGCAGAATCACCTCCTCTCCATTTGCTGTGAGCCATCGCTGACTCTGACTGCTTGCCTTCAGCTTCCATCTGTGTCCAGAGATGAATCCTCAGCCTCTCACCATCCCAGTGCTGCTTCTCAGTCTAATTAGTACTCAGACCAGTTAATTACCTGGTTCATTACCTGTCCTTCACAAAGGCTGTCCCTTTCTCAGGACAGCTTGCAGGCTGCCTGAAGACAGAGTTCCCTGATTCCCCACTTGTCACCAACAAATCTGAGTCACAATTCCCAGCCCTGGCTTCTTTCAAGCCACGTTGAAGGTGTGCTGGATGAACCTCCTCACAGAACACTGCTGCCTGTTTGTGTTTCTGCTGCCTGCAAAAGGAGCCTTTATGCACCACGTTAAAAACATGTTGATGCCTCAGTGGAAGCTGCTTGTAAATTGCACCTGATTTGATTTCAGTTCTGTTGAGCAAAAAGGTCGATTCAAATATCATCACCTGCCTTGATTTTTAAAGGAAAAGAAAAATTTTGGATTGATGTGAAATGCAGATGGACTTTTAGATTAAATGGATTTTCAGTCATTTCAATATACTGTCATTCATTTTTCATATGATCTCCCCTGCTGTTTTTTCTGTCCCTCCCATATTTAAAACTATTTCATTAACCAGTGAAATTTAGGAACATGTTCTGCCAAGTTTCTGTAACTTCTGAGGACATTAGCAAATCACTAACCAAGCACAAAATACCATCAAGTACAGAGGAAATTTAAATACATCTCCTCTTTGTGTGCCCAGGAGGGATAAGCTCCTATTGTGCTCTTAGCTTAACTTTTCATCAAAGTGGAGAACAGATAACTATTTTCTTCCTGGAACTTCTAGTTTAAACTTCCAAGAAATGATTGAGTCTTATAGCTTTTAGGGAAATGTAAAAAGTGCTTCTGCCCACCAAGGACTTGATAAAGATTTTTGGCACTTGTGACATGAATGCATCTGCCTTTTCCCTGTGATCAGAAATGGAGGTGGGTTGTAAATGATGGAAGTGGGATTTTGATTTCCCACCTCCCCCTATCTAAACTGTTTTTTAAAAATTTTATGTGAGAGAGAGAGAGAGAGAGAGAGAGAGAGAGAGAGAGAGAGAGATGAAAGTTGTTGCAGAGGTAGCCATCACACTGAGCAGCTGACCTCAATTATTGCAGGCTGGTGACATTGGCCACATCACACCAAGGGTGAAATCAGATCCCTGCTATGACTCCTGACATTTCAGGAGCCACACCTGGGAAGCAGGGCAGGGACTAGAAGATTGCCACCGGAGGATTTTTGAGGGCTATGAGTGCTTTAAAGCTCTCCTTAAGATTTTTGAATCATGAAATTTATGTCAGTCATTTGCACAGAGCATCAGCAAGGTCAAAACTGTGATTTGCCCTTGGTTTGTGTGCCTGAGTGAGTGAATTATGTCCCTTATAGGCTGCTGAGCTGCTTCCTGATGTTTTGTTCTTTACTCAGTTGCAAGGCTTGGTTCAGGAGCTGCTAAATGAAAAAATCTACTTTCTTTCCAGGCATATGAACATCAAAAAGCTGCTTCAGTGTCTGAGAACCTCCTGGTTAGCTTTGCAGCATAGTTAAATTCTGATAATCTGAGAAAATAATAGGTGGAAAATCATGTTTCCCTGGAAACAGGCATCCATCCCTCTGCATCCTGAGAGAAGGAGGGTCTTGTCCACCTCATTGAAACATGGAATTACAGATTCACAGAATCACTAAGATTGGAAAAAACCTCAAAGATCATTGAATACTGCCATGACCCTAAACACCACATCAACACTTTTTTGGAACAATTTTCAGGACAGTGATTCCACCCCTGCCCTGGGCAGCCCTTCCAGGGCTTGGCAGCCCTCTGTGTGAAGAAATTATTCCTAATACCCAAACCTGAGGCCATTTCCTCTTGTCCTGTCTCTTGTGAGGTGGCAGAAGGGATCAGCCCCCATGCTGGACCTGGGGGAGATGGTCACTCAGTTTTGGAGAGTCATGGAGAGGAGATGGTTTGTTGTTTCCCTGCCTGTCCCCCAAGACAGGATAACAAAGGTTGGAAGAAATACAGCCATCCCATTGTAGGCACTTGTCTGTACCCTGGAGGTATCTTATGTGCAGAGAAAGGCCAGCTGTGCCACTGAAGTGTGGTGGACACTGCAGAGCTGCACTGAGCATCCAGACAAGCCAGCACTGTCAGGAGATGTTTGTATTTCATGGCTGAAAGACATTTAATAGTTTCCTAAAGCCCCAGCCCCAGTAAGGATGTGTCTATAGCCTTCTGAGGAGAATTTTCACTGGGTGAACAATGCACAGTTCTCTTAAAGGAGGTCAGTGGTGAATTCCCCTGGGCAGGAGAATGTTTGTCAGTCAGCTCTGCCCAGCTGAAGGGAAAGAAATTGGCACAGGAGATGAGCCTTAGTGGGGCAGTGGGATAATCCATAGTTCCTGTCTTCTGGTGGGAGACAAGATGTTAAACTAGTGGTACAGATTGGGGATTTTGCTGCTCTTTCTTGAACCTGAAGGTGAGAACCCTGTCTGTTTCACTCTGTGCTGCTCCATCCTTCTGGAGGAATGAGTATTAGCAATAAAGGACAGATCAAATGCCTTTTCCTTTTCCTTTTTTCCTTTTCCTTTTCCTTTTCCTTTTCCTTTTCCTTTTCCTTTTCCTTTTCCTTTTCCTTTTCCTTTTCCTTTTCCTTTTCCTTTTCCTTTCCCTTTTCCTTTTTCTTTTTCTTTCTTTTCATTTTTGTTTTCATTTTCTTTTTCTTTTTCATTTTCATTTTCATTTTTTTCTTTTGCTTTTTCTTTTTTTTTCTTTCTTTTTCTTTTTCTTTTGTTGTTTTGTTTTGTTTTGCAAAATGGACAAACAGCCAAAATGGGAGTAACATGCAAACAGGATCAGACAGGAAGAAGATACTAAGCTATTTCCCACTTCATTCTCCTTACTGTGGCTTGTTAAAATTACTCCAGGAGGGAAGTGACATTCCATTTATTAACAGCAGCCAGTGGCTCAGTCAGTCATGTCCCTTATCCCAGCAGCAGCATATTAACCCTGCTCTGAGCTGTGTATTCCTGTCCTTTGTCTGGGGTAGGAAACTAGAAGGGAAACAGAAACAGAATGGAAAACAAACCCCAAACCCTTCCTTTTCAGCAGCCTGGAATCTCAGAGCTGAGCTTCTCCCTCTTGCCCAGGCTGCTGCTGTCCCATTCAGGACAACATTTTTAATTCTTGGCTCCTTCTCAGAACAAATCCTCCCCTGTTGCTCGTGGGCCTGAGGAGCTTTAAAGTCCCTGTCTGGGAGACAGGAGGTGGCTTTATTTTCCTTAGATATCGCTGGATAACTAGATCAACACAGTTCTTGTTATCAGCTGGGGTAGTTGTTATTAGTGAAAACAGTGTTAGGGGAAATAACAGGTATTTTTGTGGTGAGGGTTCCCGAGGGTGAATGGGGAAGGCACATAGTATTTTCATTTTTCATAGCACCAAAACCAGAGGCTCTGATGTGTGACCATGCAGGCTACCTACTGACAGTCCTGGGAGCCTGTTGTGCCATCTGGGAATGTCCTGCCAAAACAGCCCTGGTCACACAGCTCCCTTCAGCTTTCCCAAGGCTGGGGAAGATTTATTGTCTCAAATAGAATTTCATATCCCAGGATTGGTTTGGTGTATTAGCAGTTTAAAAATGGATGTTTTTGTCACAGTAATGCTTTTTTTCCTGCTTGTTCAGGGGAAAGAAAACAGCAATGGACTTTAAGCTCTCTTACATAATTTAACCAAAAGATACAAAGCTGCTATGTGCATGTTTTACAAGAGAGGGAATGGTCAAGAGGGATTCTAGGTGTTTCTCAGGTAATGGTATTACTCAGCTGCCTTTTCAGGAAATACAATTTAAAGTGACTGCGTTCATGCCCAGCATGCAATTAGCCTTTTGCTTTGTTTTGTGCATTTCACCAGCAAGCTCCCTCCCAGAATAATCCTCTGAATTCTCAATTGGTGTAATTCATTATGGTCCCATTAACTTCCAGAGAGGCTGCTCTGGTTCATTCTGGCCAAGTCGCTGGCCGAAGCGCTCAGCCCTGAATATGTAATAAAAGTGTTACTCATCTGAGCAGCCGTTATTCACATCAGCACTTTGTGCCCAGTCCTGGGGGTTTTAATGTGTGTTTTGTTGGCCAACAAAGAGGGTGTTGTGCCCTGCAGGGAGTGCATGGGCAAAGATTAGACGTATCTTTCTCTGCTTTTGACCTCTGTTCTGACGTTTTGCACTGTGGAGCCTCCCCTGCTCCAACTGGAGCTCACAAGGAAGGAAAATATTTTGTTAAATGTCTGATTCTGTGATTTTTTTTTTTTTTTTTAAATTTTTGTATACAGGTATAATAATGATTAATCCACTCCAATAAAAGAAAATTGCAGGTTCTCAAACGTCTTTTTAGACAAGTATTATGATGGTTAGATGCAGTGTTAGTTAAAGGCAAAAATGCTAGCTTTAAGTAATATCAACACTGGTTTTTAATAGGGATCAAGCTGTCAACTGTAGCACTGCTTAGGATAGCTGGAATACTTCTAAACCTTTAATTTGAGAAAATGTGATACCAAGATTCTCTGTTTTACATTTCTTTTTTTTCCTGGAAAGAGTAAAAATATCAAATTATACAATATTTTCTGCTAATAGGACCTTGTTATGTCCTTCTGTCATCCCACACATCACCTGCTTAACCTAGTGACTTTATTCTGCTTCTACTGTTAGTGGTTCTTAATTCTTCAGGTCTTTGTAGCCTGAAACACTTTTTTTCTCTTGGTTCTCTAAAAAAAGTCATAAAACCATTCATACTTTCCGACATCTTCAGCAAATTTCTCTGGAAATAACCCACTGACATTCTTTCTTTGACGACATCGTGTTTTTATAGTATTTCATCACTAGAGTTTAGTATGTGGTTTATATCACAGTGATCATCCCTTGATATTTTTCCCGAAGCAAGGTGCCAGAGGAAAAACTCTTTTCAGTCTAAACCAGTCTGCTGTGTTGTGGTGGGAAAAGGAGTGTGTGTTTACACACCCTTTGTATTTAAATCCCATTTTCTCTAAGCTTTATTTAGTTAGAGGGAGACTGTATTACTTTCTTGTAATCAAACCTTACCATTACAGTAACTGTTGTTTTGGAGAAATGTCAGGAAGTGTTTAAAATTTCCACAGGGCCTTAATAATTTAAATGAATTTTTGGTGGTAAAGGGGCATGAGAATTGCCCAGTGTAATGAAATTACAAAAATACATTAAATATAGAAAAGCATTTTCCTCTTGCATATAGATATTTTGAGCTTTCATGAAATATTAAGCAACCATAAATTATCCCTATATATAGACATCCTTTTTGTTTTTTTAGAATCACCGCACACTGATGGAGGGGTAGAGGAATTGCATCAAGCTCTGCCAGCCCAGGCTGTGTTTCACCCTTCAGTAATTCCTCAGCCAGCTGATACTCTGAATATCAGCAAAACTTAGTAGTGAGAGGCTCTTTGTCAGAAGAAAATACCATATTGAGCATTTGGGGTTTGTGTTTCCAAGCGTGTTTGGGGGTTTGGATGGTCAAACCCCTGTCATTCCCATTTCAATACAGAATTTTCCTGGTGGCTCACAGGGATGTTGGCTGGGGAGGATCTGTGCAACATGAGCACAGCTCAGGGCGTGATCCTGTTTTTTCTCACAGAGGGCTGCAGCTTTTGCCATATGGAAAGACTATCCCAGAGTTAGTGGATCCCAGGGGATCAGGGCCAGTCCTGTGCAACAAGTCTCACACCACGCCATTACTTCACCCTGCAGCCTGGCTCTGCATCTCTGCTGGCTGGTGGAGTCCTGTTTGCCATGCTCTCCTGCCATTCATCCTCACCACTGCCCTCCAAAAAATCCCTGAGTGTCTCCCAGCTGTCCACATCTGGGTACACCACAGATGTTTTCATGGTGTGTGTGTCTCTGTGAGGGTTTAGGAGCATCTAAATAGAAGTTGTTGCAGATTAAACCAACTTCTTGATTCTGATTGAGACCTGCTGATTGATAATTTTTTGTTCATCATGTATCAACGTCTTGCACATGACCAGGTTTCACGTTCATTGTTAAGTGTTGTAATTAATATTAATGTGTTGCTGCTCTCAAAGTACTTACTGAGATCTTTAAAGTTCTTTAAATACACCCTCAGAGCCTCTTAGAGCAACCAGAATTACCTGTAGCCTTCTCCAAAGCAGAATTATCCCGTGATGTTGATTGAGATTGTGCCAGTGCATCTGCCATGAAAACATTAATGTCATGTCTGACTGAGGCTCCTTCCATGTTCATCATTTCTGAATCCATTACAAAGCCCTTAATGGCAGCTGTATATAAAGACATGCCATAATGACATCTTAAATGCTGTCTTTAAATTCACAGCATGAAAAGCCTTTTAGGAATACTGTATGAAGAAAAAAAAAAAAAAGCAGATAGCTGACAGCAATTTGCAGATAATACTCATGGTATGTCTTTTATTTAGTGGAGGTTTTATATTGATTTCAAGAGAAATAAATGGGTCCAGAAAGCTAATAGTGTAAATAGAACTTTGTTCCTAGTGAATGACATGTGAGGCTTCAGTTCAGCTTGCTCTTTTCACAGCAAATACAGGAAAATGCATGACAGTGTTTGGAGCTGTATCAGCTGGTTATAGAAAATTTAAAAATATACAATAGAAATCAAAGATCTAAAGCTTGTTAAATTCGGGGAAAAAAATAAGGTCTATACATATGAAAAGCACAATATAAATATTCCCAAAAACCCATATGGAAAGGGTGTGAGCTTCCCATGGAACAGTGCTTGAGAAGGAAGGGGTTTGCTATAATTCTGTCAAGGACCTTCTACAGTCACTTTCTGGGCAATGATCTGCTTTCACCACAGTCTCCTCAGTTTGTCTCAAAGTTTGCCAAAGGCAGGGAAAGGAGAGGAGAATGGGTGCAAAAGAAGCAGTACAAAATCTCACAGGCTTCACCCCAAATTTTTGATGATCACTGAAGCCTGGAGGATGCTGGAGAAGAGCTTGGCTTTCCTGAAGTTATCATGTCTAACTTCGCAGTTTTTAATTTCATTATTCAAGACATTGAATACTTTGGGCACTGCCTTAATCTTTAAAACACTTTAAATAAAAAAATTTTAAAAGCCCAAAACATATTTAATGTCTGCATTTGTTTTCTTAATTAGTTCATAATGTTGAGGTGGCCTTTGGTCCCATCAGTAGCACTGTTTGATGGCATTAATTAGGCTTTTCACTCTCAGCTGTTTTCCATCAGCATTGAGGGATTATGGACACACTTTATAATCCACACTTTATATCTCTAAAATAGCACCACATATTTATGCTGCTGTATAAATAAGAAGCAAAATACCTCCTGATCTGAATGTAGTACATGTTTAAAAGTTTTTGTGCTTCCTTACATGTGTACAGTGAAATGCAGGCATTCAAAGCTGCTGTTTAAATAGGTTTATATTTCAGATTTTCCCACCTGAAATGTTGTCTCAGCCTAAAGTAGAAATATCTATAATATAAAAATTGGAATGTGTAATGCAATTGAGAAAGAAATCTTAGGTTTATAATTACAGCATTATATAGTTATTGATAGGGGTTACTAATTTATCTACCATAAAATGCCATCTTTATGAAAACATACATTTTCCAGAGTTATAGCCTCCCTTGAGTTGTATTGATTTCCTGCAAGGTTGTTTAATGGGGAAAGAAATCAATCTTGTGGCAGAGGAGTGTGAGCTGCAGGGCACTGGGGGGATATCCTGAGTGCAGCTCACACTTGTTTTTTAAGGCTGCCTTTGGCACACAGGGGGAAATCTCCCTGGCCTCGTGGTTCCCATGGGATTCTCAGGGAATGGGCTGTGTGTCAGGATGTGATCCCCCAAACCAGCTTTTGTGTGCCTCTGCAGGGGACACAGATCAGCTAAGGCAAAGGCTGCTCCAGCACCAGGGCCAGCCATGGCTTTAGCCGAAGAAATAAGAAAATAAATTTAACAAGTAACAGAATCACAGAATCATTTATTTCAGTTGGAAATGACCCCCAAGGTCGTCGAGGCCAAGCTGTGCCCAGTGCCCACCTTGTCCCCAGCCCAGAGCACTGAGTGCCACAGCCAGCAATTTCTGGGACACCTGCAGGGATGGGGACTGCAAACCTCCCTGGGCAGCTCCTGCCAAGGCCTGAGCACCCTTTCCATGGAGAAATTCCTGCTGCTGGCCAAGCTGAGCCTCCCCTGGCCCAGCCTGAGGCTGTTCCCTCTCCTCCTGTCCCTGTTCCCTGGAGCACAGCCTGACCCCCCGGCTGTCCCCTCCTGGCAGCAGCTGTGCAGAGCCACAAGGTCCCCCTGAGCCTCCTTTGCTCCAGGCTCAGCTCCTTTCCAGCTCCCTCAGCTGCTCCAGGTGCTCCAGACCCTTCCCAGCTCTGTTCCCTTCCCTGG